>NC_084828.1:66507068-66810099 GCF_033115175.1 Lepus europaeus | reverse complement strand
CACAAAGTGAAACATACTGTTTGAGTACTAGTTATAGCATTAAATCAAAATGAACAGCACATTAAGGACAGAGATCCCACATGAGGAGCAAGTGCACAGTGGCTCCTGTTGTTGACCCAACAAATTGACACTCTAGTTTATGGCACCAGTAACCATCCTAGGCTGTCGTCATGAGTTGCCAAGGCTATGGAAGCCTTCCAAGTTTGCCGACTCTGATCATATTTAGACAAGGTCATAAAAGACAGAGTGAGGATAGTAACCAATGATCCTAAGAGTGGCATTTACCAGGTTTGAACAATTATACAGCATTAAGTGGGGAAGAGGACCATCAGTACCCACAGGTTGGGAGTAGAGCCATTGGTGGTAGAGTAGAGGTTATGATTACAAAGGAATGAGGCCCAAGTGCACTAGACAGGGCCTAGAACAAAGGACAGAGTCATTATTAGAGGAGCTAAGAAAGGTGCTGTCTAAGCTACAAGTAATTTTTCTGATTGAGAGGCAAATAGAACCCGATAGAAGGGGCTTGATAATAATCTGGTGGGCTTTAGGCCCTGTAAATTCAGAGGCCCAGACCTATCTATCTCTTCACATGGGGTATATCCTAAGGGAGGTGTGAACCTCCTAGGGGAAGGCACTCTGTTGACTTTCATTACTTGGCTGGCCTGGGAGGAGAGCTGGCCAGGTAAAGGCAGGGGGCATCTCTAACAAGAAATTTACAGTTCTGCCTGCAATGTTGCTGACCCTACTTGACCATCCCCTCAGCTGCAGTGGTCACTTTGGAAGTTGGGCTGAGTGAAGGGCTTTTCAGCTTAGAGCCAATAAGATCTGTGGCTCTGACCTGGGGCATCCTTCGACTCCAGGGCAGGTCCATTTCCAGTGATCCAACTCTTGGCAGAGCTGCCAGGGCTCTTCACAAGCTGACTTCTACTGAAGCCCAGGCTTACCACATTGAAAGCCACTGCAGTGGACTGGCCTGTTGGGTCTCCTTGAGGGCAGATTACTGTACAGATCAGCCATTAATAGGCCTGCCACCCATTGCTTCTGATGCCTAGCTTTCTTTTCCTCCTGGTTTGTGTTAAAGCAGACCAGAGGATGCAAGTCAAGGGAGTGCCCAAGTCCCATCTCTAATCTTCGGTGGCCTGAACTACAAGTCTATAGTCACAGGCATGTTCTGTAGTAGTTTTTCTAAGGTAGACAATGCCCATGAGGAAAATTATATTCTCACTTTAAAACTTTCTTTCCCTTTGGTCTGAAAGGGAGGTTTTTTCTACTTACTGTATACTTCGCTGATGGCGAAGTGAATCTAGCTATGAGATTATTATTTAAGTTCTTATTTTGGCTATGCTATTGCAGAAAAATGTTAGCCGTCTCTTTTATAAGGTCTAAAGATTAAATTGTGCATCCTACAGATTCCTTCATAATAGAATTAGTTTCCTACCTTGAAGAGAATAGAGAAATGAAAGAACAAGTTGGGCTTAGAATAGAGAAATGAGGGAGCAAGTCCTAGATCGCTTGCTGACAATAGCAATATCACATGAATACTTAGCAAACCGTTTCAACCATTAGATAACAACTTAAGAAAACATTTACCAGAAGGTCCAATGCCTTCTATAAATTTTAAGAATCATGTATTTGAAAACACCTCTTAAATATCTAACATGGTGTAGTTTGTTTAGCCAGTAAACTTAAGCACAACCATCTAAAATGTTTTTAGTTTCTTTCTACCAACACATTTAAAACATATGATACACAGATTCAGGTCCCACAAATTAAAATGTATCTTTGATTGATTTTAGCAGCTTAAATTTATGGACAATCTTATCTATAAGCCATTTAAAATAAAACTCTTAATAAAATTTCCCCATGTGGACATACAATATGTACACACATATAACATAGCATAGTAGACCAATATAGCAATTTTAATAATAGCTTTTAAAATCTTTAACTCTTTTTGTAGATTGCCAATTGATTTGAATTGCTTTTTCTTTTTAGTAACCTCAGTTAACCATACTTTCTCTCAGTTGGTACTGTTAATACATTATTGGCTTCATCTGTTTACAGAGCCATCCCAAAGTACTGAATACAATAGAAGTGGCTGGAAAAAGTCCATAGGAACCTATAGGAGGACAGCTAAACACAGAACCAACAACGCTTTAGTTTTATGAGCAGCACATCATATATAACTGTGGATGACAAAAGACTTTAAGTCGCCATGTTTAAAATTATAAACTCATCAACCAACAAGAGGCACTTGCTTACTTCACAGTATTTTTGAAAGCACCTGTAGGATTTTACAAGTATTTAACCCTTTAGGCCTCTGGGGCTTTCTCATTAAGGTAACTATCATGTCTAGTAACACAAGATCATTAGACTTTTTAATTCTCAAACATTTGTATTAATAGCATTTTCCATTATAGAAACTTAAAGTGTGGTACCACATCACATCTTGACAGTCCTTCTAATATACTCCAAATAGCCTGATTAGTTGGTGTCTCTATAAGATGAGAGACATAGGTCCTTCGATTTTTTCAGTTAGGCCCAAACTGGAAAAACCAAAGTCCAGGATTTACTGGAAATTTTAGAGACCATATTGTTTGAAACTTTGATTTTTTGAATGCCTGTCAAGAATGCCAAGAAGGCTCAAAATCCAAAATATCTGGTTGAAATAAGATTTCTTAAAATCATGACATAACATAGACCAAATGTGATCATTGTTACAAGGTGATTATTCAAATCTTTGAAAATAAGCACATATTTAAATAACCCATAGCTCTGAATAAAAATTCAGCTGTTTTTGAACAATTAGAATTTAACAGACATCAAGAGAACATAATAGATTACTTTAACACATTGCTTTAACAGAGCATCAGAGTTTCATTCTATGTCAAAGAGAAATTGAGCTTCCAGTGATCTTTTGCTGTGACGTTTCCTTCCTTTACCTTCTTTCATATTGGTGACCATCTTTCTGTGTTTCTGTGTGTAACACATCTTTAAGCATCTTTTGCAGGGCAGGATGAGTGGCAACAAATTCTTTCAGTTTCTGTTTGCTATGAAAAGTCTTAATTTCACCTTCATTCACAAATGAGAGCTTTGCAGGATATAGTATTCTGGGCTGGCAGTTTTTCTCTCTTAGTACCTGGGCTATGTCTCGCCATTCCCTTCTAGCTTGTAGGGTTTCTGATGAGAAGTCTGCTGTGAGTCTAATTGGAGATCCTCTGAGAGTGATCTGACGTTTCTCTCTTGCACCTTTTAGGATCTTTTCTTTATGTTTCACTGTGGTGAGTTTGATTACAACATGTCGTGGTGAGGATCTCTTTTGGTCATGTTTATTAGGGGTTCTATAAGCTTCCTGTACTAAGATGCCTCTGTCCTTCTCCAAACCTGGGAAATTTTCTGTTAGTATCTCACTGAAAATGCCTTCTAATCCTTTCTCCCTCTCCATGCCTTCAGGAACTCCTAGAACCCGAATGTTGGGTTTTTTAATAGTATCCTGTAGATTCCCGACAATATTTTTTAGATTTCTAATTTCTTCTTCTTTTCTTTGGTTTGCCTGTTTCCTTTCCTGTTCTCTGTCTTCTAAGTCTGATATTCTCTCTTCTGCTTCGCCCATTCTGTTTTTAAGGCTCTCTAATGTGTTTGTCATTTGATCTATTGAACTCTTCATTTCATTATGATTTCTAGTCACTATCAGAGTTTCTTGTTCCACTAGTTGTTTCATTTCATTTTGATTCCTCCTTAATATTTCACTTTCACGAGAGAGATTTTCTATCTTGTCCATGAAGGATTTCTGTAGTTCAAGAATTTGTTTTTGAGAACTTCTTAATGTTCTTATCAATTTTTTGAGATCCGCTTCTTGC
This sequence comes from Lepus europaeus, assembly GCF_033115175.1. NCBI lineage: Eukaryota > Metazoa > Chordata > Mammalia > Lagomorpha > Leporidae > Lepus > Lepus europaeus. The sequence goes on along the minus strand of NC_084828.1, from coordinate 66,806,239 downwards.
ATTTCTTCGATCTCATCATCTTCATAATCTTGAATTGGGGTGTCTTTTTCATTTGGGGGCGTCATAGTTTCTTCCTTGTTCTTGTTAGCTTGGTTTTTGCGTTTGTTGTTTGGCATGTTGGAGATATTTGGTTTCTTCACTGTGGTGTTTTTTCTTGTTACACTATGGCTCTATATTAAGTGGACTGTCTGCTTTCAGTGGACCCTTAGAGGCTTGAGATGAGTGTGGACTGAGAGCTGTGTTTGGTTCCTCAGGGTTGAGAGTGTGTCAAAGATGACACTCCCAAGTTAGGTGTGGTAAATCTCTCTTTCTTTTTTTGATTCAAAAGGGAAGTAATTCCGCACAGCTGAACGTAATTGGAGGTAGTTAGCAGGCAAATGATATACCCACAGGAGCCAGAGATTGGAAGCTCTTTCCCAAGGACCACACAGCGAATCTCTGCTGCCCTCAGTGTGGGCTCCAATTCTCCTGCAGTCTCCCACTGGGTTGCCAAGTTAGATGCTAATCTCCTGTTATTTCACCCCTCCCCACAGAGTCAGGTTTTTCTGCTAGGCTCAGGGCTGGTGCAGACCTGAGGTCGCCCTGCTTATGACGTATGCTCAAAATGGCGCCTGCTCTGTCTTGCTCACCTTTGAGAGGTGAGCGGGGAGAGAGAAACTTGTGTCTGTATCGGTCACTTTTTAAATTTTTTTCCTCTCTCTCTTCTAGTTAGCCTGGTGAACTTTTTCCCACGGAGTTTCAAGCCTCGTTCCCTCTAGCCTCCTCTTTCCGCTTGCCCGCTGGTATCTCGGGCTATGGAGGTTCGGCTCACCTCGCGTTCCAGCGCTGGTGCGTTGAGTCTGCCGCTGGTGTCCCGAACTTGGGCTCCCACGCTCTCCACGCAGGTCCACTGTGAATCACTAGTTCCGGAAGAGTTTCCTCTGCTGTTTCATCCCCTACTCTTCCTTGACCCTGCAGTATCTCCACTTATATTAAACTTTCTCTCCCCCCAGACTAAGTGTGCTCCCTGCCTATTCTGCCATCTTGGTAATGGTGGTATTTTCAATTTTTCTATAAATTTTATAATGTTCTAAAAAAATTGGAGACTTTTTAAATAATTTTAAGGCTTTATTTATTTATTGGATAGCAAAGGCCATCACCTGTGCATACCTCCCAGAGTGCATACTAGCAGGGACTTAGCTGAAATGCCTGCCCCATTAGAGCTTTGCAATGTCTCCCACAAAAACTATTAAAAGAGATAAAGCAGACCATTTTGGAATGGTTAAAGGATCAATTCAAAAGGAAGATGTGACTATAATAAATGTAAATGCACCCAATCCAAGGTGCTTGGTTATTTATTTATTTATTTTTTGACAGGTAGAGTTAGACAATGAGAGAGAAAGAGACAGAGAGAAAGGTCTTCCTTCTGTTGGTTCACTCCCCTAATGGCCACTAGAGCTGGCGTGCTGCAGCCGGCGCACCATGCCAATCCGAAGCCAGGAGCCAGGTGCTTCCTCCTGGTCTCCCATGAGGGTGCAGGGCCCAAGGACTTGGGCCATCCTCCACTGCACTCCCTGGCCACAGCAGAGAGCTGGACTGGAAGAGGAGCAACCGGGACAGAATCCGGTGCCCCAACTGGGACTAGAACCCGGGGTGCCAGTGCTGCAGTTGGATTAGCCAAGTGAGCTGCAGCGCCGGCTGGCTGGGTGCTTGGTTATTTAAACAAATGTTAATGGATCTAAAAAGAGACATAGGCTCCAATACAATAGTAATGGGGAACTTCAATACCCCACTTTCATCAATGGACAGGCTGACCAAACAGAAATTCAACAAAGAAACAACAGAGATAATAGACACTATAGGCCTAAAGAACCTAACTGATATCTAAAGAATCTTTCATCCCACATTTGCAGAATACATATCCTTTTCACCAGTTCATGAAACTTTCTCTAGGATTGACCATATACTAGGTCATAAAGCAAGATACTAGCTATTTGAATTCAACAACACATCAGAAAGATCATTCACATGGACCAAGTGGGATTTATCCCTGGTATGCAGGGATGGTTCAGCATTCGCAAATCAATCAATGTGATACACCACATTAACAAACTGAAAAATAAAAATCATGTGATCTCAGTAGATGCAGAGAAAGTATTTGATAAAATATAACATGTTTCATGGTAAAATCTTATGAAAATTGGGTGTAGAAGGGATGTTCCTCAACACAATTGAGACAAATTATGACAAACCCACAGCTAGCATCTTATTGAATGGGGAAAATTTGGAAGCATTTCCATTAAGATGTAGAACCAGACAAGGATACACCCTTTCACCATTGCTATTCAATATAGGCCTGGAAGTTTTAGCCAGAGTCATTAGGCAAGAAAAAGAAATCATAAGAATATAAATTGGAAAGGAGGAGATCACTATTTATTGATGAAATGATTCTGTATATTGGGGACTGAAAAGACTCCACTAAGAGACTATTTGAACTCATTAAAGAGTTTGGTAAAGTGGTAGCATAAAATATTAACACAAAAGATCAAAAAAGAGTTTGGTAAAGTGGTAGCATAAAATATTAACACAAAAGATCAATAGCCTTTGTATACACGGACAATGTCATGGCTGAGAAATAATTGTTAAGATCAATTGCATTCACAATAGCCACAAAAATTAAACACCTTTTAATTAATTTAACCAAGAGGGTCAAAGAGCTCTACAATGAAAATGATCAAATGTTAAAGAAAGAAATAGAAGATGCAAAAAATGTAAGAAAATATTCCATGTTCATTGATTGTAAGAATTAATATCATCAAAATATCCATATTATCAAAAGCAATTTACAAATTTAATGTGATGCCAATCTAACTACCTATGGCATTCTTCTCAGATCCAGAAAAAATGATGCTAAAATTCATATGAAAACAAAAGAGACCCTGAAGAGTTAAAGAAATATTCAATATCAAAAATAAAACCAAAACCATCACAATGCCAGCTTTCAAGACATACTATGGGAAAGTTATAATCAAAACAATATTGTATTGGCATAAAAATAGATATCCAGACAATGGAACAGAATAGAAGCTCCAGAAATCAATCCATGCTTCTACAACCAACTAATATTTGACAAACAAGCTAAAATCAATCCTTGGGGAAAAGGAATGTCTCTTCAACAAATGTTCATGAGAAAATTGTGTCTCCCCATTCAAAAGTATGAAACAATACCCCTACCTTAAATCTTGTATACAAATTAACTCAAAGTTGATCAAGTATCTAAATCTACAACCTGATATCATCAAATTACTAAAGGAGATGATTAGGGAAACTGAAAGACATTGGCATAGGCAAAGAGTTATTGGGAAAGACACCAGAAGCATGGGAAATCAAAGCCAAAGTAGATAAATGGGATTACATCAAGCTGAGAAGCTTCTGTGCTGCAAAAGAAACCCTCAGCAAAGTGAAGAAGCAACTGACAGAATGAGAGAAAATATTTTCAAATTATGCAATTGATAAAGAATTAATACCCAGAATCTATAAGAACTCAAGAAATTCAACAATGATGAAAAGAAACAATCCAGTTAAGAAATGGCTAAAAGGACTTGAACAGGCATTTTTCAAAAGCAGAAATTCATATGGCCAACAGACACATCAAAAAATGTTCAGGATCACTAGCCATCAGAGAAATGTAAATCAAAACCACAGTGAAGTTTCCCCTCATCCACATTAGAATGGCTTTCATACAGAAATAACAAATAATATGCTGGTGAGGATGTGGAGGAAAAGGTACCCTAATCAATTGTTGGCTGGAGTGTAAACTAGAACAGCCATTTTTGAAGACAATATGGAGATAGCTCATATCTGAAAATAGATCTACCAAATGACTCAGCAATCCCACTCCTGGGATTTACCCAAAGAAAATAAAATCAGCATTTAAAAGAGTACCTCCATGTTTATTGTGGCTCTATTCACAGTAGCTAAGAAATGAATAAACCCAGATGTCCATCAACTGATGACTGCATGAAGAAATTGTGATATAACTGTAGTATGGAATGATACTCAGCTGTAATAAAAGAATGAGATCCTGTCTTTTGCCTCAAAATGGATGCAACTGGAAAAAATTATACTTAAAGAAATAAGCCAGTCCCCAAAAGACAAATAACATATGTTTTCCCTGATCTGTGGTAACCAATAGAGTACCAAAAATGTAATGCATAGGAGTTAAATTGACATTTTGATATTTGATGGTTGTTTGCAGCCCTTGTCTCTACTGTTGAGGAACAGGTATTTTTTTCTTAGTGTTTGTTGAACTCTTTACTTAGTGTAGGGTTAATCTTATGAGTATAAAGTAAACTGAAAGTAGATAATTGTAAAAATTAAGAGAAAGAATAAGAGAGGTAGGAGGAGGTAGTGTAGGAGTGTGTGCAGAGGGAGGGTAGAGTGGGAAATACTGCTATGTTCCTAGATTTTTATGTATGAATTATACAATATTTGTTTACCTTAAAAATAGATTGCAATTTCTCCATTGAATCGGATTTTCACTTTTGCCAGAATCTGTATTTTTGTATTTGTATAGATATCGTTTTGGGGTCTGTGTTTTTCCATTGGCTTCAGTGTTTATCTCTTAAGCAATGTTACTTTATCTTTATTATTGTGGCTTTTATAAGGAATTTTCAAAAAGTTCATGGAAAATTAATATGAAAAAACTATACATGGATTTTCAAATTGTTTTCACCAAAATAATTTGTACTAATGTTATACCATGTCTGGACATGATCTAGATTGAGATACTTAAAAGGATAAGATATTAGTTTAAAAGAGGCCATATAAGAGCAACATAAATTCTGCTAAAATTGAAGCAAGGACAAATATTATATTGATGGTAGAATGGTGAAATCATTGAAAATTATGAAAAGTTGATGGGCACAATTTCCAAAAGATATCATCAGTTTACACATGGATAACTAAGTTTGAGAACAAATGAGGTGATGTTGAAGATGAAGTCTGAAGTGACAGACCATCCATGTCAATGTGGTAGGAAGAAATTAGTCTTAAATGCATCCCAAAAGAAGAAGACTGACAATTACTGGAAGAAACAATAGCAGAAACTGTAGGCATCTAAATTGATTGAGTTTACATAATTCTGCTGAAAAAATTACATGAAGAAAACTTTTTACTTACTGAGGTTCCAAACTGTTATTCCTAGATCAGCTGCAGATGAGAATAGAATTTTCAGTGGGAATTTTAAACTATTGAGATCAAGATTGTCAATCATTTCTTTGAAGAATTTTAACAACAGATGAAACATGGCCTTACCAGTGTGATCCTAAAAACAAATCATAATCAGAACAATGGGTACCAAGAAGTAGAAATGGTTCAGTTAAAGCAGGAAGGAATTGAGCAAGAATGAAGGTCATGGGATGCTTAAGGCATTTCTTGTTGACTTTCTGAACAGCCAAAGACTAACACCTTACTAAGAGAGTATTTTGAAACATCAGCCAAAGCTTTATAAGCTTCCCCAGAGAGTTTTCCTCTACCACAACAATACTTTTGCTCCTTTTCTCATCGCACAAGGATAACTTTGAGTTTCGTTGCAAAATCATTAGGCATCCACCTTAAAGTTCTGATTTGATTTCTGATTTTTTTCTTTCCTATCTTAAAAAAATCTTTTAAGAGCACCCATTGTTCACCCCTCAGTTAGTAATACAAAAAAAAAAATTGCACTGACATGGTTAACGTCCTAGGACCCTCAGTTTTTTAAGGGTGAACTTAATGGCTGGTATCACTGCTTACATATGTTTTTTAATTTGATGGAGCTTATTCTAAAAAATTAAATTTTTGTTTTCTATTTTTATGTTTTTGTTCAATTTTCCATATACTTCTTGAAATCCCTTTGGATAGCATGGAATTCCCTTATTCAATTCTCTTCTTTTGGATTCCCCCACATTTTCTGTCTTGAAGAGAACAGTTTGCCCAATCTTCTGGCAAAAATGATTAAATTTCTCTGGCAATCTTAAGTGTCCTTATCACCACCACATTTCTCTTATTAGAGTTCTATACTATAAGAGCAAGAAAAAAAAATCCTAGGAGAAGAACACTCATTTGAATTCTTTCCTCCAGTATTGTATGCTATTCAGAGTCCTCAGAAAATTACTTTATACATTTTGCCTGATACTTATAGTTATAATCATTTGGGGAGTTAAACTATGGTAGGCTTATTCATTTTGACTGGCAGTTGAACTTTTTAGAAACATAATTTTTGTATAACCCACTCTAGATATTCTAAAATTTTGAATTATTTTTCTATTTGGGAACATTGAAGTTCCTTTTTCTTTTCTGTTATTCTAAATAACATTACAATGAACATTATTGAAAACAAATAAATCTCTGATTATGTCTTAAGAATAAGTTCATTAGATTAATTCACTAGGTCAAAGCATACACAATATATAATTTACAAGGTCAAAGCATTTTTACTATTAAGGTTTTTTGGCTTTATGTTGGAAGTGATAAGGCACATAATATCACCACAATGTTTTATACAGAAAATTTAGGGTTTATAGAGAAAACTGTTGGCTTTATGGAGAATGGGCTGAATGGGAAGGAGGATAAGTTAGGATCATTCAAGATCAAGTACAAATCTTTCAGTTAGGTTCTCTGGATGGACCAAGGCAGTGGTTATGGACAAGAAGAGGAGAAAATGGTTTTTGTTTCCAAAACAAATATTTTTGATGCAGTTAGGACTCTAGGGTAAGAGTGACCTGGGATTTTGGATGATGTAGTGAACAAGGAAATGGGAGGCAGGAAACAGAATAAAAAAGTTTACATTGTTTTCAAGAAAACAATGACATTTCTTTGGAATATCATGGGCTGTGGCAGCCAAGAATCAGGCAAGGAGAAAGGGAAGCATCTAAACCAGATAAAAATGAGGATATGGAATGAGGTCTGTGACTACAATAGAAACATGGGGGTTGATGAAATTAAAGAACAAAATAAGGTTGAAGCATTTCCAGTACTCAGTGGGTGTGAGAGGCATTTCCTTGTGAGTGCCACTCTGATCCTCAGATACCTGAGCAGGTCTAATACCTCAGCAGAGAGTCCACCCCTGCACTGTGATGAGGTCATTGGCAATTTAGTTTGCATCTCTGCAAAGTCTGTCTTGGGTAACCAACTAGTGCAAACACTTCCGTTCCCAAACTCCTCCACCCCAATTTGTGTAACCTTTAACCTTACCCACAGGCTGAAACTTCTGTCACTCATAAACTGAGGTGGCATTCAAATATTGAACACAGCATCTTGCAGGGTGTATGATGCTCAGGAATTTACTCAACTTCCCTTGGGTGATGTTTCCTCATCTGTAACATGAAGAGGCTGGACCAGATGATGTCAAGTTTCTTTGTGGCTCATTCTTTAATTATATCTGCAGTATAATCATGCTTGCAAATCTGTTTTGTATATATTTGGAGCATATAAATAACACAGCTGCTTGGGGAATGACTCATTCAGTCCTTGATCATGACACAGTTCCACATGTATTATTATTATACTGGGTAACAGCTTGGAAAATGAACTATGGATATTAGACAGATACTTCTCATGGGCAAATTGGGAATTAAGAATTCGGGATATTGGGGAAGCTGTGCTAAATCTTTCTGACTCAAGTTTATCGAAGTGATGATTTTGGTCTCAACTGACAGGTAAAATTTTGGAGTGGAGGCAGGATGAATGACAACCAGAATACTTATTATCTAGTAATAATGCAGACCACATGTAGGAAGTTACTATATAATGAGTGAATAAGAAAATAAAATTCATCACAATATTTCAGAAATAAAAGTCACTCTGGAAGACTTTGTGAAATATCCCTTATATCTATACCAGCAATAATATTTTGGTGTAGCCATCCAAAGTTTAGGATATTAAGATGTTTTAGGACCTCTTAAACACTCTACTAATATCCTGGATGCATGGACCCTGGCTTGCGACTCTGAATATTGCTAAGATCCAGCAAATGAAGATGTAATGACTGGGGTAAACTTCCTTATTCAATGACTGATGTTATGTCTGTGTGACTGACTTGTGCAATGACTACATGTTTTGTTTTTAACTTCTGCTTATCCTTAAAGCTGTTTTGTTTTTATGAAAGTGTCCTAAACGTATATTAAAGCATGGGATATAACAAGTAAAATAAGGATTTACTCCTTTTCTTGATAAGTCAAAATGGTCTGACAAGACCAGGTTGTTTTTTCCACCTGGTAACAATTCTCTGGAAGTGTGTAGTTCTCGCCACCTTCAAATCAATAGAACATCTCTATCCCACCAGAAAATGCAGATGTATTTGTGCTTTATTTATTTATATTATTTGCCTTGCTCCCGATTTGTCTGCAAAAGTCTTATTTTACCCTGTTGACCTATAAGTTATTGATATTATCCCTTTTGTTGTCAGAAATGGGTTGGTAAGGATGAACAGTTATATGGTCATGCTGTTTGGAGGGATTTGAATCAGTGTTCTTTGATACAAAGAAAGGATGTGATTTGCTATTAATGACTGTGTGCTTCAGTGATGCCTTTTTTTGGAAGTGCTTATTCATTTACAGATTTTATTACACACTCATTACTTGCAAAGTCTTTAGTTAGAATCGGGAATAGAGTATAAATGTTTCTAAAAAAAAACAGGGGAGGCTTCTAGAAAGGGTTGAGATATAAAAGATGTTAAAGACTTTCTCAGTTTTTAAGAGAATAAAATGGGAAAAGGGTGTTGCAGAGAGTACTAGCTGCATATTTGAACGTGTGAACACAGAGAAGATTCAAGGAATAGAAAATATCTCAATTTTACTATAGAATAGATTGGTTAAAGAGGGATAAATGACGCAGTTGGGGACTAGCAAGCAGGGTGAAAGAACTGAATAAAGGCAAAGAGAAAAGATTTTGGCAGGGGAGTGATAGGATTGTATTTATGTTTAGGAAGATCATTTTAGATCAGGTATGCATAATGGATGGGAGAATTAGGAGTCAGTTCCAGTAATTCAGGGAGATAATGGTAATATATCCTGAACAGATAAATGGAGATGGAAAGAAATAGGCAGATCTAATAAATATTTAGAGATCTGGCATTGTGGTGCAGCTGGTTAAGCTTCATCCTGAGACACTAGCGTCCCATATAAACACAGGTGTAGTCCTGGCTGCTCCACTCCCAATCCATCTCCCTGCTTATGTGCCTGGGAAAGCAATGGAAGATGGCCCAAGTACTTGAGCCCCTGCTATCCTTGGGGGGAGATCTGGGTGGAGTTCCAGGCTCCTGCTTCAGCCCTAGTGATTGCAGCCATTTCCAGTAGATGGAAGATTCTCTCTGTCTCTCTCTCTGTCTCTTTCTCTGTCTCATGTCTCTCTCTCGGTATGTGTGTGTGTGTGTGTGTGTGTGTCCTTCTCTGTAACTCTGCCTTTCAAATGCATAACATAATTCTTTAGGGTAAAGAGTTGGCAATGTGTAATGGTTAACTAAATATAGGAGGTATGGATAAGGGAAGAATAAAGGATAATTCCTAGATTCGTGGCTTGGAAAATGAAGTGGATGGAGCTGCCTTTTATTGAAATAGGGGGAAAAAAGCAGATTTGATGGGAAAAATATATGAGATGGATTGTAGGAAAAGACAACAGCCTAGGAACAAAGATTGTAAAGCATCTGTGGATGAAAATCAAGTTGATACATATAGATGGATCAATCAAATGCAAATGATAAGACGAAACAGAAGAATCCTCATGCACTAGGAAAATCTTACACAAATATGCTTTGTGCGTTTACTATGTATATAACACAAAGCAAACATGTTCAAGAAAAATTGACTATGCAGAATGCTATGGCTTCCATGTCTTTCTCAAAGTTCATGTGTAGAAATACCCAACACAGTAATAGTGGAAAGTGGAATCTAGTGGTAGTATATAGGTCTTAGTTCTGTGCCCTCAAGAACAGAGTGTGCTGATTATAAAAGGACTTGAGGCTGAGTTTCTGTGCTTTCTCTCTCTCCTTTCATCATGGCATGAAGAAGTAAGAGGGCCTTTGCCAGATGTTGGCCCCTTAACTTGGACCCCTTCTAGAACGGTCAGTAGATCTCTGTTCTTTATAAATTATCCAGCCTTAGGCATTCTGTTACAGCAGCACAAAATGCACTATGACAAGAATAAGATGACACAATCACTGGAGAAGTTTGTGAGTTGAGTTGTGGAGTTGTTTGTCTTAAGCAAATAACACATTGATCATGTATAAATGTTTGAGGAAAGAAGTCAGTACAAAGAGAGATGTTGATGACGCTGGCGAGAAAGGACAAACATAGGGTCAAGGGGGGTTGAGAGAAGTTGAGAATAATAAAATGAGCAACTCTTCATGTTGAGTTAAAATTCTTTTCTTGAGTTAGAGAATGTTTCCTATTATGAACAGTGTGATTAGGTTTAAAGCAATATTATGCCAGATACAAACAATCTCTAGTGCATTTAAAGTCCATTTACAAATAACCCATTCCTCTGTCAAAAAGACATTTCTTTATGTGAGCTTGTCTTCTGGTTCACCAAACTGATGACATCTTCAGTGCCTTATGAAGTTAAATATGTTCACTTGGAATATTGCAAGGTCCATTAAGAGCTATTTTTATCCCCTCCCCGTTTCTTTACCTATTTCAAAGTAGCTCTCCAATTTTGTGAGGACAATTGTGTGATGCTCACATCCTGCTCATACTAATAAATCTTGAATTTAACAAGTAAATCTAACATCGTGGTAGGGCCAACTGACATACACTCAAGTGATAGAAGCAAAAGCATCACTGGAATTTTAGTTTTTAGCAGCCTGGAGGTGGAAGTTAAGTCATTGACTAACCTCTATTTTTACTTGAACATTGAAGGGTGGCTTCAATTTTCTGGTGACTAACAGAATCAACAAGCCACAAACACTCAGTCAACTTTGGCAAGCCATCAAATAAAAGAGAACAAATAAGAATAACATCACATTTATATTTAGCCTTTCTTTCAGGGCACTCAAAGAACATCAAATGCAGGAATTCATTAATATCTCGGGATTTCCTCATACTGTGGAAAGGATTTTATAGTTAGAGCAAGGAATTATTTGAATAATATTTAGAATTTTATCAGTAAAAGCCCAAATAAAATCAAGAATTCCTCACTCCATTGGTGGCCTAACAGTGGTTACACTGAGAAAGTTGTCATGTTGTAACACACTGTTCATTGCAAAAAATAATTGAATTATTTAGTATTTTGAAGGAACACCTCTGAGTCATTAAAAAATAAATCATTTTTATAGTTTGTTCAGACCCTCTTGAGGTCAGTATACAAATAGTTCCTGTTTTCTGGAATAATCTATCTATCTCCTGTTCTGTGCAGAAGGTCCTAGAAGCAGACTCTGAAATGATACACAAGTGAATCCCATTCCTTGCATGACTGCAATGGGATCTTGGATGTTTTATTTAAGCCTAATTCTTTTATCTGTAAAATGGTGAGAAATATTCTCTTTTATAATTTCCATGAACATTATATTTTTTTTTAAATTTATTTATTTATTTATTTATTTTTTAACTTTTATTTAATGAATATAAATTTCCAGTGTACAGCTTATGGATTACAATGGCTTCCCCCCCCAATAACTTCCCTCCCACCCGCAACCCTCCCCCCTCCCGCTCCCTCTCCCCTTCCATTTGCATCAAGATTCATTTTCAATTCTCTTTATATACAGAAGATCAATTTAGTATAAAGATTTCAACAGTTTGCACCCACATAGAAACACAAAGTGAAACATACTGTTTGAGTACTAGTTATAGCATTAAATCACAATGTACAGCACATTAAGGACAGAGATCCCACATGAGGAGCAAGTGCACAGTGGCTCCTGTTGTTGACCCAACAAATTGACACTCTAGTTTATGGCACCAGTAACCATCCTAGGCTGTCGTCATGAGTTGCCAAGGCTATGGAAGCCTTCCAAGTTCACTGACTCTGATCATATTTAGACAAGGTCATAAAAGACAGAGTGAGGATAGTAACCAATGATCCTAAGAGTGGCATTTACCAGGTTTGAACAATTATACAGCATTAAGTGGGGAAGAGGACCATCAGTACACACATGTTGGGAGTAGAGCCATTGGTGGTAGAGTAGAGGTTATGATTACAAAGGAATGAGGCCCAAGTGCACTAGACAGGGCCTAGAACAAAGGACAGAGTCATTATTAGAGGAGCTAAGAAAGGTGCTGTCTAAGCTACAATTAAGTTTTCTGATTGAGAGGCAAATAGAACCTGATAGAAGGGGCTTGATAATAATCTGTTGGGCTTTAGGCCTTGTAAATTCAGAGGCCCATGAACATTAAATAAAATTATGATATGAGTTGACTCATGGTAGAAATTCAGTAATGATATTTTTCTTTCTTTTTCCAAACATTAATTAAGCTTCCATGCTAGTGTACTTCCTCCCCTTCCTGAATCGTTCTTTCCCACTTCACACCTGGTAGTCCGAAATCTGTCTTTACTGTCCATGATGTCTTTATCTTCCAGCTATTAACACAGCATCTGTATAAAGAAAAGTAATGAATATTGCTTTTAGGAAATCAGCATTCAATTCACAGAAACCAATCATTTTATCTTTCTAAAGGCATTTTCAACAGCAAGAGTCAAGTCTGTCTTTATGGAATGATAGCTTTAAAAATAAGTTCATTTTTTCCTAAGCAATTTTAATTTTACCTTTAAAAGTGTAGTTTTTTAAAATTTATTTGAAAGAGAGACAGAGACAGAAAAAGACAGACAATGGAGAGCAGGTACCTTCTGGTTTACTTTCCAAATGTCTGCAAAGGCCTGAGCTGGGCCAGGATAAACTCAGGAGCTGAAACTTAATCCAGGTTCCCCTCATAGGTGGCAGGGACACCATTATTTGATTCATCACCATTGCTTTGCAGAGTCTGCACTGGCAAGAAACTGTAGTCAGGAGCTAGCAGCAGGCATTGAGCCCAAATATTCTAGTATGGGACATGGGCATCCTCTCTGATATTTTTGCCACAAGCTTTAATGCCCACCCCTAACTTTACATTGAGTTTTAAAGATTTTAATTTTTTTCCTTTATTTTTAGTTTTTAAGATTCAATATTGAAATGTGATCTCTAAAGGTGGAAAGCCAGGTTACTAGGACAGAAAGAGATGATGCTTTTCCCACAAACTATAAACATCTCTCACTTTTTTTTTTTAAAGACTTTTTATTTGAAGGAGAGAGAGAGAGAAAGAGAGAGAGAGAGAGAGAGAGAGAGAGAGAGAAGGAAGATATTCCATTCATTGGTTCACTCCCCAGATAGTAGCAATGGCCAGGGTTGGCTGGGATAAACCAGGAGCCAGGAGCTTCTTCTGTGTCTCTCACATGGGTGGCAGGGGCCCTAGCACTTGAACTATCATCCTCTGCTTTTTCCAGGCCATTTAGCAGGGAGCTAGATCCAACGTGAAGCAACCGGGATTCAAACTGGCACCCATATGGGATGCTGGCATCTGAGGAGGCAACTTTACCCACTACACCCAAACACTAGCCCATAAACATCTCTTTCACATCAGCCATTTGAGAGATGTAAGTTGAGATTACCTTAGCAATGATTGCTCATTTAACTTCCATCAGGCAAAGGAGGCTCATCATTTGTCCTGATTCACATCAATCTGCAATCATTTATGGATGTGGATGTTTTCAAATACCATTAGGGCATAAGACTTTGTATTTAGAATAATTATTAAGATATGATTTTAAGGTTTTGTTAATCATTTTTTCCTGTTCTTGTGGACCTCACAGAAAATGATCCAATTTCATTCTCTAGTGATTTGCAGGTATTTCTTCCTTAAGTGCCTTCTATAGGACAAAATGAAGAGAAAAACTAGGCATCATTTTGGTCTCTGTAGCTTTGCATCAATAATAGTTGTTTAGTAAATATTTGGTGAAGAGATAAATGTATAAAAAGGCAAATGAAAGCATTAATGACATCCACACTGAGAATTTCCTCACCAGCTTTATGAATTCCTGAGAAGCAGGTGCCTGTTCTTTCTAGGAATTCCAGCCTGTTTGGGCTCTTGTTCAACATTCTGAGCAAGGGAAAGAAGGATGTGAGTTATAGGCGATTACATGACTGGCAAACTTCCTGAATACCTGCCTTTCTAGATGCTATCAGCGCCTGCTGATTCTTTTTCAGAATGGGGAAATGCCAACTAAAGATTGATAATGTTGAAGAATGGCTGACCTCATTACAGCATGGAAAAGGGGCACATTTCCACCTGTAACATCTGTATATTCATCTTCAAAGCATAGCCAGGCACTTTATTACATAGAGTGATTTGGGGGTGTTATTTTGGCAAATAATTTCTAATCAAAGAATAAAAACCAGAAAACTTAAGTGTAAAATAGTTTTATAGTGTGGAAGAATGTCTCAATTTTTAGAAATGTTTACAATTATAGCAGAAATATTTGACTTAGCAATTCATTTTAGAAAACCATCTATTTTAAGGAAATATACATTTATCTAATTTCCTATCTTACTAACAAGATCATATATTCAAAAAATCAAAGAATGTGGGCTATCAACTGCTTTAAGAATATTGGATGCCTTTTCTCAGATTGTTCTAATGCCTAACCAAAGGCTTTCTTAAAATGGGCAACTCTTTTTGAAAATTGTGCTAAAATAATAGAGTTGAAAAGATTTTAATTTTTTTCTTTATATTTTAGTTTAGTTTTAACAGACTCAATATAATTCATAGAATAATTCTAAAAACATAATGATATTCCCCTTCTCCATCCCTCCTCCTCCCTCTCTTTTGTTTTCTTTTTTCCTTTTTTCTTTCTTTAAAAATTTTTGAGGAAACATTTTTTATTTTATATTACAGTCAAGGGCTTATCAAATAAAATAAATCAAATAAATTATCAAATACGACATTTAACAATCAAAACACTAAACAATCAAGTAAAACATTTAACAAATAAAAAGCAAAATGATCTTAGTTTAGCAGGAATATAGGCAAGGGCTATAAACAATAATCAAATGGAAAGATCATTTCACCCATATATAGTAAAGTTTGAAGTAATCACATATCATTAAAGCTATAGTAGTATAGCATTCTTAACTATTGGTTTGGCAAAGATATAAAAGAAAGATCGACAAAATGATATTTTTAAGATTTATTTTTTTTTATTTGACAGGTAGAATTACAGACAGTGAGAAGGAGAAACAGAGAGAAAAGTCTTCCTTCCGTTGGAAGGCCACTACGGCCGGAGCTGTGTGCCAGGAGCCAGGTGCTTCTTCCTGGTATCCCATGTGGGTGCAGGGGCCCAAGCACTTGGGCCATCTTCTGCTGCTTCCCCAGGCCACAGCAGAGAGTTGGATTGGAAGAGGAGCAGCTGGGACTAGAACTGGCGCCCATATGGGATGCCGGTACCGAAGGCAGAGGATTAACCTACTGAGCAACCCTGTAAAATGATATTTTTAGCAATAGTGATACACATAGGCATTTCTTTCTACTTTTCTTTTTTAAATTTAGCTCCCACATATAAGAGAAAACATGTGTTATTTGTCTTTCTGTGTCTGGCTTATTTCATTCAACTGAATGTCCTCCAGTTTCATCCATTTTGTTATAAAGGGTAGAATTTCATTCATTTTTATAACTGAATAATAATCCATTGTGTGTGTGTGTATATATATATACATATTTATAGATATAATAAATATATAAAAGTTATATGCATATAACTTTTTTATCCATACATCTGCTGATAAGCACCTTGGTTGATTTCATATTTTGGCTATTGTGAACAATGCTGCTGTAAACATGGTGGTACTGGTGTCCCTTTGGTAAAACATGTTCCGTCTACACCAGCAGTGGGATTGCTGGATAATACGGCAAGTCTATTTCTAGATTCCTAAGAAGTCTGCATATGGTAATCCATAGCAGCTGCACTAATTTACATTCCCACCAACAGTATCTAAGTGTTCCCTTTTCTCATCCTTGCCTGCATTTGTTGTCTTCTTTTAGATTATAGCCATTCTAATAGGGTGAGATGATATCTCATTATGGTTTTGATTTACATTTCCCTGAACATTTTTTTCATAAATTTATAGGCCATTTGTATTTCTCCTTTTGAGAACTGTCTATTAAGGTCTTTTGTCCATTTCTTAACTGGGTGGCTTTTTTATCCACTAATGATGAGTTTAATAAAAGAGAAATCAAGAAAGAAATCCCATTCACAATAGCCGCAAAAAAGTTAAAATATTTGGGAATAAATTTTACCAAAGAAGTGAAAGATCTCTTCAATGAAAATCACAAAACATTGATGAAATAAAGCAGCAAGGACACACAAACATATAAAAGGATATTCTGTGCTCATGGACTGGAAGAATCAACATCATCAAAACATCCCCACTACCCAAAGCAATCCACAGATCCAGTGCAGTCCCCATTAAAACACCAATGACATTCTTTATAGGACCAGAAAACCCCAAAGTTCACATGGAACCACGAAAGACCCAGAATGGGCAAAGCAATCCTGAACAAAAATGATCAAGCTGGAGGCATCACAATATCGACCTCAAAGCACACCACAAACTGTGGTAAAATAAAAATAACAATGGCATAAAAACTGACATGTAGATCAGTAGAACAGAGCAGACAGCCCAGAAACCAATCCTTGCACATACAGCCAATGATCCTTGACAAAGGTGCTCAGATCATATATTGGAGTAAGGATAATTTATGTAATTTATATACCTATATCTGTGTGTGTGTGTATTTGTTTATAGGTGGGAACTTCAAAACATTCATACAAAAGTGTATTATAAAAAACCTATGTGTGGATTTCAAATTTTTTTGCAACAAGGTAAACTTATTTATTTTTTTTTGACAGGCAGAGTGGACAGTGAGAGAGAGACAGAGAGAAAGGTCTTCCTTTGCCATTGGTTCACCCTCCAATGGCCGCTGCGGCTGGCGCGCTGTAGCCGGCGCACCGCGCTGATCCGAAGGTAGGAGCCAGGTGCTTATCCTGGTCTCCCATGGGGGGCAGGGCCCAAGCACTTGGGCCATCCTCCACTGCACTCCCGGGCCATAGCAGAGAGCTGGACTGGAAGAGGGGCAACCGGGACAGAATGCGGTGCCCTGGCTGGGGCTAGAACCCGGTGTGCCAGTGCTGCAAGGTGGAGGATTAGCCTGTTGAACCACGGCGCCGGCCAGGTAAACTTATCTTTTAAAAAATTATTTACTATTTTTTCAAGAGGGAGAAATAAAGACAAAAAGAGAACTTTTGTCTACTGATCCATGGCCCTAGTGCCTGAAATGGGTGGGATGTAGAGGAAAGAACTCAATCCAGGTCTCTCACATGGGTGACAAGTACCCAACTACTTAAGCTATCACTTGCTACCCACACAGTTCACATTAGAGGAAGTTGGAATCAGGAGCCAGAGCTGGGAGTCAAACCCACATACTCTGTTGTGGGATGCAGGCATTCTAAGCAGTGTCTTATCTGTCAGGTGCTTCCTCCTGGTCTCCCATGTGGGTGCAGGACACAAGCACTTGGGCCATCCTCCGCTGCCTTCCCGGGCCACAGCAGAGAGCTGGACTGGAAGAGGAGCAACTGGGACAGAATCCGGTGCCCCAACCAGGACTAGAACCTGGGGCACTGGTGCCTCAGGCAGAGGATTAGCCTAGTGAGCCGCGGCGCCGGCCAATTTCAGTGATTTTTAAAGAAGTAACTCATTTTTTTTTATTGACTTAAATAGTACAGTTTTTTTTTTTATAGAATTTTTTATAGAATTCTTATCCCAGAAATTGATAGAATGCACTCAAAGCCAGTGTAGGGCTTGTATAGCTCTGGAAGATTTGTGGTATATTTAAACAAATATTTCTATATTTGCTAGTATAGAAATTTTCTTTTATATGTAGACTTCTATGTAAGTCTTTAAATGATTTGAATATTTCTAACAGGATTTCTTACTTTAAATGAATGAAAACCATGGTTACATAGCAAGTTGAACGTTTATCTGAGCAGATGAGGTAACCATAAAACAAGTGAATGAAGTCCTTGTGGAAAAGAAATTATTGTAAAAACTACACCTTACCTATCTGGCATTGTTGGGCAAATACAGCTCTTAGTTGTGTCTTCTACGAAGTCACTTCGCTGTTCTTCCTCGGAGAGATTCTCAGCAACCCAAGAAACACAGCCTCCTCACCCATTCTCATGAAAGCTCTTACCAAGCCATCTGTTTCTTCAGGGTTTCTCTACCTATGACTGAGTGTAGATGTTGTCCCTGTACCCTAACTTGTTTAATTCTGTTGAAAACAAGCATTCAACCCTTTTCCCTTCAAGACTTTGGCCCAGGATCTTTGAGCAAGGCAGGAGGCAGGTGTAGTTCCCTTGAGGCACTTTTCTGTCCAGCACTTTACAGTGTAGATGGCAGTTAACTATTCTTTATTTTTGCTCTGATCCTCACAATGGAGATATCATTGTTTTCATTTTCCCCCATTTGATAGATAAGAAAAAGCGGCATGCATAGGCAAGTGATTTTCCTGATAATCTCGTATATATTAGAATTTAAACTCTGTTATCTGACTCCAAATCTGAAACTCACTGGTATATATATATATTTAATTGAATTGCTTTCTTGTGTAATTTGGAACTGATTCCTTTGAAGTTTAATCTGTGGTATCAGGCGTACATATTATCGTGCATGCCTCAGGAGAAAGTGAGAAGCATAGCCACTTTGGAAATGAAGTTCCTGAAAGCTGTGAATGGTCATATGGTTTTCTTTCTGCATACACAGTCCTGAAATTCTGGGTGAGCAAAATGTGGGATTCAGGAGGCTTTTGGGTTCATTGCAGCCAAGGAAAGGAAGGGAGCACAGGAAAATTCAGCTGGGGGTCAGTAGACATAAATTCTCTTACAGGAGGTAGGGGAGGTTCGTGTGTTAGGGAGTCCTGGTTACAATGGATTCTGATGGTTCTTCCCTTGATGAGTCCGTTCTGGATTCCTAAATTATAAATAGTATTGTGGAATGTGGGATCCAGAGAGATGTACTTCATCTGAGCGACCCAGACCACAGAATAAGATCTTTTTTTCCCAGAGGCACATAGAGCTTTAACTTTCTTTTGCATTCTTACTTCCTGGAAGTATCTGATCAGCAACTGCATGAGCAGCAACACTGTCAGGAAAACTTTCCTAAGAACAGGAGAGAAGATGGGGCCAAGGATCAGGTATGGGTAGCGAGAGTACAGATTTTTTTCCATCATAGCCTACTCTAGGATTAAGGCCATCTGTTTTTTTCATTGCCTACTCACTGATCTAAGAAAGACTCAGCCTGGACTGGCATTATGGCACAGAGGGCTAAGCTGCTGCCTGCAACACCAGCATCCCATACAGGTGCTAAATAAAGCCATAGCTGCTCCACTTGTAATCCACACCCCTATTAATACACCTGGGAAAGCAACAGAAGATGGCACATGTATTTGGCTCCTGTCACCCACGTAGGAGACCCCAGTGAAGCTCTTTACTCTTGGTTTTGGCCTGGCCGAGCCCTGGCCATTGAGACCATTTAGAGAGGGAAAATCTCTCTCTCTCTCTCTCTCTCTCTCTCTCTAATTTCGTCTTTCAAATAAAGAAATTTTTAAAAAAAGAAAGAATAAAAAGTATTAGTCAATGCAATTCATCCCAAATAGTTACAGCAAATTGTTACTACTCACAACAATTATTATGCAACACAGCAACCAATAATTTTATATTTCCCTAAAAATGTACCACAGAATTTGAATATCATGTTCTAACATTGTCATAGTGTTGCATATGATGAATTTGCTCAATGCATCATGATGATGTGAATTTCAGTATTTCTCAAGTAATACCTAGATCCGTCCCATGATTAAGTGTTCCTTTGTTTTATA
This sequence comes from Lepus europaeus, assembly GCF_033115175.1. Taxonomy (NCBI): domain Eukaryota; kingdom Metazoa; phylum Chordata; class Mammalia; order Lagomorpha; family Leporidae; genus Lepus; species Lepus europaeus. The sequence continues at coordinate 66,786,329 of NC_084828.1, read as the reverse complement.
AGAACTATTTTGTCCTTCTGAAATGTTTGCAAACATCAAAATAAAATCACATATACATTATAATTCATAAAGTTTTAAATTTTAAATGAAATTAATTTTATCTAAATGAAAGTGAATTTTGAAATACTAAAGTAAACACAGATGAAATACACCACTGTCAAAATGTTGTTGTATTAACTATGTCTTTCATTTTCTGTATTCTGATGATTTGACATCTTGAGGCCCTAAAGGAATTGCTCCTCCTAGAGTTAGCCAATTTGTAGAGAAAGCCAACAACTTGCCTATGAGTACTCTTTTAAAATATAAAGCAACCAGTTCAGAGCCCACATCTCAACCACCTCCTTTTTTGCCACCACTACCAACTTTCTCTAATCAACCCAGAGCTAGATACCAGTTGACCTGATACAACCTTTATGCTTGAGCGCCCACTGAAATATATTCAAAGTAGCCACTCCTAACCTGCCTACCCTGACTCATCCTTTCTTTCCAGTGGAAACCACAATAATGGCTCTTGTTCACAGTTCTTTCCTCTTCCTCTGGCCCCCAACCAATCCTGGTGCTTCTCCTTGTGGTGCTGATAGAAAGAGAGACTCCTGGCTAGTTAGGTCGAGACCAGGGGGCCTCTTTCCACTATCTGTAGATAAGAAAATTCAAGCAACCAGCATCTCTGGAGGATGCTGCTGTCATGAGCTAGTCCTTGTAATCAAGGTTTTTCTGCACTGTCCTAACTGATCTCTGTCATGAGAATTCTGTGTGTCTTGGGAGGAAGTTTCATGTGTTTTCTGTTGAATCTCTTGTGTAACCATCATCCAATTGTCCAATGAAAACCATCCCTCTCTCAGATCAATCATAAGAACTTCCTCTTTTATAGCCTATAATACCCTAGACAAGCAGCCTTTAAAATGGCTTGCTCCATTAGGTACCATTCAGTGCTGCTGGGCGGTTTTCTCTCACTTTTGCTTTTAAGATTTCTTCCCTCCTTCACTTTTGTTTTCTTTCTTTCTTTTTTTTTTTTTTAATAAATCACTTCTACTTTATACATCCTTCCTTGATCATGATCCTCATTTTTTGTGAACACAAGACATGAATCCAACATAAAAACAAATTACAAGAACCACAGCCTCCTACAATGGTGTCCAGTGGCATAGTATGTGTTCACTTCTTGGAAACTGTGAGTAATAAACTATGCTTTCAATGGCAGCTATTTCCTGGTATGTTGGCTTCATATTCTTCAAATTTTCTGTTAATAAGCTATGTTTTAAGTTAATTGCTAACATAAATATCTGGTACCATGTTTCTGGTCTCCACTTGTATTCTATATTGATGAGAGAAATTAAATAAAACCAAATAAATGGAAAGATATGTTATGTTCATGGATAATAAGAATGAGTATTATTGGCGTCAGCATTGTGATGAAATGCATTAAGCTGCTGCTTCCAACACTGGCATCCTATATCAGAGTGCTGGTTCAAGTCCTGCCTATTCTGCTTCTGATCCAGTTTCCTTTAGATGTGCATGGGAAAGCAATTGGTGACGGCCGAGTGGTTGTGGTCTGCCACTCATGATAGGAGATCTGGATGGAGTTCCTGGCTCTTGACTTAAGCCTGGCCCAGCCCTGGCTGTTGCAGCCATTTGAGGATGGGAATACCTTTGTCTCCCTCTGTATCTCCCTTTCTCGCTGTCACTGTGCCTTTCAAATACATAAATGAATCTTAAAAAATTAGTATTATGAAAATGTGCATATTACCAAAAAGAATATACAGAATCAATGCAATCCCTATAAAAATCTTTGTGAGGCAGATTAGTGTTGTGGCATAGTGGTAAAGGCATTGCCTGCAACACTGGCATCCCGTATGGGTACTGGTTTGAGTCCTGGTTGTTCCACTTCCAATCCAGCTCCCTGCTAATGGCCTGAGAAAAGCAGAACTAGATGACTAAGTGTTTGGGCCACTTCCTTCCTCATGGAATACCCAGATGAAGCTCCTGGCTCCTGGCCAGGCCTTGTACTGGCTGTTGTGGCTATCTGGGAATGAGCCAATAGATGGAAGGTCACTCTCTCTCTCTCTCTCTCCCTCTCTCTCTCTAATGCAGGCTTTCAAAATAAATTTTTGTATCTTAAAAAAAAAATGCAGTGATGGAACAGGCATGTGGTGCAGAAGGTTAAGCTGTTACTTGAGATACTGCATTCCATATTGCAGTTCCAATTTGAGTTTCAGCTACTCTGCTTGTGATCAGTTTCCTGCTAATGCACCCTGGGAGGCAGCACAAGGTGATTCAAGTGTTTGGGACCCTGTCATCCACTGGGTGAAGATCTGGGATGCTGCCTCTTCTGCTTGGCCCAGTGTTGGCTGTTGGGGGAATTTGGGAAGTAAGGCAGTGGATGGAAGATCTCTCTCAATGTTGATCTTTCTCTCTCTCTGGCTTCCTCTACATTTCAAGTAGATGAAAATAAATATAAAAATAATAACAATGGGATTGTTCTTCACAGAAATAGGAAAAGCAATTCTACATTCAAATGGAACCACAAAACATCCAAAATAACCAAAGCAATTCTGAGAAATAAAAACAAAGTTCAAGGGGGTTGGCGCTGTGGCATCCAAGGCTAAACCTGTGCCTGCAACACTGGTTCATGCCCTGGCTGCTCCTCTTCTGATCCAGCTCTCTGCTATGGTCTGGGAAAGCAGTAGAAGATGGCCTAAATGCTTTGGCCTCTGTACCCAAGTGGCAGTCCAAGAAGAAGCTCCTGGCTCCTGGCTTTGGATCAGCCCAGTTCTTACTGTTGTAGCCCTCTGGGGAGTGAACCACCAATGGAAGATCTCTCTCTCTGTCTCTCCCTCTCTCTGTCTGTAACTCTATTTCTCAAATAAATAAAGTCTTCAAAATAAACCCAAAAAGCAAAGTTCAAGGCACCATTTTTCTTGATTTAAAATTATTACAAAGTTATAGTAATAAAACAATAAAATATTGTTAAAATAGATAAAAGCCAGGGGATTAGAATGGAACCTAGAAATAAACTCAAATATATACAGTCAGCTAGTTAATTTTCAGTGAAGTCACCAAGAGGACACAATGTGGAAAGGTAATTATTCAAAAAATAATATGAGGACAATTTGATATTTACCTTCAAAGGAATTAAATTATATCTTTATCTTACACCACAAAAATCAACTCAAAATGGATAAAAGGCCTAAATATAAGATCGGAAATTGTAAAAACCTAGGAGAAAACATAGGGAGGGGGCTAGTGCTATAGTGTACTGAATAAAACCACTGCCTGAGGTGCCAGTATCCCATATGGGTTCCCGGCAGCTCCACTTCCCATACGGTTCCCTGTTAATGACCTAGGAAGGCAGCCAAGGATGGCCCAAGTGCTTGCGCCCCTGCACCCATGTGGGAGACTGGGAAGAAGCTCCTGGCTCCTGGCTTCTGTCCATCCCAACCCTAGCTGTTGGAGCCATCTGGGGAGTGAACCAGAGGATGGAAGACCTCTCTCTCTTTCTCTCTCTCTCACCATATTTCAAATAAATAAATAAATCTTGAAAAAAAAAAACCAGGGAGAAGGCTCCATGATACTGGTTTTGACAATATTTTTTGGTATTATTCCAAACTTTTCAGGTTGCAAAATCAAAAATAAATAAGACTACATCAAACTGAAAAGATTCTTCACAGCAAAAGAAACAACAAACAAACAGATTAAAGAGAAAACCTGTCCAATGGAAGAAATTTTTTAAATCATGCCTCTGATAATAGCTAACATCTCAAATATGAGTCATACAACTCAATAGCAGATACTAATAAATACCCTGATTAAAAAATGAACAAAGGATCTGAATAGACATTTTCCAAAGAAGACATAAAAATAGCAGGTGGCAGCCTCCAACATCTATGATCATACAACCCTGAGCATGCTTGATCTTGGAAGCCAAGAAAACATAACACTGACCAAAAGGTTTATGAAGAAAGTTCAGCATCACTAACCATGAGGAAACTGCAAACCACAACTACAATGAGATATCAAGTCAAACCTGCCAAGTTGACTATTGTCAAAAAGATAAAAAGATAACAAGTGTTGATTAGGGCGTGGAGAAAAAGGAGCTCTTCACTGTTGGTGTGAATGTAAATTTTTATAGTCCTTATGGGAAATAGTATGGAGGTTCTTAAAGAAATTAAAATAGAACTACCATGTGAGTAAGCAATCTCTCCTGTGTTAAATACCTACACATAATACATTCTTGATGACATACACTCTAATATACAATGTAGATATTCAATAAATACAATAGGGAAAGCATTTGATGCAATAGTTAAGACGATTCTTGGGATGCCCACACCCCATATTGTAATTCCTGGCTTCATTTCTGATACAACTTCTTGCAAATTTGCACTCTGCAAGGCAGCAGGTGTTGACTCAAGTACTTGGGTCTCTGTTACCAACATAGGAGACCTGGAATAAGTTCTAAGCTCTTGGTTTTGACCTGGCCTAACCCCAGCTATTGTGATCATTTGGGGAATGACTAACAGATGGAATATTGATCTCTCTCTTTGCCTTTCAAATAAATAAATAGATAATAAAATTTAAAAATAATTCCTTATAATGATAATTGTCAAGATGTAGTCAAATTGCATAACTGCATAAATAATAACTTCTATAATTTAATTTGAGGATTACTTTTAATATGACTTGGTTTCCTTCATGTTGAAAATTCTCAGAGTTGGCCGGTACCATGGCTCACTAGGCCAATCCTCTGCTGGCGGTGCCGGTACACCGGGTTCTAGTCCTGGTTGAGGTGCTGGATTCTGTCCCAGTTGCTCCTCTTCCAGTCCAGCCCTCTGCTATGGCCCGGGAAGGCAGTGGCGGATGGCCCAAGTGCTTGGGCCCTGCACCCCATGGGAGACCAGGAAAAGCACCTGGCTCCTGGCTTCGGATGGGCGCAGCGCGCCGACCATAGCGGCCATTTGGGGAGTGAACCAATGGAAGGAAGACCTTTCTCTCTGTCTTTCTCTCTTACTGTCTAACTCTGCCTGTCAAAAAAAAAATTCTCAGAGTTTTAACTCTGGATGATTAATATACTCTGCATGGCAATCTCAATTAATCAGCTACAGGCTCGTGGCTCGCCCTTATCTTCTGGATTTATCACCATATTCAATCATCACCAAGTGGAAGAACAAAAAATGATCTTTAACCAGTTACTGTAGCATTTATAATGGTAATGTCCCTTAATTTTACCTATTGTTAGTCTTTGTAGAGTCTTGTCAAATGACTGTCCATCAGTGCTAACTTTCTCGAGATTTCTCTCCTTACACTAGTAAAATTTTTTCCACAGATAAAAGTGTGGACTTGGTTTGAGGAAATTTGAACTTAAGTTTTTATATTTATAAGCAATTCTGTGCATTTTAGGGTTGATAGGTAGAAGTATGAAACCTTGTATCTGAAGCCCAGGTCTTCCTTCTCTGACCTCACTTCCTAAAACAAGTCTGTTTAAGACCAGTGCTGCTAAGCAAAGGATTTAAATGGCAGGAGTGTTTCTATTCAGAGTTAAGAACTCTCATAAATACAGAAAACAGGTTAGAATCCATCAGACAGCTTTCCGAGATTTATCTGGCCCAGTGTTTTTTACTTATACGTGGAAACTCCAAGCATGAGTCTTTTGTCAAGCTGATAGAATGAATGTAAGAGTTGAACTAAAATCTGGGGCTCCAGTGGCTATTTTGTGACACCTTCGGATGCATTTGTCTCTCAAAAGGTTAAAACAAAAGGGTAAGATGATAATGATACTCAAAACTTCAATTGAAAGTATATCTCTGAACTGTAATTACTAGGAAATCTTTATTAAGATGAATGAGGTAATATGGAGGACAGCACTATGGTGATATGTAATCTAGGAAACATACAAGGGAAGACATTTGGAAGACCTCCAGGGAACTCTGTAAAAATCAAGCACCATAAACACACTTATTCTTGTGTTAATGAGCTTAATATAAATATTTTGATATGTAGAATATAATCAAATTAAGGAGTTAAAGATAATTTCATTCTGTGCCTTTATTTTGTTAAATAAAGCTGGAATCCAGGAAGAGTAAAACACACATACTGGGGTGGATGTTGTGGAGCAGCCGGTTAGTTAAGCCATTGCTTGGGACACCTGCAACCCATATTGGAATGCCTGCTTTGAGTCCCAGCTACTCTGTGCTTTTGATCCAGCTTCCTGTAACTGCTGCTAGGAGACAGGGCATAATGGCCCTTGTCCTTGGTTTCCTGCCACCCACATCAGATACCAGACAGAGGTTCTGGTTCCTGGCTGCCCCCTGGCCTAATTCGGGGGATTGCAGGCATTTGTAGAGTGAGCACACATAGAAGATCTCTCTCCCCCTTTCTCTCTGCTTTTAAAAAACACACACTTTTTGTTATTAAAGCACTTCATTATAATAGTTCAAACTGCCAAAAAGAAACATAGGAAAAAAAAGAAGTTGATAACAAAGTACTATGATATTTAAAAAACATAAGAAGGAAGTTATGGGGGGGGGAGCCATTGTAATCCATAAGCTGTACTTTGGAAATTTATATTCATTACATAAAAGTTAAAAAAAAAACAAAAAAAACCATATTCTAAACTGTCAACAGTGAATATATTCACACAAAGGAATTTTTAATGGCACTAAGAACTATAGGAATCTAATTTAGTCTTTCCAGAAAATTTTTCATTAGATGGAAATAGAAATTACTCTCTGCCTCTTAAAAACATTTTTGTTTATTTATTTTCATTTTTTCTGAAAGAGAAACACAGAAAGATCTATCTGTTGGGTCACTCTCTGGGGCTGGATCAAGCTGAAGATGGAAGTCTGGGTGGCAGAGACAAAGCCACCATCCTACAACTTCATTCAGGTTTCCAACATGGGTGGTAGTGGCACAAATACTTGAGTTAGCACTGCTGCCTCCCAACATGTCCATTAGCAAGAAGCTGAATCTGAGGCAGGACTTGAATCCGTGCACTCAAATGCGAGTGTCCAAAGTGATCTGTGATGCCAAAGGTCTGCTCTTCCTTTTTCTTTTGTAAAATATTTATTTATTTATTTTCAAAGTCAGAGTTACAGAGTGAGAGAGAGAGACAGAGATAGAGAGAGATCTTCTTTCTGATGGTTCACTTCCCAGATGTCCCTAATGGTTAGCACTGGGGCATGCTGAAACCAGGAGTCAGGAGCTTCATCCAGGTCTGCCATGTGGATGGCAGAGGTTCAAACACTTGCTCCATCTTCTGCTGCTTTTCCCAGCAATAAGCAGGGAGCTTGATTGGAATTGGAGCATCCATGACAGGAACCAGTGGGCATATGGGATTCTAGCATAACAGGCAGTTGCTTAACTTGCTACACCACAATGTTGATTCCTTCTTTTTTTTTTTTTTTTTAAGAATTATTTATTTATCTGAAAGGCAGAGTTCCAGAGAGGCAGAAGCAGAGAGAGAGAGAGAAGTCTTCCATCTGCTGGTTCACTCCCCAAATTACCATAATGGCCAGAGCTGGGTTCATCCAAAGCCGGAAGCCTGGAACTTCCTGTGGGTCTCTCAAAGGACTTAGGCCATCTTCTACTGCTTTTCCAATCCATAGCAGAGAGCTGGATTGGACGTAGAGCAGCCGGGACTCCAACTGATGCCCATAAGGGATGCTGGCACTGCAGACAGCAACTTCACCCACTACGCCACAGTGCTGGTCCCTTTACTTTTGTTTTAAATCACTGTAATATGTCCACACTTGAGAATGGGGGCATGCATTGCTGTTAAGCGGCAAGATGACCGCATGATGAAGGTGTAGCTCAAGTATTGGATGAGATGAGTGCTCGTCAGAGTCATGAGTCTAGAAAAGATCAGCTGACTTGGGATCAGCCAGGGAACACGAGGTTTGCAAGGCAGCCTGCAATGAAGTGTGGATTGAAGTAGACTACATTTCTAAACATGTTTAGGGACAAGATTTTCTATTCCAAAGATTGTGAAAGCCTGCAAATGTGACTCTTAATACTTATGTGATTAGGCAGCATTATTTTTGTTATTAAAGATCATGATCAAAGTTTAAAATTAAAAATTCAGAATTCAAAATCCAAAACACTTATGATTGAATAACTTTAAAATTACCTCCATTTACATTTTGGTATATTTCCTTTGCAAAGACAAAGTAATGTAATTGAGAACAAAATCCGGCCGGCGCCATGGCTCAATAGGCTAATCCTCTGCCTTGCGGCGCCGGCACACCAGGTTCTAGTCCTGGTCGGGGCACCGATCCTGTCCCGGTTGCCCCTCTTCCAGTCCAGCTCTCTGCTGTGGCCCGGGAGTGCAGTGGAGGATGGCCCAAGTGCTTGGGCCCTGCACTCCACGGGAGACCAGGAGAAGCACCTGGCTCCTGCCATCGGATCAGCGCGGTGTGCCAGCCGCAGTACGCCGGCTGCGGCAGCCATTGGAGGGTGAACCAATGGCAAAGGAAGACCTTTCTCTCTGTCTCTCTCTCTCTCACTGTCCACTCTGCCTGTCAAAAAAAATAATAAAAAAAGAGAACAAAATCCATATATACTTGTATCCTTTATACATTCCAAGATTACCAGTAGATGCTTGGAATGATGGCTAATACTGCCTCCTTTAATACTGATTTTTAAGCATATATGCCTGTACTAATTTATAAATTTAATAAGTTTAATTTATAGTTTAGGCAAGTGAGAGAGTAACAACAATAACTAATAAAATAGGATAATTATGACATAATACTGTGATAACTGCCAGCATCATTACTCTTGGTCTTTTTTAAATATAATATGGAATATTTGAACAGAAGCTCTGGGATGCTGCAATATTCCATCTAGTAGTCCAGATGGATGCTAAGTGACGAGGGGCAGGTAATTTATACAGCATGGACACAATGTAAAAAAGGATGATTCATGTCCCAGGAGGGACTGAGAGGGACAGTGTGATGTTTCATTGTACTTTTCAGAATGGTGAGCACATCAAAACTTATGAATTGCTTAATTTTGAAGTTTTCTATTTAATAATTTTGAACTGCAGTTGGCCACAGATAACAAACCACAGAAAGCAAAACTGCTAATAGGGGACTATTATACAGTTTTTGGTGGCTTTTTTATGAGACTTAGTAAATATTTCTCCTAAAAACTTTATTTTAAAACCTATCTCACTTTAGCACATGAGTGTGTGCCCAGTTATTTTAATTAACTAGCTTGCATTCAATATTTTTGCTATTGGGATGAGAAATGGAATAAACTTCACTTCCTCCCTAGTGTTTTGGTTAGGGTGGGTGGCTTTGACGGGAAATATTGGGTGAAATAGTGTGAATGTTGTTAAGGGCCTTGATAGATACTGCCCAGTAGCCTCCCTTGGCAGATGGTACCAATAACTCCCTATAGCAGCAGGTATACCAATTTGAGCTGTTGTGAAAAAGGAAAAAATCGACAGAGCTTTAATCCAGGTGTGGGTTGGGCTCACAAGCCTCAAGGAAGCAAGAGACTTACAACAGAAGTGTGGGGGTGAGAATCAGGATTGTCTCCACCCTAAGCTGTGTTTGAGTTCCCAAACTTTGGTCGTACAGGGGAAGAGGTTTTGGTTTGCTTGTTCATTTTTAACTCTTTATTCTGAAATAATTATAGATTTACAGGATGTTAGAGTACGTAGGGGTACAAAGAAGGCATGTACTCTTCATCCAGTTTCCCCCAGTGTTTGCATTTTGCATAATTATAGCCAAATATTCAAACCAGGAATTTGACATTGGTACAATGCATGTATGTTAGTACTTTGTCATGTATCACATGTCCTGATGCCTACAATCACTATAAAAATCAAGATACCACAATGATTTCCCTTGTGGCCCCTTCATAGTCAACTCACCCCCACCATTCCTAACCTCTGACAACTCTAATTTGTTCCATCTGTATAATTTTGTCATTTTAATAATGTTATACATAGAATATACCAAAAATTCATGGAAAATGTATATTATGAAAAAAGCCATGGATTTCAAAAAATTTCCCACTAAACATTAACCTATCTTTTAATTTCAATTTCCATAAACTTTTTGAAATACTCTCATGTAAGTGGAATGATATTGCCTGTGATATTTGGACATTGTCTATTTTTGTGAGTTGGCACAGTGCCCTTCAGTTTCATCCAAGTTGTAGTGTGCATCAATGGTTCATTCTTAGAATTAGTGACTAGTATTCCTTGTTGTAGATGCACCACAGTTTGTTCACTTATGAGGGACGTTTTGGTTGTTACTAGGTTTTGGCTATTACAAATAAAACTGTTATGAGGTATTAAATACAGGATTTTGTGAAAACAAATATTTGTTGTTTCTCTAGGGTAAATATCCAGGAGTCAACTGCTTGGGTCATATTGTATACTTAGTTTTCTAAGAAGCTATTAAATTGTTTTCCACAGTGGCTATACCATTTTGTAATCAGGGAAGTATGAGAGATTCAATTTTTCTACATCCTGGCCAACATTCGATGATATTGTCACAATTTTTAAAATTTTAATGATTTTCATAACTGTGAAACATCTGGGAAATTATACATATGTATATATATATATATGTGTATATATATACATATGTATATATATATATGTGTGTATATATATATACATATATATATATAAATTGTAAGACACTATACCAGGCTGACATTTGAATCTGATTCTCAGGCACCTCTATTTTTACAATCTCTTCAGGTGATCCTAGTATGTAGCCAAGATTGAAAATCACTAGAATAGAGTATTAAGTCCTCAAAATGCAGCATCTGCATCACCTTCAAAGTACCTAGGAAGGAAAATTCTCAGGCCCCACCGAATCAGAAACTCCGGGAATGGGGGCAGTAGTCTGTATTCCAACAAGCATTCATTGCAATTCTGACAGACACTAGAATAGGAGAACCACTGACCTGTAATAAAAAGGCAAGAAAGAGCAGGAGTTTTTGCAGAAGATATCCTCAACTTTAAAAGGATATGTAATTGAGATGTGGATATAAACTTGCTGGTGGTGGATGAGAGGGTGCCTGGCGTGAAGTGACAAATGGCAAAAGAAAACTTAGAAGACTATCTCAGGCCTTTAGAAAATGCGGACTCCCAGAGTTTAGGCCTGAATGGTCACTTTGGGAACAAATGATGATTGCTTAGAACTCTGCAGCAGTTGTTGCTTACTCTGACCATGGATTATATGTAGCAATGTATTCTTTAGCATAGACTATTTTGTATTTTTGAGTTGGAGTTATCTGAAAAATCAGACTTGTTATATTTACCTGCAAATAACCTATCCTAATGATCTTTAAGTTAGTATCCAGAATTCATCGTGGTTTTGTTTAAATCTACAAGTGTTGCTCAGTATACTTAAGGACAAAGGTGGAGAAATTGGAGGATGTTCAAAAGAAAGCGATAAGGTAGATAAGGTACTGCAAGGACATGGTCTGAGGGGGAAAACTTCAGTATTTTAAATTCTTGCCCAAGGTGTGGTTGCTGAATGATTTTATGCAAATATACTGCCTCTGTTTCCTCATCTGGAAGGCCAGAATGTCTGAGTTTGGATCACCTACTGGCCTTTAATTATAAATTTTTATTCCCAAACAAATATGCCTGTCAATTCTATTGTTTTTTGGACTATTTGTATTTATATTGTATGGTTTCTTTTACCATTGAACATAAGTTTTTTTGCTAAAATCTTTTCTCTATGAGTCTGGTAGAAAGGTATGGGGGTGCCAAACCATTGAGATTTCTTTTGTTTAATTTAGCTGCATAGAAGGTCAGTTTTGTTTAACAATGTATTTGCAACATCTAGAACAATACCTGGCACACACCATGAGCATAGTAAATATTTGCTAATAATTGAATGAACAAAAGTTGTGGCAGCCAGTGTTTCTTAGGTAACAGATTTTACCTCTGACTTGCTACAAATTTGAAGCAAAAATATTGCTTTAAATGGAGAGATCAACTAGAGCTAGACCAACTAGCCTCTTTCCTCACTGGCATAGCCCCTGTAGTTGTACTTCCAAGTATCTTCTATCAGTCATTATTAACAAAGGTTCTTTGGAAGCTTCTATTTTCCTGATCCAAAGAAATTTGCTGAGCACCAAAGCTTTCATGTGGCCAATTTTCTGGAACCAAGGTGAGCTATAGGGTTGCCTGTGGGAATACCCAGCTTCGGTTTGCTTCTTTTCCTCTAAATGATGGAGTAAACATTATTCTGTTTAGATCAAGGAGGTTGCTGAAGGGTGAACAATCTTTCTAGATATGAAGAGGAAGCCATTTGCCTATGTTATTCTTATCGTGCAGCCAGAATTGAACTATGATAGTAGCTGGAACTTGAAACATGGGTGAAATTATAGGAATACAACTTGATATGACCAAAGCCATCTTAGTTTTAACCGCCACCTTGCCTTCTAAGTGACCCTAGCAGTGATCCCAAACCATATAAACTAAGTTGCTAAGGTAATCAGCCGCTGTTCTTCTCTGATGCTTTAAAATGTCTCCTATAAATGTTAATTTTTAAAGGATTTGTTTATTTTTATTTGAAAGGCAAAGTTGCAAATTGAGAAAAGGAGAGACAGGGAGAGAGAAAGAGAATCTTCCATCCACTGATTCACTCCTCAAATGGCTGCAATGGCCAATGCTGGACCCAACTCAAGAGCCTGGAACTCCATTGCGGTTTCCCACATGGGTAGCAGGGGCCAAAGAACTTGGACAATCTTCTGATGTTCTCCCAAGTACTTTAGCAGGAACTGGATTGGAAGTAGAACAGCCAGGACATATGAGAAGTAAATGTCACAGGTGGTGGCTTAACCTATTGTACCATAATGCTTGCCCTAAGTGCTAATATATTTTAAGAAAGTCTAAGTACATTCAGGGTATCCATGGGCTATCTTTGTCTAACAGAGCTTATAAAACCCTTTTTTTTACTTGCCTGTTAGTATGGGAATCCTCTCGTCTTTCTGTCACCCAAGACACACTTCTTTCCACAAATCCCTAATATACTCTGGGTGATTCTGGATTTGGCCACTTCTTTCTTTGGTCTCTTGTCACCATCTACCTTTGGCAGCTGATCCTTGAGTATTGGAAAATCATAAAATTGATCCATCATCAGAAAGAGTCTAATCTTTTTGATTGATCAAGGATATAAAGCACGGTAAAACTTTTCTTTATCATTTCTGTTGAATATTTTTTTTTTCTCAGTGGTGCACAGACTTCTCTTGCGCCCTATAAGTCTCCCTTTGATTTCTTTCCTCTTGTCTGTTCCTCTCCATCCACATAATTCTGTTACAAGCCCTGTGCTCAGTGGCAAGCCTTATTTCACATTGATCTTTGAATTTCTCAGAATATAGAACATACTAGACAAAAAAAAAAAAAAACCCATACATTTTTGTCTTGTTAATAGCCATTTGGTCTCATTGCCGAACTTATAGGAGTACTTAAATTTAAAGACACTCTTGAGGCAGAAGTTAGGGTGGGACAAAAGGCTGAAAGAAACCTGTGAACACCATCTCCTTATCTCTTGGCCAGATAAGATAGATTCTCTTCATGTCCTAACAGTAGTTTGTCATTGCCAGTTGGTGTCACTTGTGATCCCAGCACATCTTCTAGCCACTCCAGTCTCATGCTGTGTGGAAATGAAAGATAATCCATCTCTGTCTTTTTAAAGTAAAGGGGGAGTTATCCTTTCCATCTCACTTCCAACACTGACTTTGGGCACTAACACTTGAATCATCATCCTAACAGAGATTTGTTAATAACAGTGAACAACTGGTTGCCCAGACAAGAATGAAACACTGGATGACCCCTGGATGGGGGGTTCTGAAGAATGTCATGGCAGATCTCTGGGGGCCACCATCATTATGTCACAATTTCTCTTTTCTTGGGGTGCTGATGAGATTAACTATTGGAGAGCATTGTCATTATTATAAAGTGAGCTATTCTTCAGTAAGGATCTGGGCAGGCAGGCTATTTGCAAGAAAGAACCAGAATGACCAAGTGAATGTTTAAGAAGTAGGTTCCCAGAAATTGGCTCTTAGGAGTTTCGGACCCTTCTCAGAGAAACAAAGTAAGGCAAATAGTGCCATTTCTTCAGATATGAGATTTAAGTTAATCTGCGTTTAGTGTTGCTAAGTTCATTTCAGAAACATGTATTCTTTGTCCTTAAAAGGTTAGACTATGTGTGTGTGTGTGTGAGTCTGTTTACATATATGTATACACATATATATGTGTGTGTATATGTATATATATTTAGAGTATCTTTATATTTTGGCCTGTAGAGTGAATAAGAAACAAAACATATAGACCCGGATTATTCTCTTGCCTCAGATACATCTCGCTTCTATGATTTCTCATTCTGCTTGCACAGCACTTTCCTCTTGTGTTCTTCTATCCATTTCTCTACAAAATCCTTCTTCTCAACCATTTTTGAACTTCCTATACAGTTTTCTCACAATATGCATTTTCCATAAATTTTTTTGAAGACCGCTCACAGTAGCTTCAAAAATAAGACTCAAATGTACTTTTGTGTTTGAGACAGGGAGACACAGGAAGCATAATAATTCTTATTATTTCAAAGCCTGCAGGATCTGGGTTTGGTTCCCTCTGCTTGGATGATAAGCAGACCTCCTGCCTGGACAAGGCTCATACCTGTTTAGGATTATAACTCATTATATGCTCATTGTAATACATTAACATGCTAAATGACACACCTACCAGCCACCATGACAGGAAACATCCAACCATACAATGAACCAAAGGGATGAGTCTAGATTCTGAGAAATCTCTACCCATTTTTCCAGGCAAAAACATGACTATTCCACCCTCTTATTAGAATCTACCTCCCTTTATTAGAATATACTTCCTCTTTCATTAAACAACCCCCACAATATTAAACACATTTCAGAGATGGGACCACTCCCATCACAGTAGATGTCACTCTGAGGAGTGTGTATCTTTGCTTTCTCAATAAAATGCATGGTGCCAGGTATGCTGTGCCTCATTCTTGAATTCCTTGTTGAAGTGAAGTCAGGGAGGGACCTGGAAGCTCCCCAATCCTGGTTTTCTTATGCCACATCAAGGGAATGGTTAGGTTTCAGTTTTAGTTATTTTGGAAAAAAGCAAAAGCAGCACATTATTTTCAATGAGTTGCCTCATTTTTAGTGGTTTTCTTTCTTTCTTCTTCCTATCCTCTTAAGCAAAATGCCTAAACTAGACTAACTGGAAACTATTTATATGCTCCATAAAAATGGCTTCTATTGTCAATAAAATTCCATCTCCCCTTGATATTAATAATGCACATCAACATATGAAGGAATCAGAGAAGCCCAGATAAAGACATTTTGTTTCACCAAAGCCTTTAATCACAGGACCATTTCTTTCTGTCACAGCTGTGAGTACCCCATGGAGCTAATGTTTCATTCACCACACTTTGGGAGATATCATCCTAAATAAGTCTTAGCGTCAATCCAAGTAGCCTTTGGAGCCTTTTTTTGGTTACGAAAATATAATTTGTCACTGAATTGCTTTAATTTAAAAAATTTTTTTTTAAAAGAACAGGAATTGCTTTGGTTGTCATGAGAATTTTTGTTGATGGCAATATCCTATTTGATATCTGGAAGTACTGAATTTGATTGGTCGTAGAGTTGTTTTAACCAACTTTCTAATTTACAAATTGCGTACCTTGTCACCGAGTTCATAAGGTAGAGGAGGCCGAGGTCTGTATTTTCATCTCACCTGTATCAATTTTTCCTCAGTGTTTCATGTGTGGGGGTGGAGAACAGGCCAGATGAATAGTGTGTATTGAATAGTAATGATTACTTAACAAAGCCACGGGAGATTTTTTTTTCTTCATGGCAAAGGTCATTTTTAAGTTTTTTTTCCCTTCACATTGTTACACAGAAAACATTCTAAGCTTGAGTGGAGACAGGAAACAAAGAATGCCCTGCCGCATGCTGACCTTCCAACAGCCTTCAGATTCCGAAGCTGCTGTCACTGCATGATCTATTGCTTGATAAAGAAAGAGGCTGCATTCTCTGACCCCAGTTCAGTCAAGCCTGGAACAGTGCTTCACATTAGAAATTTTACATTGACCTATCAAGTTACCATTAACTTCCCACATATATATATATATATATATATATATATATATATGGGAAATGTTTCTCCATTTATTTAAAAGAAAATACGTAGGTGTTCAGGGTTTGCTGTTCTCATTAAAAACATGTAATTCATTTTGTTCCCTTATGCTTTTCATACTTTCCTGATGTTGCCCATCCCTTGAGAGAATTTTTTCTTTTTGATACTTAGTTTCCACAAGGAATAATACTAATTACTTTCTTGCTCATTAAAATCACAGTGTGGCTGAATTCAGAGTAATTGATAACGAAAGTAGTATTTTTCTCATAGGGGTTTAGGTGGTCTGATTTTAGGGATGTGTTTTGAAATGAACCCAGTCAAAGCAGAAGGTGTAACCCATTGGTTTTATTTTCTGTTTTAACTGTTTCACAGCATTTTATCTCACAGCATTTCACAGCAATTTATTTATTGAAATTAAATGCAGGAAGGGGGGGGGGAGAAGGAAGGCAAATTAAAGAGATAATTACACTGAACAATTATTTTATAATTTTATGATTTTGTAAATAATGATAATTTATTCATCCATGTAGTCACTGATTCATTGACTCAGCAAAAATGTATGTAGCACTTTACTTTCCCAGACAAGTCGTCTACTGTAAATGGATAGATGGGCATGTCTTGTGTCTTCAAGCCCTCAAGGTTCTGGGAATTTGTCATTCATTTCTGCTTCTAAGTTTTTGTACTTGTTATTGTCTTGGACTTTAAGACCTTACCTTCCACTCCCTACTGATTTAACTCTGTTCATGATCAAAAGAGTGGTTTTAATCTCATCTCTTAGGAATTCTGCTTTGCCTTCCTTCTGTACTTCCTTAATAGCAAGTAATCTTTCCTCTGAATTCCCACAGTACTTCTAGCCCTCTAACATTGTGTTAATTGTAGGCAGTCTTTTATGTTATATATCTGTAAATACTTACTTGTGATTTATTGCATCCTTACATTGTAAGCTCTTAAAGGTCAGGGATTCTTGTTGTTTCATATTCTCAATAGCACCTAGAACATAGTAGATGTCTAAAATGCTTGTTCATTGATTTTCTGTTTTTTTTTCCATTTGTTTAAGGATATGATAAAGTTTAAGAGAATGTGCTATGATAATAGAATATCTAGACTAAAATCTTAGCTCTAATGTTTACTGGGTGTAATCTGAGGGTAAGTCAATTTCCGTTTCCTCTTCTGTTAAATGAGGAAAGCAATATCACTCCCCACTCCTGGCCCACCATAAGTTTGTTGTGAGAGTGAAGGGATAAAGTACATTTGAAATACATAGCATAGGGTTCCAGGAAGTTGATAAACACTCATTGGATATGGGTTGTATTCATACAGGTGCAACTAAAAAACAATTATCTTCTGTGCACCCAAAGTGTAATTGCTGTAACAATCACTGCTTTATAGGAATTATAAGTGGAGCTGGGGAAGATTATATAGATTATATAGATTATATAGTAGAGGAAAATTAGAACTTTTGTATCTATGCTCCATGTAGATCTCTTGCATATATAATTTTGTCTTGATAGTGTTTTTCAGAAGATCCCAAATAACACAATTAGTTGGCAGAGTCGAAAATACATTTATTTCCATCTATTGTGTATATATGTATTTTGTACTTCTGTTTAGTTTCATTATTTTGATTCAAAATATTCTGCTAACTATGTTTCAATACCATTATCAGTCATTCATTCTTACATAATAGGTGACATCAGTCTAATTTAATATTATTTATATTAATAGATTTAAGACCCATTAAAAAGGTAACATTTGGTGGCAAATGTTTAACCTAGTGGTTAAGAAAGCCACATCCCACATTGGATTCCTGGCACCAGTTCCTGACTCCAACTTCCTGACAAAGTAGACCCTGAAAGGCAGCATGTTGTGACTCAAATAATTGGGTTCCTGCCACCTATGCAGCAGACCTAGATTGAATTCACTCCTCCTTTCCCCAGCTGGGCCAGCCCTGACAGTGGCAGGCATCTGGGAAGAGACCCAGCAGTTGGGAGTCCTCTGTCTGTTTCTCTGTGTCTCAAAAAAAAAAATGAATGATTTTTTTTAAAAAAAGAATACTTGATTTTCTTGAGAAACAAATTATGAAACATTAAATCACACATAGATTTTATATTCTTTCCCTTGTTATTTAGCAATAAACAGGATGTGTAACGCATAACTCCCATGATAAGATGTCCCTTGTCCAGAAATTGTTTAAATACAATTTAATATTTCTATTAGAAAATAGAGAAAAGCTGTCCTTTACTGAGTTAGGAAGCAAGCTTTAATGTCACACTAACCCATGCCAAGTGAGGTGAGAGTTGCGGCTGATCACTTGAGGCTTGTGGCTTCTGTGACTGGGATTAAAAAAGGGGTCAGATTATTATATTGACACTTCATGCATAGAAGTTTGGCTGTGGGGATGTCATTTGGCTGTGGGGATATCCAAACCAATTTATCCATTTAAGGTTCCTGGATTTAGAAATTTGAACTAAGCCCACATTCAGTTAAGGATTTAAAGCCATGCAAATGGTACAAGGGTGCTTCAAAAAGTTCTTGGAAAAAGTTAAGCTTGTTTTGTCAAAAATTTTTAAAGTTTTATGGAAAATGTATATTATGAAAAAACTATGCAAAAATTTCAACATATTTTTCCCCAGAAATCTTTAAAGAATACAAAATTTATGCGTTTCATAAAAACAACTTTAGGAACATAGTAATCCTTCCCACTGTACCTGCCCTCCCTCTTGTACTCCTACCCCCTTCCTCCTCCCAGCCCTATTCCCATTCTTATTTTTTTTTCTAAGATCTATTTCCAAGTAAGGTTATAGCAAATATAATTAACTCTATATTAAGTAAGGAATTCAACAAATAGTATTAAAAAAACTGTACTCAACAGTCAAGACAAGGGCTGTTCAAAGTCATTGCATTTCAAAGTGACAATTTCACTTCTGTAGATTACCTTTTATGTGCTCTATTATCATAGGTCAGGGAGAAAATATTGTATTTGACTTTTTGGGACTGGCTTATTTCATTTAATTTTACTAGCTTATTTCCGGTTTCATCCATTTTGTTGCAAATGACAGGATTTTTTTTTTTGACAGGCAGAGTGGATAGTGAGAGAGAGAGACAGAGAGAAAGGTCTTCCTTTGCCATTGGTTCACCCTCCAGTGGCTGCTGTGGCCAGTGCATTGTGCTGATCCGAAGCCAGGAGCCAGGTGCTTCTCCTGGTCTCCCATGGGGTGGAGGGCCCAAGCACTCCATCCTCCACTGCACTCCCAGGCCACGGCAGAGAACTGGCCTGGAAGAGGGGTAACCGGAACAGAATCCGGCGCCCTGACTGAGACTAGAACCCTGGGTGACGGCACCACAGGCTGAGGATTAGCCTATTGAGCCACGGCGCCAGCCAAGGATTTCATTTTTTAAATCACTATATTGGATTCCATAGTGTACATATCCCATAATCTAGTCTTCAATTGATGGGAAATTTGTGTTGCTTCCATATCTTAGCTATTGTGAATTGAGCTGCAATAAACATGGGGATGTAAATAACTCTTCTATATGCTGGTTCATTTCCCTTGGGTAAATACCCAGGAGTGAGATGGCTGGGTCATATTCAGATTTTTTTTTTTTTTTTTTTGGTGACAGGCAGAGTTGGACAGTGAGAGAGAGAGAGAGACAGAGAGAAAGGTCTTCCTTCCATTGGTTCACCCCCCAAATGGCCGCTATTGCCAGTGCCCTGTGCTGATCCGAAGCCAGGAGCCACGTGCTTCCTCCTGGTCTCCCATACGGGTGCAGGGCCCAAGCACCTGGGCCATCCTCCACTTCCCTTTCAGGCCACAGCAGAGAGCTGGATTGGAAGAGGAGCAACCAGGACAGAATCCAGTTCCTCGACTGGGACTAGAACCCAGGGTGCCGGTGCCACAGGTGGAGGATTAGCCTAGTGAGCTGCGGCTCCGGCTCATATTCAGATTTTTGAGGTGTCTCCATATTGCCACCCATGGTGGCTGTACCAACAGTGCATAAGTGTACCTTTTTCTTCACATCCTTGCCAGCATTTGTTGATTTCTGTATGAAAGCCATTCTAATGAAGGTGAGGTGAAATCTCATTGTGCTTCTGATTTGCGTTTCCTTGATAGCTAGTGATCCACAGCAATTTTTTCATGTGTCTGTGGGCTGTTTGGATTTCCTTTTTTGAAAAATGCCTGTTTAAGTCCTTTTCCCATTTCTAACTGGGTTGTTTGTATTGTTGTTGTGGAGTTTCTGGATCTGTTTGCATATTTTAGTTTTTAATTCTTTATCAATTTCAGAATTTGCAAATAATTTTTACCATTCTGTTGGTTGACTCTTCACTTTGTTGAATATTCCTTTTGCAGTGCAGAAGCTTCTAACTTTAATAGAATTCTATTTGTCAGTTTTGTCTTTGATTGCCTGTGCCTCTGAGGTCTTTTCCAAGGAGTCTTTGTCTACATCAATGTCTTGTAGGGTTTACACACTGTTCTCTAATAATTTGATTATATTGGGTCATAGATTTAGGTCTTTAATCCATTTTGAGTGGATTCTTGTTTAAGGTGTAAGGTAAGGGTCTTGCTTCATACTTCTGCATGTGGAGATGTAGTTTTCCCAGCACCATTTGTTGAAGAGACTGTCCTTGTTCCAGGGATTGATTTTGGTTCCTTTGTCAAACATACCTTGGTTGTAGATGCACAGATTAATTTCTGGCATTTCTATTTGTTACACTGGTCTAGCCATCTGTTTTTGTACATTTACCAGCCTGTTTTGATTGTAGTATTTCTTGAAATCTGGTATTGTGATGCATCCAGATTTGTTTTTGTTGCATAAGATTGCTTTAGTGGGGCTGGCAGAGTGGCATAGTGGATAAAGCTGGTGCCTGCAGCGATAACATCCCAAATTGGCATGGGTTTGAGTCCCAGGTGCTCCTCTTCCAAGTCAGCTCTCTGCTATTCCATGGGAACACAGTAGAACATGGCCCAAGTGCTTGGGCCCTGCACCAAGGTGGGAGACTCAGAAGAAGCTCCTGCTTCCTGGCTTCAAATTGACCCAGTTTCAGCTGTTGCAAACTTTTGGGGAGTGAATCAGTGGATGGAAGATCTCTCTCTCTTTCTCCCTCTTCCTCTCTGTAACTCAGCCTTTCAAATAGATAAATAAGTCTTAAAGAAAAGATTGCTTTAGCTATTTGGAGTTTCTATGTTTCCATATGAAATTCAGCATCATTTTTTTTATATCTGTGAAGAATGTCCTTGGTATTTTGATTTTTATCTGATTGAATCTGTAAATTTCTTTTGGTAGTATGGACATTTTGATGATATTGATTCTTCCAATCCATTAACATGGGAGATTTCTATTTCTTTCTTTAATGTTTTATAATTATCATCATAGAGATCTTTGACATCCTTGGTTAAATTTATTCCAAGATATTTGATTTTTATTTGGTAGCCATTGTTGAATGGAATTCATCTTAGAAGTTCTTTCTTAGCCAAGGGATTGTCTGTGTATACAAACGTCATTTATTTTTGTGTGTTGATTTTTATATTCAGCTACTTTACCAAACTCTTCTATGAGTTCCAATAGTCTCTTAGTGGAATCTTTTGGACCCCTATGTATAGAATCATGTCATCTGCAAATAGGAGTAGTTTGGCTTCCTCTTCCCAATTTGTATCCTTTTGATTTCTTTTTCTTGCCTAAAGAAATTCTGGCTAAAACTTCCAGGACTATATTGAATAGCAATGGTTAAAGTAGACATCCTTGTCTGGTTCTGGGTCTCAGTGGGAATGCTTCCAACTTTTCCCTATTCAGTAGGATGCTGGCCATTGATTTTTCATAAGTTGCCTTTATTGTGTTAAGAAATGTTCCCTCTATATCAACTTTGCTTAGAGTTTTCATCATGAAAGGGTGTTGTATTTTATCAAATGCTTTCTCTGCATCTACTGAGATAATCATAAGGTTTTTGTTCTTTAATTTGTTAATGTGATATATCACATTGATTGATTTCCAAATGTTGACCCTCCTTGCATACCTGGGATAAATCCCAAGTGGTCCAGGTGAATGATCTTTTTGATCTGTTATTGGATTTGATTGGCTAGAATTTTGTTGAGGATTTTTGCGTTTATGTTCATCTGGAAAATTGATTTATAGTTCTCTTTCTCTGTTTCCCTGGTTTAGGAATTAAGGTGATGCTGGCAGTTGTAGGATGGAACATTCTACAGGTATCTGTATGGTCCTTTTGTTCTATAGTGCCGATTAACCCTGTTGTTCCTTGCTGATTTTTTGTCTGGTTGATCTGTCCATTACTGAAAGTGGGGTATTGAAGTCCCCCATTGCTATTGTATTGGAGTCTTTTTCCCTTTAGATCCATTAACATTTCTTATAAATAGCCAGGTGCCCTGTAATTTGGTGCATATATGTTTATAATTGTCACATCTTTGGGGTTTAACATGTAGTGAAGTCTAAAAAATGTTCAATGTGCTGATGAGAAGAATGTTTATTCTGTATCTATGACATAAAGTGTTTGATATATGTCTTTTAGGTCCTTTTACTCTATAGTATGGTTGAATGCTGATATACCTTTGTTAATTTTCTATCTGGATAATCTGTCCATTGATGACAGTAGGATATTGAAGTCCCCACTATTTTACTGGACTCCATCTTTCTCTTTATGTCTAATAGTATTTACTTTATATATTTGGGTGGTCTTGTGTTATATCATCTTGCTGAATTGATCCTTTTATCAATACCTTTGTCTCTTTTCAAAGATTTTGATTTAAAGTCTGTTTTACCTGCTAAATTTGTGCTACTCTGGTTAATTTTTGGTTTCCATTTGCATGGTATATTTTTTCCAACCTTTCAATTTCAGTCTTTGCATGTTTTTCCTTGTGAAATGAATTTCATGAAGGTATATATAATTATTTCTTTTTTATTTTTATAAATTTTGGCCAACCTATATCTTTTGAATGTAGAATTTAACTCATTTACATTCAAAGTTAATATTGATAGGTAAGAACTAACTCTTGTTATTTTGTTGTTTGCCTACTGATTATTTCTTTCTGCTTTTCATTATTTGCCTTTGTGTTTTTGTAATTTTCTGTCATGGTGAAATTGGGTTCTCTTTTGTTTCTCTTTTGTGTGTCTGTTCTCTTAGTGAATTTTATACTATCCTGTGTTTTCATGACACTTACTGTAATCTTTACATCTAATGTCAGACTTTCTGCAGGATTATTTGCAGGGCTGGGATGGTTATGATAAATTTGTTGTTTTTATTTGTCTGGGATATACTTGATTTATTCTTTCCTTCTAAAGGATAGTTTCACTGGATATGTTATTCTTGGTTTGAAATGTTTTTCTTTTAAGACCTTGACTATATCACCCCATTCTCTTCTGGCTTGGAAAGTTTCTGTTGAGAAGTCTGCTGTATATCTAATGGGATTTTCTTTATATGTAACTTGATGTTTTTCTCACATTGTCTTTAGTATTCTCTGCTTGTCCTTAACTTTTGATAATTTAACTATAATATGCTTGGAGAAATTCTTTTCTGATTAAGCCTGGATGGGTGCTTTGAGTTTCCTCTATCTTGTTATACATCTCTTTCAAGACTTGGGAAGGTTTCAAATATCAATTCATTAGTTTTAAGATGACTTTTTCCTTCTCTTCTCCTCCATGTTTCTCTATAATATGCATATCTGTTTATGTAAATTGTATCCCATATGTCTCATAGGCTTTCTTTATTCTTTTTAATTCTTTTCATTCTTTTCTGACTGAGTTATTTAAAAAGTCTTGTCTGAAATAATAAAAACTCTTTTATTTCTGCTTTATCTGAGTTCTCAGTTGTGTTTTTATATCATTGATTGAAATTTTCAATGACAAAACTTGTGCTTGGTTTTTAAATAATGCCTATATCTTTGTTGACTTTCTAATTCACTTAATGCATTGTTTTCTTCATTCCTATTGCATTTCATTGAGTTTCCTTAGGATCATTATTTTGAAATTTTTTTCAGGAATTTTATAGATTCTCTTCAAATCTAGACATAATTCTGGAGAACTATTGTGGCTTTTTTTTTTGGAGGTGTTATGATCCTTTGCTTCTTTTTGTTTTCTGTGTCTTCACACATCATGTAACAATTATTTCTATTTTGTGGATTAGCTTTCAGTTGGAAAAGAATTTTTGTTCATGTTCAAATACAGGGTGTCAACTGGCTTTGGGCTGAAGTGAACCCAGAAATTAAACCATTGAGTAATTTCTTTGGCTGTAATCAATCTCAGCAGTGCCTGGGGTGCCACAGTTATCTATTCTGCATCAATTTGTGCAGGTGATTTTCAAGTGGGTATGGGTTTCCATTGGTGTGTGTCTTTAGGCCCAAGGGTTGGTTGTCAATCATACTAGAGTATGTGATGACAGATCTGTGTTCTTGTTGCTGTGTGATCCAGATGGGACTGTCTTCTTATCTCTCCAGGCAAGCCTTACTAATATTGGGGCTTGAGTCACCTATAGCTGTGGCCCTGGCAATGTGTGATTTTGATAGGACTTCACCCAGGTCTTATTATCTGGGTGAGGGAGATTTTGGGGCTTATATCACCAAAAGCCACAGTCCCAAATTATGGGATATAAGGTGTCTTTGCTCTGGCCCCACAAGGTAAATATAAATTATAGTGGAAATTTTACATTGGCTGGTATGCATCTGGTGTAGTGGAATGCAGTTGGAGTCTTCCATATGTTCCACCAGATAGGTTTCAGTGACTTTGCATAATATAGTACTAGTAGTCACAGCTCCAGAGTTGCATGCCTGGAAGTGTATCTTGCCAGGTTCCATGCAAAACATAGGGATATACTGGGTGTTTTATATGACAATCATGGTCCTACAACAACATATGGAGATAGAGTCTTCCACAGATCCTACAGGGCAAGCACAGGAGTTCATTGCACTTGTAGAGACAACAGTTACAGTCTAGAACTGTAGAATGCCATGGAGACCTTAGCCAAGTCTCCTATTTCATGCATGGGGGTGCTGGGTATTATTCAATGGCAGACATAGGTCTAGAGCAATGGAATGCAGATAGGGTTCCTTCCAGTGCTCATGGGGAGAACTCAGGTGACTCATTCCAGCCCTAGAGGTTCAGGAATCAGAATGTATGTTATTTGAGTCCCAAAGATTGATCCAAGTTATACGGGGGATTGCAGATAGGGTCCACTCCAGACCTCACAGTTGAGTGCAGGTGTCTCTGGGACTTATGGAACAGCCACAGAACCAGAGTTGCTGGTTGCAGTGAAGTCCTTGCCCAGGTCCTTTGAGGTAAACTTCAATGACTCTTATGGAATCTCGTGAAGTTGCTTACCCATACTTGGTGATCACATGCTACACTGAGGATTGTGCTCCAGCAGGTGCAGGCCTGGAGCAGAGAAATTCAATTAGGATTTTCTCTAGGTCTCACAGTGGGGGCACAGGTGTCCCTGGGACATAAAGAATTAAGTCACAGTCCTAGATCTGTAGGAAGCGGTGGGGTTGCTACCCAGATTTCACAGGGGGAGCGCAGGTTATGCTGAGGACTGTGTACTGGGAGTCATTAGCCTAAAACAGAGGAATGCCGATAGGGCCATTCAGGTGGTGTGAGTGACTTCAGGGATTGTATCACCAACAGCCACAATCCCAGAGCTGCAGAACACAGAAGGGACTAGCCCTGGTTCCCACAGGGCATGAACAAGTGATGTTGCTGCTTATGCCCTAGCCACAGGAGGGGGCTTTCTCAGATCTGCCTTTGTGTGTCAGCTGATGCTGGTATCAATCCCCAAGAAGCAGTGGAAAATGGGTTCGGCTCTGAAGGTTTTGCTCAGGAATTTTGCAAAGATAAGATATAAAAGTGTCTGCTCTGCCCTGTGAAGTGTTCTGGTTTAAGCTCTTGGGCTTTTGGTAGCAATGGAGCTACATGCTGTCCTCTAGGACCGAACGGAGTTTACCAATGGCTGCACCACAGCAGCTTGGGTCTGGGGCTTTGGAGGCAAGGATGGCAATGTAGATTCCTATTTTGGAGTGAAACATCCACTAGGACTCCAGTCAGTTTTCTAGACCAGATTGGAAGTCAGTGAGGACTGAGGGATTGCCCTGTAGTTGGGGTGATAAGTCTGCAGGGATCACGGGGGTCATGGAGTTTCTGCTTATCTTTTCTCAGCAGGTTGGAGTTCCTCTGGCTGAGCAGCTGGGGTAGGAGCTGTGGTGTGCTTTGTTCTCTCTCTGCTGGTTTTTGGAGTCTGTGCTGTTTTCAGTTTCTGCTACTTTTTTCACTGAAGTTTTCCCTCAATCAGTCTCTTGGAAAAATCTGCCCTTCCTTTATTCTTCATGTTCTTCTATGTGATAGAAGCAAGGGTGGGGCCTCTTTATCCAGTCGTCTTGGATCTCCAGTCTAAACTGATTTTCAATTTCATTTTTTTCTTGATTTTTTTGAAGTACCTTTGTATTTGATTTTGTATAGGGAAAACAAGAATAGGAAAAATTACTTTGCTTTTTATTTCTCAGCTGTGAGAAGCTTTTATTTGGTGACATTTAAAAATCACAGCGAATGCCTTGTCTGATGTAGAGGAGCTGCATACACTTTATCATGGTGTTAAAAATACCTTGGCCTATTATAAGTTCCTCAGAATGAGCCCCTCATCTCATTCAGATACCCTGTCCACATTCTCTTGAACACAATCACAGTTTGTTGGAAAATCAGGATTTTGGAGGGAGAGTTTGTAGTTATATCTTCATTGATAATATTACTCTGCACTTTACAAAGTGGGAGAGTTGGTTTAGGTCTCCCAGGTAGTTTTGAAAAGTTTATTTAGCTGTCTCCTTTTTGAAGAATCAGCTTTATTTATCCTTGAACAATCCACAGAAAAGGTAAATTGGAGTTGAGTACCTTGCCCACCTTGACAGTTCTATGAACAATGAGTAATCTAACTTTGATGTTATGGCAGTGAAGAAATCTAGCAAGGGAGTTTTAGAAAACAGCTTTAGTTGCCAATAACTAATAACAATAGTGTACTTTAAATTTTCCTTTAATTGGTAAGCCATCCGTTATGTGAAGCCATAAAACATAAAACAATATTTTAACAATCTCAATTGTTTCCATGTGGATGTATATGGGCTCCACATAAAGTTCATGAGAAATGCATATTATGAAAAAATGCATAACTTTCAAAATTTTTTTGCACCACAATAAACTTATCTTTCATTTCCATTTTCCATGAAATTTTTGAAGCACCCTTGTATTGTGGTCTGTGTTGCTCATCTTCCTTAGTGTTATATCTCAAGGCTCTTTTGACTATGAAAGAATGATACTTAAAGAACTAAGGTCTCTGAATTTTACTCAGTTTTTCATAAACAGCTGGAACACCAACAGGAGAAGCTATATACCTTACTTAGAGCTACAGGTTAATCTTCTCATAAATTGCTTTGTGTGAGGAAGTTGCTCAGTAGGTATTCCTATTTATCCAGCATTTATAAAAGTGAATTATGAAGACATAAAATATCTCTTAACTTTTCCTGTGATCTTCTTTCTTTCCTTTTATTTTAAAATCCTTTCATCTTTCAATAAAATCTCTATTTGGTATTTGGACAAGTTTTCTTGTGAAGTTTTCAGAAGGATGAATATTGTTACTATAGAATATTAGAAAAGTAAGGGAAACCTTAGATCATTCACAATCATGGCCCCTACTGGAAGCATTAGCACCCCCTAAGAAACTTGTTAGAATTGTGAATTCACAGATTTCATCTTAGACCTAAAAAATTAGAATCTTTAGGAGGTAGAGCCCAAACAACCAATGTTTTATTCATTCATTTATTTATTTTAAGATTTACTTATTTATTTGAAAGGCAGAGTTACAGAAAGGCAGAGGCAGAGAGAGAGAGAGAGAGGAGAGAGAGAGAGAGAGAGAGATCAGCTGTTGGTCAGGACATGGCTAGGCTAAACAGGGAGCTGGGAATTCAATCTCAGTCTCCAACATGGGTATCCCTTGGGCCATTACCACAACCTCCTAAGTTCTTCATTAGTGGTAATTTGGAGTCATGAGTGGAAGGTCGGTATGGAAGTCAGGCACTCCAATATGGGATATGGGTGTCCTAAACAGTGTTTTGTACTGCTGTACTGTACTATCACTGTACTGCCCCCACAGGGATATTTAAAAGCTAATGATGTCAGTTTCCTGTTAAATGTTCAATGGGTTTCCTTAGTACTTAGAATAAAGTTTTACATCCTTTAAATTGTTTACCTAGGAACCCAGATCTAACGTGCCTGCCTAATCTGTCTGTTGCTGCCTTTTTTTAATTTCTAAATGTGGCCAAATCTTTCTGGTTTGGGGCCCAAAGTGGTATTTTCTGCCTTGAAAACCTTTCCCTTTACTGTTTACTCAACTTCTTCCTACCACCCAAAACTGGGTGGAATCAGTGGCTCTCAAGGTTGATAATAAATTGTAAAAAGAAATTTTAATAACCCCTATTACCTGGACTTCAATCTTATATTCCATTCCTTTGATCTGGTGGAAGGCCAGTTACACACAGAATTTTGAAAACTCCTCAGGTGACTTTAGTGTGCAGAAGTTAGAATGATTGGTTTAAACATCACCTTCTCAGAAAGGCCTCCCCCCAACTCAACAATCTCCTTATTAAGATCTCTAATTGACTTCACTTTTTGTTTATAGTGTTCATTGTACATTATATGATAATATTTGATATTTGTCATCTCTGCTTTATTGCAAGGTTCAAGAGGGTATGGACTCTTTTTGTTATTTTTCAAAAGATATATTTTGCTTGAAAGGCAGAGTAACACAGAGAGGAGGAGAGATGGAGAAGGAAAGATAGAGAGAGAACATGATCTTCTGTCCACTGGTTCACTCCCCCAAATGGTTGCAATTAATTGGGCTTGGCCAGGTCAAAGCCAGAAGCCAGCAACTTCATCCAAGTCTCCCATATGGGTGGGCCCACTGGCAGTCCAATATGGGATGCTGGCATTGCAAGAGGCAGCTTAACCCACTGTGCCATAATGCTGGCCCTAGGGACCTTGTATCTTTTGCTAGTCTTTGTGTCCAGTAAGAAACAGTTTCTGACACAGAGCTGGTGCTCATAAATTGTTGTGGTATAACTTAGCTAACTTATAAGACTTTAAAGTTACCTCGTGGAAGGATCCAGTCTAAAAACATACTTCCATGACTTCTGATTCTATTATTTCAGAATGAAGAGCATCTTATGGCTCTTGGAATGTCTTACATGTCCAAACTGGAATGGTTCTAATCCAGCGCAGTCTTTTCTGGTGGCAGATGATGGGAGCTACTTGTTGCACTTCTCTTAGCAGCAACCCCACACCATATGGCCAAGTCTTGCTTCATTTCTGAACCTTCAACTCCAGATTGATTTTAATGTCATCTGAGAATAGTCTGAAGTTTCTTCAAAAAGTAACTATTATTGAATTTTTGAGACTTACATATGCTTTGACATGAATTTAAATTTAAGTCTTGTGATAAATATATGTGCATATATAAAAAGAGAAAGAAAGATTGCTATCAGGAAACAGCCAGTATTTGATGGCCAGCTAGATCATGTTCACATATATACTATTTTCTTTAATGTATTAATGTATATTAAAATTCTATTTTATATCATTAATATATAGTTGTGACCTAAGAGTAAAAGAATGTTTGGTTACCTGGAAAGGTTCAAGTTGCAGTTTATTGGTTTGACCTGAAAGGTTGTATTCTTATTAAAATCTAGCAGGGTCAGTGATGAGAGCTGAGTATGGCTCTCAGTTCCCCACTGCAGACATAGTTGGTTGGTGGCAATGATGTTCTACCTGTGCAGGGGAAAGTCTGGCCTTTTCCCCTCCTACTAAGGAGTTTGCTACGCTTGCTTCCTTATTTCCAATCACATCACTTGGAATTCCAACTTTTAGAAAGCTGTATCTCCAATTCAAAGATTTAGATAATGTACAGTTTCTTCTTTTTAGTTCCAGTTTCTTGCCTCCTAGACCACACATTATATAATAATGACTAGGAATCATGCAAGCCCAGTGGTACTGCAGTTTATAGAGGAGTAGCATATAGACTCATGCAGTGACATGACCTATTATTTCAATACCTTGAAGGAAGTGAGTACAATCGTGTGGGCATAGCCTATCACACTGTAAACAAAAGAATTTTCTATGCTGCATAAATAACAAGAAAATTAGGAAATTCATAATTTGTAATGAATATCTTCTGCTGCTTAAAATAGTATATCCCATTGTCAATAGTTGATTTGCACATAGGCATTAATTGTGAACATTAAGTATTAGCCAAGATGCAATGGTGCTTTTTTTTTTCTGCTGAGAGTGATTCTTAACTTAGTGGCTAACTCTGTGCTATCTTGTCAGCTATTTTGAAGATATAACTACAAAATCTAAAGTATTCATTATTTGTGTTGTTCTTAAGTCAGACTCACAAATTTCCCTGGATAGTCTTAATTTAAACATTCTACATTATTAATCCCTTCATGCCCCAGGAGTCCCAAAATTTTGGCAATAACAATGGAATGACACAAGCAGAAACTGAAGGGAAGTAAAATGCTCACAAAAATGTGTGTGGGAAATATTACCTGCTTTTCCAGTCGTGTTTTCTGTGAATGCTTCCCCGGAGTTAATGCCAGAGCAATTGTTGCATTTGCCTGAGCAAAGCAAAACTGAGTCATTGATTCAAGGTGATAAGGATAGCAAATATTTCCAAGTGTAATTGAAGGCAGCTACTTTGACTACAATGCTAGCATTCTTTGAAGTGTGTTCAAAAGAAATTATATTTCATTTTCATGTCAAAATGAATGTAAAAAGTCAGGAAAACGTGTGCTTTCAAGTCAACTGGGTAAAAGGAATATTCCATTTTAAAAATAACCAGTAATCAGAAGTGATACTATGCACAGTGTAGAAGTGAGATAAACATTGCCTCATTGGGAATTTGATATGTCTTTATGTACTCAAAGTAAAATTGATTCATTTTAGACTCTATTAACTTATAAATATAAATGAGAGACATTTTCCCCTTTTGTAAATTTAGAGGATTTTAATGCTTTTAAAGGAAATGATTTTTAAAAATAAACATGTTCTTAAATCTTTTTTTTTTTTTTTTGACAGGCAGAGTGGATAGTGAGAGAGAGAGAGAGAGAGAGACAGAGAGAAAAGTCTTCCTTTTCGCCGTCGGTTCACCCTCCAAAGGCCGCTGCGGCCTGCGCATCTCGCTGATCCGAAGCCAGGAGCCAGGTGCTTCTCCTGGTCTCCCATGCGGGTGCAGGGCCCAAGGACTTGGGCCATCCTCCACTGCCTTCCCGGGCCATAGCAAAGAGCTGGACTGGAAGAGGAGCAACTGGGATAGAATCTGGCGCCCCAACTGGGACTAGAACCCGGTGTGCCAGTGCCGCAAGGCAGAGGATTAGCCTGTTAAGCCACGGCGCCGGCCACTTAAATCTTATTTTAATAAAAGTTTGCAAGCAGAATGAGGAGTGTAGAAAAGCTACAAATCAGAGATGGCTAAGAGGCTATGAAGGTGTTGGCATTAGAATGCTAGTATTACAAATGTAAAGAAATCATGTGAATTCATTACCTTATTATTAAGTACAGGAGACGCGACATTCCATACTGGAATGCCTGGGTTCCAGTACCCACTCTGCTTCTGATCCAGCTTCCTAATGCATATCTGGGGGCCAGTAGGTGATGGTTAAAGCACTTATGTCTCTGTCACCTATGTGGGAGACCCAGATTGAGTTCTAAGCTCTTGGCTTTGATCTGGTCCAGTCCTGGCTGTTTTGAGTATCTTGGGAGTGAACCAGTGGATGGGAGATCAATCTCTATCTCCCTCTCTCTGTCTCTCTGACTGTCAAATAAAAAAAAATAAATGAATAAAAAATGAAAAAGACAGACAAGTCTTTAACTAAATCAAATAAGATGTAGTAGTGAAATAACTAAAATCACAACTTCATTTTAATGGTTCTTTTATTGAATTTTTCATTATATTTCATGCATGTTTTAAGAAAGTTTATCTAACCATGTGATTGGTATAATTTTATATTAGTACACAATCTTAAATATTATTTTACAAAATAGGAAAATATTATTGAACACTGTTGCGAATTTTGTCAAGAAGCACAAGTACCATGTGATAAATTTCTGTTTTCACTCCAGTTTTGCATTATAATAATTAAATTTCTTCATTTCTTAAGTCGGCCAGAAGTCATTGTTATGATACTTGTTTTCAACTCTGGGGAATACTGTGTATTATTGGGACTTTCTGGTTTAGGTGTCAAAGTATATTTATAAAGGACCAAATACTGTGTTAAGTCTTGAGGTATACATATGGAAATGTCTAGAAAATTATTCCTGCCATGTAGGGGTGTCTCATCTAATGAGGACAGAAGACATGAATAAAATTAACACCATAATTAGATGAGCTAATGAGTACTAATACTGAGCAATAAACACACAAAGAAAAGAAATTTGGGGGGAGCAGCGCTGTGCTACAGCGGCACAACAGGTTAAAGGCCTGGCCGGTATCCCCTGTGGGCGCTGGTTCTAGTCCTGGCTGCTGCTCTTTCAATCCAGCTCTCTACTATGGCCTGGGATAGCAGTAAAGGATGGTCCAAGTCCTTGGGCTCCTGCACCCACGTGGGAGACCTGGAGGAAACTCCTGGCTCCTGGCTTCGGATCGGTGCAGCTCCAGCCATTGCAGTCATCTGGGGAGTGAACCAGCGTTTGGAAGACCTCTCTCTCTGTCTCTATCTCTCTCTGTAATTCTAACGTTCAAATAAAATAAATGAATCTTTAAAAAGAAAGAAATTTGGGGGAAAATAAGCAAATAAGATTAATTCTGATGGAAAGAAGGCACTGAGTGCATGTCATCCAACCAAAACCCAAAGAAGTTAACCTATTCTCATGCTATCTAAAAGTGTTTCTTGAACACAGCAACTGCTTCATTGTTGAGTTGGCTTAAAATCAGTAGACACTCAAGCCACCTAGCTGAGGGGTTATGGAGAAGGCCTCTTCGATTATTTTCAAGATACATGCCTAGTAGCCTTAGTTTCACTCAGGGGACTGAGTTATAGAACAACAAATGAAATCTAGACATCCAGGAGAGCAATTTTTTTTTTTTTTTTAAGATTGACAAAGGTCCCTCTCCCCAAGTTTGCCTAATACCTGTCAACACAGAAGGCACAGCATTTCAGATATGCCTACTCTTTGAAAGGAATTAGAAAAGTCATGTGCCTCAGTCTATATTATACTATGTTTCTTAAAATTCTACAACTGAAAGCTGATTTCTCTTCTAGGCTATCAATGCCTTTTGAATGTAAATATACAATGTCTCTGGAAAGCCTCACATATCATTCTATTATGAATTCTAACACCTGAGGTTGAATCTTTAGGTTCCTTTCAAACCTCTGATGTTTTGTTACTATACAGTCCTTAAGAAGTCCCCAAGAACAAACTCCAGGGAAGTTGCAAATGTTCATGAAAGGGAGAGACACTGGGGCCAGCATGGCGCATTAAGAGGCAGACTCAGATGAGGGAAGTAGAGTGTTGGAGAAAGAAAGAGGTGGCTTGTTTGCCAAATCTCACTAGGACTTGTTCTAAGTGTAAGCATGTGCTACATGCAATGGTTGTTTGATAGATCTAGCCACTATATTTTCCAAACATAAAACCCTCCCAATTACTTTAATTGAAATTATAATTTAATTTCGTTAAAATTAAAATTTAATTAAAATTACTGAAATTGAAATTAATTGGCCTTTCCACCAGCTGTGATGTAGATCACAATTCCTTGTGTAAGTCTGACTCTGAGGCTGCATGAAGAAGATAGTGATGCTGGCTGATGACAGGAATGCTGGCTTATGCACCCATAGTCACAATGGAGGTATATAGCAATCCATACTAGTTTGGTAGTAAGAATACGTACTTTCTCTGAATAGTTAACATCTGTTAAACAGCCACTTTGTGTGAGGCCTGGTGAGAATGCCTGTCATGCAGTATCCTATTTAGTCTTCACCCCTGAGAAACATATCAATTGACCTAGAATCATCCATGCAGTTAACATAAAAGTGTGATTTCAAAGCAGGTCAGTTAGAGCCTAATTTAGAGCTCTTATCTGCTTTTAATGTCACTCCCAGAAAAGGATGGATAGATACACATTTGGGAACCTGTTTTTTCCTCCCTCACTCGCTGTGTTGGTCATTCACTCTCTTATGGCCATGCGAATTAAAGGGGTGACATTAAATGATGTCAACTGACCTTCAAGCTCAAACATTCCATGGTTCTCTTTACCTTTGAGTCTATAATAGGTGGTGACAGCATGGACGTTATTCTACTGGGAATTTTTTCCTTTCCTTTATGAGAGGCACATTCGGCAAAAGCAAAGAAATGGCCATGTACTCTCTTGCCCATGTGGAGCTCAATGCTCATGGCCTGTGGGCTTGCTTTCTCTGCAGGGCTCCTTGGTTGTGAATCATGGGGCATGCCATGCCATATATGGATGGTGCATTAGGCTGCATGAGTTAAGTGGGATTACCAATGACTGTAATGCTGGTGGTTTGATCCTCAGCGATTCTGCTTTGAAGCTGAAGGGCAGGGCGTAAGCATACATTTGTGTCTTAATTTGGTAATCACAGCATGCTTTTCTGATGACAAGGCATGCTGTGCATATCCAAGTTTATACAATGCATACTGTTGCTATTTGATATGATATTAAGTTAAACCATGGCTTGTCCATTTGTCTAAATTTTGTCACTTGAGCTCCAAACACTTGTCAGGAATAGATTTGGAATGTGGCACAAAAGTAATTAGAAATCAGATCTTTTACTTTTCCAGCTACAGAGTTACATTTTTCTTACCTTCTTAGGGGGTTTCAAATAGTTTTGCTTATCTCTGATTATCTTTAATTGTCATACCAAAAACAATAATAATTTGAGGTTGCTTTGTTTTGAAGTTGCAATAGTAGACAAATATTACTGCTTGGATTTCTAGGCCTCTGCAAATGGGAATAGTTTGGCTTAAGTCCTCTATGAGGACATTTCTCTCAAATTACAAATTAAGTCTAGTTTCTAGCATAAGAATTAGATCTGGCCTACCATTTAGCAGCTGCATAGCCATGGACAAGTATTGGGCCTCTGTCTTAGCCTAGGTACCCTCAACTATAAGAAAGGGTCAATTAAGCCCACTTTTATATAGCTGTGTGATCTGTGCAACTAGTAGCATAATATGTTTAAACATTCTTAGTTTCAGGATGTAGCACAGTTAATAGATCAATAATTATGTTTTGTTATTCTGACTCTATAATAACATGGTTTGTTATAATTTTAAGTGTATATTAAGGGGCATCTAAATAAGATTATAAAATGTACCATCTTTATAATAATAGTCTCAGAACATAAGAGCAGCAATGAGATCTGCTATGGGGGTCTAGATGGAAAAGGAAACTGCAAAAGGAGAATAAAAGAAGATGCATTTTAGTTTGAACTCCTAGAGAGTAGATATAGAATTAGTGCAATGAAAGAAGAGTGAGTTCCTGCAAAAATTCCTAGAATGGAAATGGGAGTGAATTTATATAAAGCCTTAAAGTATAATTAAAATAATACTTTGAAGAATAAGGATTTAAGATAGACTCTATGGCAATGAAAAATAAAATCCTTTAATATGAACTGTATAAGTCTAGTCAACATTTTTCATATTCTAAAAGCCATGTAAGAGACAGAGGCTGGAAACCTGAAATAAATTAAAAATAGATTAATCAGGAATGTTGTTGGAATTAAGTGAAGAAGACATGAAGTGAATTCTTCCCTCTCTCTGTCTTTTTCTTTTGAATGAAGACATATAAATTATTAGATTTAGAAATATGGCTTGAAATTTTAAAAAAGCATTAATTAATGTTTTTGCTTAAGGCAGTAATAATCAATTTATGCATGCATTCTTACATTCAAAAGTGTTTTACAATTAAAATTTTATGTGATCCTATTTATTTGAAAGGCAGAGAGACAGAGATAGATAGGGAGCCATCTTCATTGCCTGGTTCGCTCTCCAGGTGCCCACAACAGCAGGGGCCTGACCAGGCTAATCCTAGGAGCATGAATTTAGCCTTGGTCTCCCACATGGGTGTTAGGGACCCAAGTACTTAAGTTGTTAATCCTGCTGCCTCCCAGGGTAGACACCAGCACGCATCTGGATCAGAAGTGGAGACAGGATTCTATATTCAATATGAGATATGGGCATTCCAGGGGGCATCTTAACCACTGCACCAAAGGCCTACTCCAGCAACAGACATTTTTGAATATCTGTTTGGAATTTTCTACGTGCTGGGGTAAAGTTGTGAATTTAAACAGAAAATAATTCTCCCTGGTCCTCACAGAGTTAATGACTTAGTATGGCGAGATGACAGTATACATACACTAGCGATTATGGTGATAAATTGGAAGTGCTATGAAGAGAGACAAAGCTTGGGAACAGAGAGAGGAGCCACAGTGAGGACAGCACTGCAGTCCTAAGCAGCTGGGCCAGGACAGTCCAAGGCGGAGTATGCCTTGTATTTTTAAGGAAAGGCAAGGAGGCTAGTGTGGCTGTGGCTGAGCTGGTAGCGGAGGGGAATAAGTTGTACAAAACAGAGTCAGTGAGGCAATAGGGCCACATCATGCAGGCTTTGTAGAGTATTGTAACAATTTTGAGCTTTGCTTAGATGAAGATAATTAACATATGATATTTTCAAAAATGGTAGCAATGAGAATCGAGCCAAGTAGCTGTCTTACAGAACCCTTCCACCTACTTCCCTTTATCTTCTCCCTGATGTCTCCTCACACTATCCAGTCATTCACCAGAGTACTGTTGCTGTCTCTGTTTTCTCTGACTATGTCTTATACCAGACCCTCATCAGCTGTCTGGAATCTGACATTGCTATCTTTACTTTTTTTCCCCCCACTGTCTCTGCTGTCTAAAATCCATCCTTCTTAGTCCCCACTGATATCTCTTTTGAAAGCATTCAACTGTGTCCCACTGCTGCAATGTCTTTTGAAGTGTGTACTTTCAAGATTCTTGGCAATCCGTCTTTGATGCACATGTTTAGCCTCAACCCTGCCACTCCTCAGTGTGTTCTCCATGTTTCCCAAATGTGCCTTTAGCTTTTGCACCTTGGGTCTCTAATGTGTGCTCTGAATGATTTTATGTTTTGAGTCCATCATATTCTTATTTAGCCTTGAGAGCCAAAAAGAATTTGTATCTTCTCTGAGGAGAGATCCTGTTTTATTCCAGGTAGAACCAATGTGTCCTTCTGTGTATCCATAAAATTCTTCCTATCTGTGTCATAGTGTGATTTACCCTTTAGTTGGTTCTTAGATATATTTCTCTTTGTTATGTTCTAAGTTCCCAAAGTATGAAAACCATGTCTCATTCCACTCTTTTCCCAAAATATTTAAGACCCTGTGTAGTGTTTAGGAAATATCCAGTGATTTTTAAAAATAAATAGATAAATAAGTCACTGTATGAACAGCTTTGTGTTAGTAGATGGGTTAACTATGAGGCACTTCAAAGAGCTCATGAAAAAAATGGAATTAAAAGATAAGTTTATTGTGGTGCAAAAAATGTTGAAGTCCATGAAAAGTTTTTTTTTTCATATTATACAGTTCCATAAAGTTTTTTAAGTACCCTTGTATGTTAAATGGGATGAATAGTAGAAAAAGCAAGTAGAGATGGCGATCAGATCTATTCTTTGACTGCTCTTTATTAATAAAACTAAATTATTTTCTTGTGATCAAATATTTTTGCCTTAAGCTTTTCCTTTTGTAATTTAACAGGGTTCCCCTAGCTGCTCTTGAAGACTTCTTGTAGCTCTTAGATAGTAATCATTGTCAATGTGTACATTCATTCTCTCTCATTCACTCATATTTCAATATCTTTTATGTGCAAAGCATATGACTTCACCTAAATGCAAATCATTCCTTTTCTTTTTTTTTGGTGTGTTTTATATTTTTACTTGGTTACTATGATGAAGCTATAAATAAATGTATGGTATTTCTTTCCAGTCTGTCACAAGCTTATAAGATTAGGAGATGTTCAGGTGCAACTTAAATACACAGCATTAAAGGAATTCAGGACAGAAAATGGATACTAGAAATTCAAAATAGCTTTTGATGCTGACTGACATCTTAATACCACCACAGACATGGAAAAACTCATGTCATCCTTTCTACATATGATAAAGGGATTTGAAAGGATATCTTATTACTATATATTCTGGAACATATTCATAGAATTGTTGTAATAACATTCCAGCATTCTAAACCAGGGTTTTTTTTCTTACATTCAACAGATGAGAAAATGCATTGATATCTATGCTACTTGAACTCAAAATCTTATCATAGAATGAAGGCAAGAAATTTAATTTACAATAGAATGGGCTAAACTAAAAATAATCCACTGCCACCTGTCAATATTTTCTCCAAAGTGAAATTTCTTTTTTAAACAAAGAACCCTAGCCTTGAAGACTGCTACTAACACAAGGCAAAGAGGAACAAGATGGCACTTTATTTTCTAGCAGTAAATGAAACTTGAGATTAGTTTTAGATTTAGAATATACAGCTTTTTTTTCTTTTTTAATTTTCTTGTGCCACCTCTTGAAAAATCTTAAATAGAAATATGCTATCATAAAATGACTGTAAAGGAGTATTTGGATTAATTGCACTTTTTTGGATCTGCCTTGATATTTTTTCCTGCGACTTTTATGTTAATCAAAGAAACGACCCTTGAACTGTTGGCTCTGGAGAATTTGTCATCATGGGCTGCTCTATGAATAAAACCATGTGACAGATTTTATGGAAGAAAGGAGCCATCTACTGAAAGTGAAACAAACTCCTATATCCCAGACACTTTCTGGTTTTGTACTGTAAATTCTTGCCTCCAGGCCACATTTTAACATTCTGATTCTAAATGATATGCAAACATTTCATTACCAAAGACTTTTAAATACTTTTAAATTCACATTGCAATTTGACTACATATGTACATATGAACACACAAATATATATAATAATACATGATTTATTGAAAAATAATTCATTTTCTCCATTTTTAAAATTGAGATTATATGATTTTCCTTTGCTTCTCTGAGTGTATCTTTGCCATGTTTCTTCTTACTCACTAGCATTCAGCTCTACTGGTCTTTTTTTTTTTTTTTTTCTTCCTATCTTCTTTCAGCTTGCTGAACCTGTTCATATCTCAAAATTTTGCTTTAAGTATAACTTATACTTGAACTATTCTTTATTTGGATCAATGGTCCTCAACTAGTGGTGAGAATACTGACAATGTTTGAAGACATCTTTCAATCTTACAATTGGGTCGGCGCCGTGGCTTAACAGGCTAATCCTCCGCCTTGCGGCACCGGCACACCGGGTTCTAGTCCCAGTTGGGGTGCCGGATTCTATCCCAGTTGCCCCTCTTCCAGGCCAGCTCTCTGCTATGGCCCGGGAAGGCAGTGGAGGATGGCCCAAGTCCTTGGGCCCTTCACCCGCATGGGAGACCAGGAGAAGCACCTGGCTCCTGGCTTCGGATCAGCGAGATGTGCCGGCCACAGCGGCCATTGGAGGGTGAACCAACGGCAAAAAGGAAGACCTTTCTCTCTGTCTCTCTCTCTCTCTCTCACTATCCACTCTGCCTGTCAAAAAAAAAAAAAAATCTTACAATTGGTTGTGGGAGGTTTCTGGCATACAGGGTGTTGGGATTATGTATGCTGTTAAATATCTGGCAATGCACAGTATAACATTCTCTTCCCCAGAGTTATTGGATTCCAAATGTCCATATGGCCGAGAATGAGAACCTGGTCTTTAGATTTTTCATGGTTGAATCTTTCCCATCATTAAGATCTAGATTTTATTTTATTTTATTCAGATAGGTCTTCTCCAACCATCAAATATAAACATTACCACCTTTTCTATCATCTGGTCATTCTTTATTCTATTAATATGTTTTTATAACTTACTTTTTCTGGAATTGAAATTTTTATATAATGGTCCTTAAATGTAAGATCTGCAGATCAAGGCTTTAGCTAATTCATTATTATTATATCTCCAATGTTTAAGTGAGTACCTAGCACCCAATTGATAAAAAGTATTTTTGAATGAATATTAGAATATAGATGAGATCTGTTGATCACAACTAAATTCTATACATTTAATTCATAAAATTTCAGCTCCAATGAAAAAAGAACAAACTCTTCAGTGCTCATGTGCAACATCATGGAAAAAACTGTTTGGCTTTTATAAACTTAAAATCTATTGGAGGGGCTGGTGCTGTGGTGTGGCGGGTAAGGCCACTGCTTGCAGTGCCAGCATCCCATATGGGCACTGGTTCGAGTCCTGGCTGCTCTACTTCTGATCCAGCTCTCTGCTATGGATGGGAAAGCAGTGGAAGATGGTGCAAATACTTAGGTTCTTGCACCTGCATAGGAGACCTGGAAGAGGCTCCTGGCTCCTGGCTTTGCATCAGCACAGCTCCGGCTGTTGCGGCCATTTGGGGAGTGAACTAGCAGATGGAAGACCTCTCTCTCTCTCTGCTTCTCCCTCTCTCTCTGTGTAACTCTGACTTTCAAAGAAGTATATAAATATTTAAAAAAAAAATAGAGGTTTAAGTTATAAGGGAAAGTCTATGCTCACACATATCAATATGTTATTCTTGGTGCTTTTTATTCCATTCATTCAGCCTATATTTCCATCTTGCATCATTTTCTTCTACATGGAGGATTTTTTTTTTTTTTTTTTTAGATTTTATTTACTTATTTGAAAGACAATCAGAGAGAGAGAGAGGGGGATCGATCTTCCATTCCCTGGTCCTGGTTCTCTTCCCAAATGACCCAATGACTGGGGCTGTGCTACGCAGAAGCCAGGAAGAGCCTGGATCTTCATCAGGGTCTAGGGTGGCAGGGGTCCAAGTATTTGGGTCAACTTCCATAGTTTTCCTAGGTGCGTTGTCAGGGAGCCGGATGGGATGTGGAATAGCTGGGACTTGAGCCAGACTTCCAATACAGAATGCTGGCACTGCCACAACTCTGGCCTCGTAGAGGATTGTTATGACACGTTTTCTGCTGTGGCTCTGCTGATGATGGATTCTTTCAGTATTTGTATGTCCGAAAAAGTCTTTACTTTGTATTCATTTTTTATATACTTTATGTCGATTGAAGGAATGCAGTTTCTATTTTCTGTGGTTATTTATTCACAGGTACATGTTAAAGAATTTAACAGGCTCCTACTGAAGAGTCTTCATTGGGTCTGCTTTGCTTTCCTCATTTTGGCTAGGTTTATTATGTAAATCCCATAGCTGATGAATGATTCATTCATTAATTCATTCATTCATCCATACAGGTCCTTGTGTGCTAGAGGGGATGCAGTGGACATCGTCACTGGTCACCAGAGCACACATCACCACGCTTATCCCACAGTGGGCATAACTCTTTCCTACTAAGATATGATGTTGCTATTCTCCCTGCGAGTCAAGACCCATAGCACATCTGTATACAGTGTGCAGAAATGCAGAGATGTCAAAGCCTGGACCCCGGCAACCCAGTGCATGACAAGCAGAATGCTATTAGCATTGGTAATAAGACTACCTGCTTCAGCTGGAGAGGTCCCTCCGTTTGAGATCATTAACATTCACTGTACATAACATTCAAACCTGGCTCCTAAATGAGCCAGCTTCAGAGAAGACAATGGAAACTCTGACAGTAAACTGAAAAATTCTGGTAGAAATCTATTCTTCCTAATTAGAGGGCTTCTCAGATCTGCCTTGTGGCAATTAACACAGTCTTGCATTATCCTAGAATTTAATCTGACAACAGCAATCTTAGGGTCTATGGGCTCAGGGAGCCCTCTATCCTCCAGAACTCCACAGCCCAGCTCTCCTCTATGTAAATAGATTCTCTTTTGACTTGCAATAGCAAACACTTCCAACATTTGCATTTCACTCATTACTTGTACTGCTACAGGCTGAGCATGACCCTGTCACAGAAGCAAACCAACCTGAAAGCCACCTAATGGCATTGGTTATATAACTATTAGATTTCCTCAAAACCTACTTCCTAGGACCAAAAGAAAGAAATGGAATATTTGCCTTAAGGTATTAGCTTGTTCTGATCTCATTTTTCATTTCTCTCAACAAAGTCTCTTCCTCCTTAAACTGAAAATATAAGAACACAGCTCCTGTCCATAGTAAGAAGTCAGTGGAAAGAATCTCAAACTTCGTATTAGGAAGCATATTGGGGATTTACAATGGTTTCTAATGCACTTTTTTCTCTTGACAATTATTAATTTGACAGATGGAGATGGGAGTATTTAGAAATAGTTGGCAACTCAATTTTTTATGTGTGAGTTAAAAAAATCTGAAATTGAGTTTCAAAATCTCAACTGATGCTCTTCCTTTGATCTGTCACATCCCGTTACCTTCCATCACGTTACTGCACAACTTCTGAAATTTAAAGGAGCCGGCCTTTTATTTTTCCAGGTCAAATACTTATTTAGAAATTTGGTGTGAAATAATAATGAATAATGGATGAACTGGTTTTCTCAATTGGAACCCCTGATTCTGGGGAACTTGGGAAATCTTCAAAGCCAGCTGGAAAGCATGAACTTGAGCTCCAGGAGAGCTCCATCTGAAGGAACCGTTAGCTTCTCCACCTGCCTACTACTCTACTCACTGTCTCGAGAACAAATCCCATTGTCACATGTGGAAATGGTGATATATTTGGTTCTAAATTCTATTTGTATCTAGAAATCCTGTTTTGGTTACCTGATAATGCACAGAACCTTGGCGTGGGTTTGGAAAGCAAGCCACATGCTTTCAGAAATCTGTGGTCTGCCAATAATATCAGCCATCATCTGCTTCTGCCTTCTATGTTTGATGTTTATGTAGGTTTCACATCCTTTTCTCTTGAGAAAGTTGTCTGCTTCTTTCATGAACAAGTGACACCGAATTGAGATTTATTTTTTAGAAGATTTACAGTACTAAAAGGGAGTTGGATAAATAGTGAATATTCATCTGAAACATAGGGTTATTCAAGACTGACTTTAAAATAATCCATTGAAGAGATACTAAGTGATTCAGAAATTCCCTCCTAATTGTGTTTGTTTTTTCTGATTCTCCATATTTTCTCTAACCCTTCTGGATAGCGCCCTCCACTGTAGCCTCCTGGACATTACAGAGAAATAGAAACAGTGATAGTTACCTTTGTGAGAGAGTAATTAGAAGATCTGCAACTGGATGAAGATATCTCCACAAGGGTAATGACAAGTGGCTCCGAGGTCTCCTGCTGTGGAACTTCTGGAATTTTTGAAGAATAAATTTACTTTCATTTTATTTGAAAGTCAGAGACCCACAGAGAGAGATTTTGCATCTGCTTCACTTTTCAAATGCCCACAACATACAGAACTGTGCCATACAAAAATCAGGAGCACAGAACTCATACTCTCTCCACCATGGGTGACAGCGACCAATGTACTTGAGGCATTTCCTGCTGTCTCCCATGGTATGCATTATCAGGGAGCTGGAATGGAAGTTGAGTAGATGGGACTTGAACCAGGCACTCCCAAATGTGATGTAGATATTCCCAGCATCCACTTAAAAATTGTTCTTTCTGAGCCTTGTGTTACCAGTTTTTAATCTTTGAAAATATATAAAATATTTTATTAGATTTATAGATGACCCAAAATTGGAAATGATGGTGAGTATAAGGGATGAAAGAATCAAGATA
This sequence comes from Lepus europaeus, assembly GCF_033115175.1. Classification (NCBI taxonomy): domain Eukaryota; kingdom Metazoa; phylum Chordata; class Mammalia; order Lagomorpha; family Leporidae; genus Lepus; species Lepus europaeus. Next base: position 66,742,455 of record NC_084828.1, on the reverse strand, counting down.
ATCTTTATGGGTTGAAATAATAGTTCAATTCCTGGGAAGGCAGTGGAGGATGGTCCAAGTGCTTGGACCCTGCACCTGCATGGGAAACCAGGAGGAAGCACCTGGCTCCTGGCTTCAGATCAGCATGGCGTGCCGGCCATAGCGGCCATTTGGGGGGTGAGCCAACAGAAGGAAGACCTTTCTCTCTCTCTCTCTCTCACTGTCTAACTCTGCCTGTCAAAAGTAAACAAAATAAAAAAAGAAATAATAGGCCAACTCTACCCAAATGAACCTTAGCAGGAACAAATTTGAGAGACTGCTGCTGGACCCCAAAATAATCTCACAAGTATACAAGGTAGGAGATGTTTCTTTAGCCAAGATGTGTAAAAGCAAGATCTTGCATCACAGCAAGTACTGCATTAGGCAACAATGTGATAAGGCTAGCACAATAAAATTGTAATCTTTATTGCTTTACAGATGCATAGTAAAATGGATAAAGAATGCAATGGTATTATTTCCTTGGTGTATGATTGGGTCTTGACAGTTTGAAAGACAAAAATGAACCAGAGAGTGATAAGGAGCAAGCAACATTGTATTGTATATGGAAGACTTAAAACTACCAGAAAAAATTGACCAGTAGACACAAAGCCTCAAATTGATTTCATGCCAGTGTTTGTAGGAGATGAGGAGATGTCAAATGGAAGAAGGACCAAACTTTCACTCGTTTACCTCAGTGAGCTGAACCAGGAGCACTGGTTAAAAGTTAACAGAAAGATACACTTGTTCAAATTTGGAAAAGAAAAGGCTTTCTGTTAGAAAGACAACAGATATCTGGTTACACACTATGTTAATCGAAATATTTAAGCCAAGTCTAAATGATTACTTTGAAGAAATTTTTGGGGACAATTCAGATAGGCAGTTAGGTTTAAATGTTGGTGGTGGCTCTTTTTTCCCTAAGGTTTCTCGTTATTCATTTTGTAATGATGATTTGCCAAAATGAACAAAGCTAATAAGTTGGAATTTTGGAAATAAACTATAAACTCATTATATACAAGAAAAGAGTTATAATATAGAGGTGATAGATTAGTAATTCTAGGGAGTCCCTGTCCTTGGAAATCTTTGAAGAAGAGATAATTACTATCTCTGCTTAGAGGTTTTCGTAGTAACAAATTGGAGTCTGAAACAGTATTTTTCTTATGTTATAGTTATTTGTGTACCAAGAGTCTGTACTTTTTAAATAGCAGTTGGTCAGATTCTTTCTATGAAACATCTTTTGAAGATTTATTTTAAAGGCAGAGTATTAGGGAGAGAGGGAAAGACTCAGAGACAAACATTTTCCACCTACTGGCTCACTTCGCAAATGCTCCAACAGCTGGGTTTGGGGCAGGGGGAAGCCAGAAACTAGGAGTTCAATCCAGGTCTCCCACATGAGTGGCAGGGACCTGAGACTTGGGCCATTATTGCTGCCTCCCACGCACATTAGCAGGAAGCTAGAGATGGGGAGGGGAACTGGTAGTCAATTCTAGGCACTCCAGTATGGCTTGCAATGTCCTAGACCACGGCTTAACTTGCTGTACCACCTGCCCACCCTTTTTTATAAAACTTTAAGCTCAAACAATTATGCTTAATTTCCACTTTGTGATGTGGAATAAGCTTTCTGATAATCCCCCAGTTCACCCAGGTAGAAGAAAAAAAATCTCATTTTGGCCTCTTTCCCAAGTTTCTCCTCAATTTCTATCTTCAATAGTTTCAAGGTTTTGAGTTAAAACCTACTGTTTGATCTAAAGATATTTTAAGTTCTATCTATTAGAAACTCTATTCATAACTCTTATATTAAAATTCTTTAAGATTAAGTAGTAAGAAAAAGTGATAAAATTATTTCTAAAGCCCACACAGCCAATTGAATTACAGATTTATATATATATACACACACACACACACACACACATATATATATATATATAATGGACCCCTCACTTTGATGTATATAATTAAGAGACGGGACAGCAGGGTAGAGAATCAAGGTCAGCAAGGTCACAGAAATATTTGGAGACAGCACACATTCTCTGATCATTAAAATCACCCAGGGATTAAAAATTCTCTGGAGAAATTTCTGACTAAGTTGCTTTAAAATGGGGCTGAGGAACCTGTGTTTTCAACAAGCATCAATTGAGGTTCATAGGATCAGACAAAGAGAAGGCTGTGCTAGACAATTTCAAGTCATAGGTCAGACAAGGCAGAAAACATGAAATGGCCAGGAAGTTCAGGTGACCCAGTACAAAAGTTACAAAAGGGACTGCTGTTTACCAGCAAGGAAGTCGTTTAGCTGATCTGCTTGCATATGCAAGTGGTGCTACCTGAAATTTCAATGTTAAGTCTTTAAATCACAAATATTGAGTTAACTCTTGCATTCTCCCTCTGCTAGAATATTTCGTTCCTCACGAATTTTGAAATGAATTTCAGGTAAATTATTCGTCTTGTGTGAATCTACCTTGCTACTTTCAACACACTTTCTTTTTTCTTTTTCTTTTTTTTTTTTCTGGAAGCAGCAACCAAGTCATGACTGGGTGATTTAATGAGAACGACGTGCCTTCACCTTGGGAAGGAAAACAAAGGGGGCATCACCAACTGCTTCCATGTGATGTGTGGGAAGAGATTTAGCCCACATTTGCTCCTCGGCTGTACCAGCTGCTTCTCTTGTCCTTGTTCCTTCCGTTCCCCCTTCAGAGCCTGGCCATTTGGTGTTGTTATCTCTTAATTCATCATAACAAGCAGTTGTAGTTGAGGCGGCTCTCAGAATAAAATTTGAGACAAAAATGGGAAATTTGAATGGCTACATTATACAAACTGTATTTCAATTAATGCAAATTGTCTCCCTGCCATTGTTTCTCTCACAAAAATGCAACCTTTATTAAGCAGGCTTCATGGTAACCAGCTTTTTGCAATGCATTGGTAGGATTTTCAGGGCAGATAGAAATGTTATAAACTCTGATGAATTTCCAACTAAGAGACTTTAATTCTCCTGAGTCTGTTATTCAGTAAAGGAAAGCTCTCAAAGACTTCTAATTTCAAGAGTTGACAAGTAAGTAGCAAAGGGATCTGGACATTACTGTTAATTTCCCCCTCTTTCTTTAACTTTTTGGAGGAAAAATTCTAAAGAATAGGCTGAAGAGATTATGAGATACAATAGGATGGTTCCCATTGAGAGATGATGCAAAGATGAGTCATGGGAAATACTTCAGAAATCTCCCCCCCCCCCCATTTGAATTGAAGCCCACATCACTTTAAGTGGCAAGGATTTGTGGGGATTTCCTGGATGTGACATTGCATACCAAAGACATTTGTTATTTTCCACTTGCTATTTAGGTGGATATTCCTTGTATTTGAGGACACTATCTGACAATATTCTTTAAGATTATTTGAGGGTCAAAAAAGAACTTGAACATAGCTCTATGACTTATATTATTCTATGAAATCATTTTTTTTCGTTTCTATTTCTGTCTCAAGTGGTCCTTTAAGTGGTTTTCAAGCTATGTAGCATTTCAGGCATATCAAACAGAATATTTCCCTGCAAGCATTGGGTAGCATAGCATGGTTCAAAAACTCTTACTTGAAACATGCTACAACACATTAATTTCATTACTTTCTAATAATTCTTTTGAAAAAGACATTGTTTTTGACTGGATTTTTTTTTTTTTTTTAGTTTTAAGGATTTTATTTAGTACAAGAAATGAGTAGGAGAGTGAGGGCTTTATTTAGGAGAGAAAGAAAAGTCTAGAAGTTAAGTTGGGAAGTTGGGTACATACCAAGCAGAGAGCAGACCAGAAGCTAGCCACAAGCAGCAAGCATGCAAGCAGGAAAGCTGGGAGTGGGCAGCCTGAAGGCCATGTTCCCTGAAGACGTTGGCAGCAAGGGCAAAAAAAGAAAGATCCCAGTGGGCTCCAGGCCTTTTATACACTTCCAAAGGGAAATGGTTATGTAGCCTGATTGGCAGGTGGGCATTCAGAAGGAGTCAGATAGTGGCATGAGATCACACAAGGGGCATAGGTCTTGGACTCCCAACTTACAAATCTAATCAATTTTATCCTATCTGCCTGCCTACATCATTCCCTGCTCAGAGATTCCAGGCCCTTAATGCTAAGGGATATTGAAGGGCATAGAATCATCATATCTTCTTTAGTTGCTTCCTGCTTATTAGGGGCATAAGCCATGCTTGTGCTTTGTCTGGAAGTGTCTGCCTATCTCATCTAACAAATTTGCTTTATGAGCTGGAGCATTTTCAGTCGCCACCAATGGCTGTGTCCCCTGCATGGTCAGTTATTGACTGGATTGTTTTTAAAAAGATCCTAGTGGAGGGCCAGTGCCATGGTACAGCAGGTTAATCCTCTGCCTGCGGCACTGGCATCCCATATGGGCACTGGTTCTAGTCTTGGCTGCCCCTCTTCCAGTCCAGCTCTCTGCTATGGCCTGGGAAAACAGTAGAAGATGGTCCAAGTCCTTGGGCCCCTGCACCCGCATGGGAGAACAGGAAGAAGCACCTGGCTCCTGGCTTCCGATTGGCGCAGCTCCGGCCGTTGCAGCCATTTGGAAGGTGAACCAACAGAAGGAAGACCTTTCTCTCTGTCTCTCCTTCTCACTGTCTGTAACTCTAACTCTCAAATAAAATAAATAAAATATTCAAAAAATAAAATTGCTATGACTGTATCATACATTCTCTAAAAAAAAAATAAAAAGATCCCGGTGGTATATAAAACTTTCATGCTGTTTTCTTCTAAAAACTCAAACATTTCAATTAACTTTTATATTAGTATTTGTTATTTAATATCCCCTTATATTTTGCAGATCAAACACATATGCAAGTTTAAAATGTTTATATTTAAGTAAAATTTTATTTTACTTTGTTGAAGTAAATACAGTAAATAGAATGCATGATATGCACCACTTGCAAATAAGGCAATAAATTTTACATATGAGTTACTGAAGATTTACTGCTGTGATTGCTTTAAAAACATTATGTAGCTTATTTTAATTAGTCTCATAATCTTTAATATCCATTTATCTAATTCATCCATTTTTCAAGAAATTAGATAATTTCTTCAAAACCCATGTTTAATCAATAATCATTCATTGGTAACTTGCCCAAAAGTTGTTTTAAGTCTATAACTTAAAGATGAATTTATCTAACTGATGACTGCTATTCTAATTAATAATGACTAATAATTTAGATGGAAAACTTAAGAAAATTAACCATGGATACAAAAGAGCATATACCAACATGCATCAACTTATTAAGCTCACAAACATTTATCAGTTTAGACAATACTGGGCAAAATTGTATATGAATTATTAAAATTTTCTGAAATGTAAAACATTAATTCCTTACAGATTGTGAATATGTAGTTTAGCAGGATAAAATGTGCATATTTTAAAAGAAATTTGATTTCAAGTACTTACAGCAAACTGAACTATCAGAATTATTTGCTTAGTGACTCCTATAAGGATAATAGAATGGGATAGTCAACAGAAATTCCTTTTGTTTTAAACTATTCTGTATTTGGACCTATGTGACTTGTGGAACTTTCTAACAATGTGCACTCTTTCCAATTTTATTCATATCTATGAACATGAATTCTTTACAAAGTAGTGGTGGTGATATCCACTCCATCAGGTATTCATGGAGATCTTGTGAGGCAACTGCCCATGCTTAATTCCTTCCTGAAGCTGCTCCTCAATACACTTTTCTCAGCACTGTTCTGAGGTACAGCAAACAGTGAAGATGGGCTCCAGATGAGATTTTTTTAAAAAAAGATTTGTTTGTTTTATTTGAAAGGCTGAGTTACAGAGAGAGAGAGAGAGGGAAAGACAGAGAGAGATACAGAGATAGACAGAGAGAATCTTTTACCCACTGGTTCACTCCCCAAATAGCTGCAATGGCCAGGGTTGGCTAGGCTGAAGCCAGAAGCCAGGAGTTTCTTCTGGGTTTTCCATGTGGGTACAGGGGCCCAAGCACTTTGGCCATTCTCTGCTGCTTTCCCAATTAGCAGGAATTTGAATCAGAATTGGGGAAACCAGGAATTGATCTGATGCCTATATTGAATGCCAGCACTTCAGACAGCAGTTAAGCCACTACATACACTGCAGTGTTGGTCTTCCAGATTATAATTTTTAAGTTTTAGTTGAAACGCACCTTTAGGATAATCTATTCCTTAATTCTTCTTTCATTTTTTTAACTCATTAAGTTATCCATTTTATGTGTTTGAGCACTTATAAATTTTCAGATGTGATTTCATGAGTAAAGGTAACAAGGAATCCAGCACCTACATTATAGGTTGAATTAAAAAAAATTAACTTATCTAACTGCAGCCCAGGGCTTTTGTTCATTGCACATGCTACACAGAGAGTAAACAAGAATTATACAAAAAAGTCAGAATAAATTTTATAAAATGGGTTTTGAGTGGCAAGATGGCAGAATAGGAAGGGAGTACGCTGATAATCCAGGAAGAGACAGTTTAATAAAAGTGGAGATACTGCAGGTTCAAGGAAGAGTAGGGGAAGAAACAGCAGAGGAAACTCTTCCAGAACTAGTGATTCACAGTGGACCTGTGTGGAGACTGTGGGAGACCATGGTTCAGGACACCAGCGGCAGAATCAACACACCAGTGCTGGAACGCAAGGTGAGCCGAACCTCAATAGCCCGAGACACCAGCAGGAAAGCGGAAAGAGGAGACTAGAGGGAACAAGGCTTGAAACCCAGTGGGGAAAAGTTCACCCAGCTATCTAGAAGAGAGAGGAAAAAAAAAGGTGACCGATACGGACACAAGTTTTTCTCTCTCCGCTCACCTCTCAAAGGCGAGTAAGACAAAGAGCAGGTGCCATTTTGGACGTACGTCATAAGCAGGGCAACCTCAGGTCTGCATCGGCCCTGCGCCTAGCAGAAAAACCTGACTTTTGGCGGGGGTGTGTGTGTGAAATAATAGCAGATTAGGACCTAGTGAATGTGTGGTGCTAATGAACTGAGACTGAAAAAAAGAGACGGTGGGTGAGAGAACTCACGGAATTCATGTGAGTACTCTCCAGAGATGCTACAATTCGGTAACCTTGGCAACCCAGTGGGAGACTGCAGGAGAATTTGAGCCCACACTGAGGGCAGCACAGATTCCCTGTGTGGTCCTTGGGAAAGAGCTTCTGATCTCTGGCTCCTGTGGGTATATCATTTGCCTGCTAACTACCTCCAATTCCGTTCATCTATGCGGAATTACTTCCCTTTTGAATCAAAAAAAGAAAGAAAGAGAGAGAGATTTACCACGCCTAACCTGGGAGTGTCACCTTTGGCACACCCTTAACCCTGAGGAACCAAACAGAGCTCTCAGGCCACACCCATCTCAAGCCTCTAAGGCTCCATCAAAAGCAGACAGTCCACTTAATATAGAGCCATAGTATAACAAGAAAAAAACACCACAGCGAGGGAAGAAGAATCCAAAGAATATCTCCATAATGCCCAGCAACAAATGCAGAAACCGAGGAAACAAGAACAAGGAAGACATTATGACATCCCCAAATGAATAAGACACCCCAAGCCAAGATTATGAAGATGATGAGATGGAAGAAATGCAACATACGGATTTCAAAAAATTTATGATAAGAACAATTAGAAGTGTTCAAAAACAAATGCTTGAGCTACGGAATTCCTTACTGGACAGGATAGAAAATCTCTCACGTGAAAATGAAATCTTAAGGAGGACTCAAAATGAAACAAAGAAACTAGTAGAACAGGAAAGTGTGATAGTGAAGAGAAATCAAAATGAAATGAAGAATTCAATAGATCAAATGACAAACACATTAGAGAGCCTTAAAAACGGAATGGGCGAAGCAGAAGAGAGAATATCAGACTTAGAGACAAAACAGGAAAGTATACAGTCAAACCAAAGAAAAGAAGAGGAAATTAGAAATCCAAAAATATTGTTGGGAATCTACAGGATATTATTAAAAAACCCAACATTCAGGTTCTAGGAGTTCCTGAAGGCATGGAGAGAGAGAAAGGATTAGAAGGCCTTTTTAGTGAGATACTTGCAGAGAACTTCCCAGGTCTGGAGAAGGACAGATACATCCTATAACAGGAAACTCATAGAACCCCTAATAAACATGACCAAAAGAGATCCTCACCGTGACACGTTGTAATTAATCTCACCACAGTGAAACAGAAAGAAAAGATTCTAAATTTTGCAAGAGAGAAACGTCAGATTATTCTCAGAGGATCTCCAATTAGACGCACAGCAGACTTCTCATCAGAAACCCTACAAGCTAGAAGGGAATGACGAGACATAGCCCAGGTACTAAGAGAGAAAAACTGCCAGCTCAGAATATTATATCCTGCAAAGCTCTCATTTGTGAATGAAGGTGAAATTAAGATCTTTCATAGTGAACAGAAATTGAAAGAATTTGTTGCCACTCGTCCAGCCCTGCAAAAGCTGCTTAAAGATATGTTACACACAGAAACACAGAAACACGGTCACCAATATGAAAGAAGGTAAAGGAAGGAAACCTCACAGCAAAAGATTACAGGAAGCTCAAAGCACATATTAGAAAATATCTTTCGCCGGCGCTGCGGCTCAGTAGGCTAATCCTCTGCCTTGCGGCGCTGGCACACCGGGTTCTAGTCCTGGTTGGGGCACCGGATTCTGTCCCGGTAGCCCCTCTTCCAGGCCAGCTCTCTGCTGTGGCCAGGGAGTGCAGTGGAGGATGGCCCAAGTCCTTGGGCCCTGTACCCCATGGGAGACCAGGAGAAGCGCCTGGCTCCTAGCTTCGGATCAGTGCTGTGCGCTGGCCACAGTGCGCCAGCCGTGGCGGCCATTGCAGGGTGGACCAACGGCAAAGGAAGACCTTTCTCTCTGTCTCTCTCTCTCACTGTTCACTCTGCCTGTCAAAAAAAAAAAAAAAAAAAAAAAAGAAAAAAAAAGAAGAAAATATCTTTGGAAAATGGCAGGGCAAAGTTACTCCTTCTCAATGGTCACATTGAACGTTAATGGCCTGAACTGTCCAGTTAAAAGACACAGATTGGCTAGTTGGTTTAAGGAACAAAATCCATCTTTTTGCTGCCTATAAGAAACATATCTTTCCAGACTGAAGGTGAAAGGCTGGAAAAAGATATACCATGCCAACAGAAATGAAAAAAGAAAGGGCGTAGCCATCTTAATATTGGACAACATAAACTTTAACACAAAAACTATTAGGAGAGACAAAGAGGGGCACTATATAATGATTAAGGGATCCATTCAACAGGAAGATATAATGATTATCAATGTATTTGCACCTAATTACAGGGCACCGGTTTATTTAAAAGACTTGTTAAGGGACTTAAAGGGAGACTTAGACCCCAATACAATAGTACTGGGGGACTTCAATACTCCACTCTAAGAAATAGACAGATCAACAGGACAGAAAATCAACAAGGAGACAGTAGATTTAAATGACACTATAGCCCAAATGGATCTAACAGATATCTACAGAACATTTCATCCTACACATAAAGCATTTACATTCTTCTCAGCAGTACATGGAACCTTCTCTAGGATTGACCACTACCAGGCCATAAAGCAACTCTCAGCAAATTGAAAAGAATTAGAATCATACCATGCAGCTTCTCAGACCACAAAGGAATGAAATTGGAAATTAGTAACTCGGGAATCCCTAGAGCATATGCAAACGCATGGAGTTTGTAAAACATGCTCCTGAATGAACAATGGGTCATAAGAAATCAAAAGAGAAATCAAAAATTTTCTGGGAGTAAACTAGGATAACAGCACAAAATACCAAAACTTAAGGGATACAACAAAAGCAGTGTTAAGGGGAAAGTTTATATCAATAGATGCCTACATCAAGAAATTGGAAAGGCACCAAATAAATGAGCTTTCAAGTCATCTCAAGGATCTAGAAAATCAGCAGCAAACCAAACCCAAACCCAGTAGGAGAAGAGAAATAATTAAAATCAAAAAGAAATGAACAGGATTGAAAAAAAAATGACAAAAAATCAGCCAAACGAGGAGCTGGTTTTTTGAAAAAATAAACAAAATTGACACCCTATTGGCCCAACTAACTAAATAAAGAGAAAAGACCCAAATCAATAAAATCAGAGATGAAAATGGAAACGTAACAACAGACACCACAGAAATAAAAAGAATCATCAGAAATTACTACAAGGATTTATATGCCAGCAAACAGGGAAATCTATCAGAAATGGATAGATTCCTGGACACATGCAACCTACATAAATTGAGCCAGGAAGACATAGAAAACCTAAACAGACCAATAACTGAGACAGAAATTGAAACAGTAGTAAAGGCCCTCCCAACAAAGAAAAGCCCAGGACCAGATGGATTCACCGCTGAATTCTACCAGACATTTAAAGAAGAACTAACTCCAATTCTTCTCAAACTATTCAGAACAATCGAAAAAGAGGGCATCCTCCCAAATTCTTTTTATGAAGCCAGCATCACCTTAATTCCTAAGCCAGAAAAAGATGCAGCATTGAAAGAGAATTACAGAACAATATCCCTGATGAACATAGATACAAAAATCCTCAATAAAATTCTGGCCAATAGAATGCAACAACACATCAGAAAGATCATCCACCCAGACCAAGTGGGAATTATCCCTGGTATGCAGGGATGGTTCAACGTTCGCAAAACAATCGACGTGATACACCACATTAATAGACTGCAGAAGAAAAACCACATGATTCTCTCAATAGACGCAGAGACAGCATTTTACAAAATACAACACCCTTTCATGATGAAAACTCTAAGCAAGCTGGGTATGGAAGGAATATTCCTTAATACAATCAAAGCAATATATGAAAAACCCACGGCCAACATCCTATTGAATGGGGAAAAGTTGGAAGCGTTTCCATGGAGATCTGGTACCAGACAGGGATGCCCACTCTCACCACTGCTATTCAATATAGTTCTGGAAGTCTTAGCCAGAGCTATTAGGTAAGAAAAAGAAATTAAAGGGATACAAATTGGGAAGGAAGAACTCAAACTATCCTTCTTTGCAGATGATATGATTCTTTATTTAGGGGACCTAAAGAACTCTACTAAGAAACTATTGGAACTCATCGAAGAGTTTGGCAAAGTAGCAGGATATAAAATCAATGCACAAAAATCAACAGCCTTTGCATACCCAGGCAATGCCATGGCTGAGGAAGAACTTCTAAGATCAATCCCATTCACAATAGCTACAAAAACAATCAAATACCATGGAATAAAATTAACCAAGGACGTTAAAGATCTCTATGATGAAAATTACAAAACCTTCAAGAAAGAAATAGAAAAGGATACCAAAAAATGGAGAAATCTTCCATGCTCATGGATTGGAACAATCAATATCATCAAAATGTCTATTCTCCCAAAAGCAATTTATACATTCAATGCAATACCAATCAAGATACCAAAGACATTCTTCTCAGATCTGGAAAAAATGATGCTGAAATTCACATGGAGACACAGAAGACCTCGAATAGCTAAAGCAATCTTGTACAACAAAAACAAAGCTGGAGGCATCACAATACCAGATTTCAGGACATACTACAGGGCAGTTGTTATCAAAACAGCATGTTACTGGTACAGAAACAGATGGATAGACCAATGGAACAGAATAGAAACACCAGAAATCAATCCAAACATCTACAGCCAACTTATATTTGATCAAGGATCCAAAACCTATCCCTGGAGTAAGGACTGTCTATTCAATAAATGGTGCTGGGAAAATTGGATTTCCACATGCAGAAGCATGAAGCAAGACCCCTACCTTTCACCTTACACAAAAATTCACTCAACATGGATTAAAGACCTAAATCTAGGACCCGACACCATCACATTATTAGAGAGCATTGGAGAAACCCTGCAAGATACAGGTACAGGCAAAGATTTTTGGAGAAGACCCCAGAAGCACAGGCAGTCAAAGTAAAAATTAACATTTGGGATTGCATCAAATTGAGAAGTTTCTGTACAGCAAAAGAAACAGTCGGGAAAGTGAATAGGCAACCGACAGAATGGGAAAAAATATTTGCAAACTATGCAAGAGATAAAGGGTTGATAACCAGAATCTATAAAGAAATCAAGAAACTCCATAGCATCAAAACAAACAACCCGCTTATGATATGGGCCAAGGACCTCAATAGACATTTTTCAAAAGAGGAAATCCAAATGGGCAACAGGAACATGAAAAAATGTTCATGATCACTAGCCATCAGAGAAATGCAAATCAAAACCACAATGAGGTTTCACCTCACCCCAGTAAGAATGACTCTCATTCAGAAATCTACCAAGAACAGATGCTGGAGACGATGTGGGGAAAAAGGGACACTAACCCACTGTTGGTGGGAATGCAAACTGGTTAAGCCACTATGGAATTCAGTCTGGAGATTCCTCAGAAACCTGAATATTGGCTTGCGCCCCGGCTCAATAGGCTAATCCTCCGCCTTGGGGCCCCGGCACACTGGGTTCTAGTCCCAGTCGGGTACACCAGATTCTGTCCCGGTTCCCCTCTTCCAGGCCAGTTCTCTGCTGTGGCCCAGGAGTGTAGTGGAGGATGGCCCAAGTGTTTGGGCTCTGTACCCCATGGGAGACCAGGAGAAGCACCTGGATCCTGCCTTCAGATCAGCACTGTGCGCCGGCCATGCCAGCCATTGGAGGGTGAACCAATGGCAAAGGAAGACCTTTCTTTCTATCTCTCTCTCACTGTCCACTCTGCCTGTCAAAAGAAAAAAAAAAGAAAAAAGAAAAAAAAACCTGAATATAACCCTACCATACAACCCAGCCATCCCACTCCTGGAATTTACCCAGAGGAAATTAATTTGGCAAACAAGCCATCTGCACATTAATGTTTATTGCAGCTCAATTCACAATAGCTAAGACCTGGAACCAACCCAAATGCCCATCAACAGTAGACTGGATAAAGAAATTATGGGACATGTACTCTATAGAACACCATGCAACAGTCAAAAACAATGAAATCCGGTCATTTGCAACAAGATGGAGGAATCTGGAAAACATTATGCTGAGCGAATTAAGCCAGTCCCAAAGGGACAAATATCATATGTTCTCCCTGATTGGCGACAACTAACTGAGCACCAAAGGGGAAACCTGTTGAAGTGAAATGGACACTATGAGAAACAGTGACTTGATCAGCTCTTGTCCTGACTGTTGATGTACAATGTAATGCTTTATCCTTTTTATTATTTTTTGGTTTTTGTTGTTGTTGTTCTAGTACTATTGGTTGAACTCTGTAATTAACACACAATTATTCTTAGGTGTTTAAATTTTAACTGAAAAGTGATCCCTGTTAAATATAAGAGTGGGAAAAAGAGAGGGAGGAGATGTACAATTTGGGACATGCTCAAGCTGACTTGCCCCAAATGGTGGAGTTAGAAACGTGTCAGGGGATTCCAATACAATCCCATCAAGGTGGCATGTACCAATGACATCTCACTAGTCCAAGTGATCAATTTCAGTTCACAATTGATCATACTGATGGGTCTAAGAGTCAAAGGGTTCACACAAACTAGACTAGTGTCTGCTAATACTAACTGATAGCATCAAAAAGGGAGAGAATGATCCAACATGGGAAGCGGGATACACAGCAGACTCATAGAGTGGCAGATGTCCTAAATAACACTCTGGCCTCAGAATCAGCCCTTAAGGCATTCAGATCTGGCTGAAGAGTCCATGAGAGTATTTTAGGCATGGAAAGCCAAGACACTCTGGAAAAAAAAAAAAAAAGAAGACCTAAATGAAAGATCTCTGTGAGTGAGATCCCGGTGGAAAGAATGGGGCCATCAAAGGAGGTACCTTTCTCTGAAGGGAGGAGAGAACTTCCACTTTGGCTATGACCCTGTCGGAATAAGACTAAAGTTGGCAAACTCAATAGGCTTCCATAGCCTTGGCAGCTCATGACTAGAGCCTAGGAAGATTACTGACGCCATAAACAAGAGTGTCAAATTGTTAAGTCAACAACAGGAATCACTGGGTACTTACTTCTCATGTGGGATCTGTCCTTAATGTGTTGTCCAATGTGAAGTAATGCTATAACTAGTACTGAAACAGTATTTTACACTTTGTGTTTCTGTGTGGGTGCAAACTGATGAAATCTTTACTTAATATTTACTAAATCGATCTTCTCTATATAATGAGAATTGAAAATGAATCGATGTGAATGGAGTGGGAGAGGGAGCGAGAGATGGTGGGGTGCGAGTGGGAGGGAAATTATGGGTGGTGGAAAGCCATTGTAATCCATAAACTGTGCTTTGGAAATTTATATTTACTAAATAAAAAAAATTCAAAAAACATTTATAAAATGGTATAAAGTTAAAATATAAACCATTATCCATTATTGCTTGGGGATGTCAGCATATGGATTGAACACTCAGGTTGGACTTGCTGTAGTAGGAGTGGGATAGGAGTAAGTGGGCATTAAACAATATGGGACACAGGTGCTCCTTGTACGGAAGGAATGGAGTCTTGTGATCTTATCTAATGCTGAAGTGGAAGCCTTACAAATGGAAGTTCAGAGTTAAATTTGCCTGAAATAAGGTAATAATTAAAATGAAGTTCAGTTTATGGGACCTTGAAAATTATACATCAAACTTTTGTCATATTAATATTGGCTAATATTTATTACAGATTATGTGCTGGGCATTATTCTAAATAAATTCTAATTCATTTAATTCTTGCGACAACACTGTGGAAGAATTATTATTATCATCATTATTATCGTCATTTTACAGGGAAGGAAATGGAATCACAGAAAGTTTGAGTCATTTTCCAAAGGCCTTGGAGCTACTATGATGCAGACCTGGGGGAGAGTTCAAGCAGTCTGGCACCAGAGTCCACGGTCTTTGTCTAGGTATGGAGCAGGTAGGAAGTAAATGCTCTTTTTAATCAGAGCACTGATACAATTAAAGCTCCTTATACGCAAGTGTGTCTTGGGGACAAGTGAGAGTCAGGGACACCAGGAAGGATTCCCTATGAGTTAGTGGGTTTATAGCCAAGGATGTGGTTATTAAAATGGAGAATTTAGGACTATGATGACAAAAGTATTTCTAGATTGTTTTACCATATTAAGGCTGCTTGGCTGGAAGAAGGATGGTGCCATTGACCAAGAGAGAAGTTAAGAATCACTATATTCCTAAAGTTGTACTTATGAAAACCGCAAAGTTCTGTGGGTGATCCTGTGCCTGGCTGGGAGATTGCTTGCCTAGCCCAAGCAGGAGGTTAACCTGACTGTTGGCAGGTGGTAGGAGTCCCAGGCACAATGCCCCCTCCCCACCTTGAAGGCCCTTGTCATGACCAATCAGGTAAACAGCTCCCGGGTGTGGCTCAGGCCCATTAGGACCATCTGGGGGGATTGCTACAAGGCTAAGTGACCTTCAAGCAGATTGGACAAGCACAGCGCTACCAATATCAGCTTTATCCTTTAGAACTAGTGTTGCCCTGAGTTAGCTACGCCCCCTCTGCCTGCCTTTTAAAAGGTGTGCTTGATAATAAGTGGCCATGTTCACCGAAACTTGTCTCCAATGCTTCCTGTCGAAGAACGCCATTGCCCCACCGTTCCGGCATTGGAGGCCTTGCAGGACTTGTCCACAAAGTTTGTATTCCTTAAATAAAGGGCTTCTTTGGGGAAAAAAAAAGAGAAGTTAGTGGATAGCAGTTTTCAGGAAAAGGAATGAATTTGGATTTACACGCATGGAATTATATTTATCTTTCAAACTTGTAAGCCTAGCACTTAGAAAGAATTGAAGAACGGATACATGAGTTTGGGATTCATTAGCAAAGAGGTGATGGATAAAGTCACTAGAATAGATGCATTCTCTAAGGGAGGGACTGCAAAGAGAAGAGAGCAGATGGCAGGAGTAGGTTAATTAGTAACATGGACTAATGGCTAACCAAGGGTTGCCAAGCAAAGTACCTGCCAGATTTGTTTAAACAAGTCTCTTTAATTGTGTTTACACTAGTAATTTGCTCAGCTAACCCTGTACCCCACTTAGTTTGTGGGGAACAGGGCAACTTTGGATCAGTTTCCACAATCAAATGTTAGTGTCTTAGGGAGCCAAGTAAATGATGTTTGTATTAAACACCCACCTGCTCCCTTCTTGGACATCACGGTTTTCCTTTAACTGATGTACCCCTCAACTTCCCAAAGGGACCAGACAATTCTCATTTTGCACCTTGTTGCTCCTGAAAGGTTACCTTTGGTTTTTTACCTAAAGTACAATTAAAAGGAATTGAGTGGCTCAGCATTTTACCCATCATAAATTTAATGGGTCCTTATTTATTAAGGAGCTTATATATGCTCTCGGTTTCCTTTTTCCACTTAAAATATTTATAACAGTTCTTACTTATTCTGAATTTTACAGCTCTTAGCTTTCCCTGAAAATATCAACTCACCTCATGTACAGTTTTTTGTTATCCACCATTTTATCTTTCACTTTCCAGTTTTAAAACACACGCAAAAGCTTCTGACCCTTTTTCTATTTCTCATTATAGATAGAATAAACGTACCTTATATATTGTGTGTATGTCATTTTTTCCACTGCATAATTCTTCAAAATTACCTCCTTGCAGCTGACTTTCCTGAGTTAAGCATATTCTATTAATCAGAGCTTAATTGAATGACTTCTGCCTGGAACTACCAGCCTTACATAATATATCTTGATTATTTCCTTAAAAAAACACAAAAATTGAATCCTAAGTCCCTCCAAAATGTCTGTTCTCTCTTTATTGTGACCCTTCCCATATCTTTGAAGATATTCAGTTAATATAATATGTGACTTAATAATTTTATTAATAAATAATAACTTTCCTATCATTGTGGTTTTGAACTTAATTACCAACATACCAACATACCAATATATTTAATTTTCTTTTCAGTTTTGCGGTCTACTTCCAGCTTCTCCTATGGACCTTTAGCCATACATCTGCCTCTGCTTCATAGCCAAAATGTAGGGCCCATATCCTTTTTTTCCCACTTCAATTTCATAAGGTCAGGGTTCCATTTTGCATACTGTTTGTGAAGAGCTGCCTTAACTCCTCCATTTTTAGGTCAGAGGTCAGGAAATGCTGACTGTCAGGCCATCCTAAAGCAGAAGCCCTACCTCCAGCATGTCTTTGCCTGCTGCAGACCCTGCCATCCGTGAGGCAGCAGAGCAGAGTAGTGTTTAGATGAGCTCAGCCTTGGACATTTGTGGATGGATGCCAGTCTATGCTCAGATCCTCTGGTTTATGGCAGCATTTCCCAAAATGTATTTGTAAATGCTGCAGTGTATTAAGGAATATAACAAACAGTATTGAGTTATTATTAAAAGTATAGGTTAAACAGTGTTGAGTAGATGTCTTGGCTTTCTGGAGCTCTCAAATACACTAATGTCTATCATGAAGTTCTAAGAAGGAGACCTGCACGACTTCCGTAATCCAGATGTTGTTGTCGCTTCTTGCATATTATAGGACCATTTCCTCAGATCGCATTTCAGGAAATGCAGGCCCAGCTTCTAGATCCTAATGCATACACTATTATGGGTTGATTTATAATTATAAAATCAGTTTATAAATTATACAATTATAACTAATCAATTCACAGTTAAGATTTAAAATTGAAAGACAAAAGTCAAGTCTAGATTACAGAGCAACAGCCAAGTACAGATGAAATGTGGAGTTGGCTTTGGAAGTCCGGCTTTACGGTAGAGATCAGACATCCATCCAGGTATTTGGGTTCTATCAGCGTATAGATAGTACTGATCATGTGACTATATAATGTTATCCACAAAGAGAATTTAAAAAGCAAGGCTTTTGGGGTTCAGTACTGAACCTTGAAATCAGACCCTCTTGCTTCTGGGCACAGTCTCCCCACCTTCTTACAGGGATTAAAATGTGTAGCTATACAAAGCAACCCCAGCTATATTCCAGGGCTGACTCTTTCTTACCTTTTGGCTTCCTCCTACGAGTTACTCCTCAAGACATCTAGATCTAAGGAAAGGTCAGTTAACAATCAACTTGCTGGCTTTGTCTAAGGCTTTCTTCAGTTTTCTGGACATAGCATCAGGAGGCCCAATGATGAGTGACAATCTCTTTGACCCTTCTGTCTTTTTAGAAGAGTCATCCTTGAGGTACTGAACTTAATCATATATTAGCTTCCTAGGACTGCTACTAAAAAAATGCCATATGCTGGATGAATTAAAAGAGAATCAATTTCTTATTTTGCAGTTCAGGAGGATAGAAGTCAAAAATCAAGTCGGCGGGGATGTGCTACTTCCCTCCAACAGCCCTAGGTGAGAGTTCTCCCTTGCCTCTTCCTAGCTTCCGTCCTAGCTGTCAGTTGCTGTTGTTCCATGGTTTTCAGGCGCAGCACGTCATTCAACTCTGCTTCCATTCACAGCATTGCATTTTACACAGATTAGTCTGTGTTTCTTTGTTCTCCTCTTCTTTTATTTTTTAAAGATTTATTGATTTATTTGAAAGCTAGAGTTAGAGAGGCAGAGGCACAGAGAGAGAGAGATAGAGAGAGAGAGAGAGAGAGAGAGAGATCTTCCATCTGCTGGTTCACTCCCCAAATGGCAGCAATGGCTGGAGCAGGGTGGATCCGAACCCAGGAGCCAGGAGCTTCTTCTGGGTTTCCCACATGGGTGCATGGGCTCAGTACTCTTCCACTACTTTTCCAGGCCATTAGCAGGGAGCTGTTTTGGAAGTGAAGCAGCTGAGACTTGAACGAATGCCCGTATTGGATACCGGCACTGCAGGCAGAAGCTTTACCCACTGTGCCACAATGCTGGCCCCTGTTCTCTTCTTCTTAAAAGGACACCAGGTATTTTGGATTAGAGCCCACCCCAATGACTGGATCTACAAAGACCTCATTTCCAACGAAAGTCATATCCATAGGTACCAGGGTTAAAGACTTAAATATATTGTTTTGGGGGGACATAATTCAACCCTTAACAGTAAGTATATGGACTGGATTTAAGATTTAGGATGAAGTATAGAGAAATTGTTCCACCATTGTCTTGACATGAAGATATGGACTCAACTCCTGTTATTTGAAGATTATCCTACATACATGGTTCTCCAAACCATTATGAGTGCTATCCCCTCAAAGAAGACTCTGGCTTTTAACATTGTAGCAGAACAAAATTTTATAATGCTTTCCTCTTTGGTAATTTATATGCATTTCTCTGAGGTATTTAAACATGCCATATGAACTCTTCAAGCAGACAAAAGAAAGAAGTTATTCACTATTTAACTTTTTAATAAAACAGAATTAGAAGAAAAACTTTTCAGTAGAAATTTATCTTTTACTACTAGAGGTAAGAGTCCTCTGGTCTGGGGAAAAAAGGAAGAGTTTTAGAATAGTGTAATTTAGTAAAACTGAGGAAGGGGAAAAAGGAGTTGTTTGTGTGGATTTCTGGGGGAAACCCTATTTCTGCTTCCTGAAGTTGATGAGATCAATAGAAATTCCATGTCAGTTCAGAGACATGAGAGCAAAAGTGATTTGTACTCACTTGTTATCTGGGACCTCTGGCTATGACAGCCTTATAGATTTTCCTGCATTACCACAATGTGAAATCTCCATAAGATATAATTTATTGTTTTCATTTAAAATTATTTTATTTGAGTGTCAGCGAGAAAGAGAGCTCCCATCTGTTGATGTGCTGATTCACTTCTCAAATGTTCACAAACAGCCAGAGGTTGGCCAGGCCAAAACTGGAGGCCAGGAGCTCAATCTGGGGCTCACTGGATTGTGGCAGAGGTTCAATTATTTGTGTCATCTCCTTCTGCCTCCAGGGTATATATAAGGGGGAAAGTAGAATAGGATCAAAGCTGGGACTTGAACCCAAGCACTCCTATATGGGATAAGGCTATCCTACCTTGTATCTCAACTCAGAGGCCAAATGCCTATCCTGTGATGAAAGAGTTTCAAGGGGTATTGAATAGAGAAGATCTGAGACAGTTTTAGAATGGTTAGATGCTGTTTTCTGTGAATCTGAAAGGGCTTAAATGAGTAGTTGAGAGGTCAAAGTGGTAGAGCTGAGGAGTTCTTGAGAGAAGGATGAAGGAAAACTATATAGCTGTGTATTGATGGGAAAGTACATGATCCTGCAGTGTTTGGTCTAAGTGCATGGCGATGGAGGAGGAGATAAGTGGTAATAAACATTTCATGAATGCCAGAGTAGACATATGGCTCCCAGGAACCAGATAACTCTCAGCCCAGATAGCTTGATGTTATGAAGCCCAAGGAATGGAAATGAAATTACATGGTAAACAGCAGAGGAGAAATGCTGAGCTAGCACTTTCTAAGATTACCTTTTTCTACTACTAGACAGAATAATGTTTCAAGATGGAAATTAGTTCATTTGAAGAAAAATGAAATCTGGGGCTGTCACTGTGGCGACATCCCTTATGGGCACTGGATCAAATCTCGGCTGCTCCACTTTGATCCTCCTCCCTGATAATGTACCTGGGAAAGCAGTGGAAGATGGCCAAGTCCTTGGGCCCCTACACCAATATGGGAAACCAAGATGAAGCTTCTGCTCCTGGCTTTGGTCTGACCTGGCCCTGGCCAATGTGACCATTTGTGGAATGAACCAGCAGATGGAAGATATCTCTCACTGCTACTCCCAAACCCCTCGTCTCTCTCTCTCTCTGTCTCTCTCTCTCTCTCTTTAATTCTGTCTTTCAAATAAATAAAAAAAAAAGAAAGATGAGAGGCTGGCGCTGTGGATCACTTGGTTAATCCTCCACCTGTGGCGCTGGCATCCCATGTGGGTGCCGGGTTCTAGTCCCGGTTGCTCTTCTTCCAGTCCAGCTCTCTACTGTGGCCTGGGAAGGCAGTGGAGGATGGCCCAAGTGTTTGGGCCTCTGCATCCTCATGGGAGACCAGGTGGAAGCACCTGGCTCCTGGCTTTGGATTTGCATAGCTCTGGCCATGGCAGCCATTTGGGGGGTGAACCAATGGAAGGAAGACCTTTCTCTCTGTCTCTCTCTCTCACTGTCTAACTCTACCTGTCAAAGAAAAGAAAAGAAAAGAAAAGAAAAGAAAAGAAAAGAAAGATGGAATATACACCTTTTTTTCTGTATGAATTTATGTTCTGAGATATCATACTCACTGCATTTATGGAACACTCTTTTCTAGTAAAGAGAAGAGCTTCAAGGTACTCTGCAATATGATGTACCCAAGGAAAGGTAACTCCCTAGGAGACAGGACCAATAGTTCTATCATAATTATATCTCAAGTGCATCACATAGTGATGAAGGGGGCTGTGAAAAAATAGATGCATGATGAACAATGAATGAGTGAATCAATGTCTGCTCTTTAGCTCCAGAGCACTTCTATGTTGTGGTACAATGAAATTTAACACATATTGAAGAGCACACAAGACAAAGCTGAATAATGTTAGTCATCACCATTTTGCTTCTGGAAGAAGAAGCCAAGATTCCTGGGTTTTCTAAGTACTGGCTCAGGAGTAATAAAAGATGTCCTTCAACATATCTGCACCCTAATGATCTCACATATATCACAATGATAGGTTAATATCCCTTTAACTTCTCTCTAGATACCAAGAATTAAAATAATTATTAATATAATAATATAATAAAATATAAATTATAATTATAATAACTGCTATTTATGATAAGCACAAGTATGCTAAGGCCAGCTCCTTATGTATTTCTTCTCATTTAATAGGCTTAAGAATACTTCTGATAGATCAAAAACTCTTCTTCCCATTTTCTAATGAGGAAAATAAGACTGAAAATCCTAACTCAGGATTCTACAGGTTAGTGTTGAGACATC
Organism: Lepus europaeus; assembly: GCF_033115175.1. Lineage (NCBI taxonomy): Eukaryota > Metazoa > Chordata > Mammalia > Lagomorpha > Leporidae > Lepus > Lepus europaeus. Next base: position 66,720,642 of record NC_084828.1, on the reverse strand, counting down.
AACCCTGGACTTGCTTTTACCCATGATGCTATATTTCCACAGGACTCTGGAAGACATATTTTAGAAGTCAATTGCTCATTTTTTATGCACAAGAGAGAAATATCAGATTACTCTCAGAGGATCTCCAATTAGACTCACAGCTGACTTCTCATTAGAAACCCCACAAGCTAGGAGAGAATGGCGAGATATAGCCCAGGTACTAAGAGAGAAAAAATGCTAGCCCAGAATATTATATCCTACAAAGCTCTCATTTGTGAATGAAGCTGAAATAAAGACCTTTCACAGCAAACAGAAATTGAAAGAATTTGTTGCCACTAGTCCAGCCCTGCAAAAGATGCTTAAAGATGTGTTACACACAGAAACACAGAAACACAGTCACCAATATGAAAGAAGATAAAGGAAGGAAACCTCACAGCAAAAGATCACAGGAAGCTCAAAGCATATATTAGAAAATATCTTTGGCAAATGGCGGGGCAAAGTTACTCCTTCTCAATGGTCACATTGAATGTTAATGGCCTGAACTGTCCAGTTAAAAGACACAGATTGGCTAGTTGGGTTAAGGAACAAAACCCATCTTTTTGCTGCTTACAAGAAACTCATCTCTCCAACAATGATGCATACAGACGGAAAGTGAAAGGCTGGAAAAAGATATATCATGCCAACAGAAATGAAAAAAGAGTGGGCGTAGCCATCTTAATATCGGACAACATAAACTTTAACACAAAAACTATTAGGAGAGACAAAGAGGGGCACTATATAATGATTAAGGGATCCATTCAACAGGAAGATATAATGATTATCAATGTATTTGCACCTAATTACAGGGCACCGGTTTATTTAAAAGACTTTTTAAGGGACTTAAAGGGGGACTTAGACCCCAATACAATAGTACTGGGGGACTTCAATACTCCACTCTCAGAGATAGATCAACAGGACAGAAGATCAACAAGGAGTCAGTAGGTATAAATGACACTATAGCCAAAATGGATCTAACAGATATCTTCAGAACTTTTCATCCTACACATAAAGCATTTACATTCTTCTCAGCAGTACATGGAACCTTCTCTAGGATTGACCACATACCAGGACATAAAGCAACTCTCAGCAAATTGAAAAGAATTAGAATCATACCATGCAGCTTCTCAGACCACAAAGGAATGAAGTTGGAAATTAGCAACTCAGGAATCCCCAGAGCATATGCAAACTCATGGAGCCTGAAAAACATGCTCCTGAATGAACAATGGGTCATAAGAAATCAAAAGAGAAATCAAAAATTTTCTGGGAGCAAATGAGGATAACAGCACAACATACTAAAACTTAAGGGATACAGCAAAAGCAGTGTTAAGGGGAAAGTTTATATCAATAGATGCCTACATCAAGAAATTGGAAAGGCACCATATAGATGAGCTTTCAAGTTATCTCAAGGATCTAGAAAATCAGCAGCAAACCAAACCCAAACCCAGTAGAAGAAGAGAAATAATTAAAATCAAAGAAGATATCAACAGGATTGAATCCAAAAAAAAAAAATTACAGAAAGTCAGCCAAACTAGGAGCTGGTCTTTTGAAAAAATTAACAAAATTGACACCCTATTGGCACAACTAACTAAATAAAGAAGAGAAAAGACCCAAATCAATAAAATCAGAGATGAAAAAGGAAATGTAACAACAGACACCACAGAAATAAAAAGAATCATCAGAAATTACTACAAGGACTTTTATGCCAGCAAACAGGGAAATCTATCAGAAATGGATAGATTCCTGGACACATGCAACCTACATAAATTGAGCCAGGAAGACATAGAAAACCTAAACAGACCAATAACTGAGACAGAAATTGAAACAGTAGTAAAGGCCCTCCCAACAAAGAAAAGCCCAGGACCAGATGGATTCACCGCTGAATTCTACCAGACATTTAAAGAAGAACTAACTCCAACTCTTCTCAAACTATTCAGAACAATCGAAAAAGAGGGCATCCTCCCAAATTCTTTTTATGAAGCCAGCATCACCTTAATTCCTAAGCCAGAAAAAGATGCAGCATTGAAAGAGAATTACAGAACAATATCCCTGATGAACATAGATGCAAAAATCCTCAATAAAATTCTGGCCAATAGAATGCAACAACACATCAGAAAGATCATCCACCCAGACCAAGTGGGAATTATCCCTGGTATGCAGGGATGGTTCAATGTTCGCAAAACAATCAACGTGATACACCACATTAATAGACTGCAGAAGAAAAACCACATGATTCTCTCAATAGACGCAGAGACAGCATTTTACAAAATACAACACCCTTTCATGATGAAAACTCTAAGCAAACTGGGTATGGAAGGAATATTCCTTAATACAATCAAAGCAATATATGAAAAACCCACGGCCATCATCCTATTGAATGGGGAAAAGTTGGAAGCATTTCCATGGAGATCTGGTACCAGACAGGGATGCCCACGCTCACCACTGCTATTCAATATAGTTCTGGAAGTCTTATCCAGAGCTATTAGGCAAGAAAAAGAAATTAAAGGGATACAAACTGGGAAGGAAGAACTCAAACTATCCCTCTTTGCAGATGATATGATTCTTTATTTAGGGGAACCAAAGAACTCTACTAAGAAACTATTGGAACTCATAGAAGAGTTTGGCAAAGTAGCAGGATATAAAATCAATGCACAAAAATCAACAGCCTTTGCATACACAGGCAATGCCATGGCTGAGGAAGAACTTCTAAGATCAATCCCATTCACAATAGCTACAAAAACAATCAAATACCATGGAATAAAATTAACCAAGGACGTTAAATATCTTTACAATGAAAATTACAAAACCTTCAAGAAAGAAATAGAAGAGAATACCATAAATTGGAGAAATCTTCCATGCTCATGGATTGGAAGAATCAATATCATCAAAATGTCTATTCTCCCAAAAGCAATTTATACATTCAATGCAATACCAATCAAGATACCAAAGACATTCTTCTTATATCTGGAAAAAAATGATGATGAAATTCATATGGAGACACAGAAGACCTCGAATAGCTAAAGCAATCTTGTACAACAAAAACAAAGCTGGAGGCATCACAATACCAGATTTCAGGACATACTACAGGGCAGTTGTTATCAAAACAGCATGTTACTGGTACAGAAACAGATGGATAGACCAATGGAACAGAATAGAAACACCAGAAATCAATCCAAACATCTACAGCCAACTTATATTTGATCAAATCCAAAACCAATCCCTGGAGTAAGGACTGTCTATTCAATAAATGGTGCTGGGAAAATTGGATTTCCACATGCAGAAGCATGAAGCAAGACCCCTACCTTTCACCTTACACAAAAATTCACTCAACATGGATTAAAGACTTAAATCTATGACCCAACACCACCAAATTATTAGCATTGGAGAAACCCTGCAAGATATAGGTACAGGCAAAGACTTTTTTGGAAAAGACCCCAGAAATTAACATTTGGGATTGCATCAAATTGAGAAGTTTCTGTACTTCAAAAGTAATAGTCAGGAAAGTGAATAGGCAACCGATAGAATGGGAAAAGATATTTGCAAACCATGCTACAGATAAAGGGTTGATAACCAGAATCTACAAAGAAATCAAGAAACTCCACAACAACAAAACAAACAACCCACTTAAGAGATGGGCCAAGGACCTCAATAGACATTTTTCAAAAGAGGTAATCCAAATGGCCAACAGGCACATGAAAAAATGTTCAAGATCACTAGCAATCAGAGAAATGCAAATCAAAATCACAATGAGGTTTCACCTCACCCCGGTGAGAATGGTTCACATTCAGAACTCTACCAACAATAGATGTTGGAGAGGATGTGGGGTAAAAGGGACACTAACCCACTGTTGGTGGGCATGCAAACTGGTTAAGCCACTATGGAAGTCAGTCTGGAGATTACTCAGAAACCTGAATATTCCCTACCATACAACCCAGCCATCCCACTCCTGGAATTTACCCAAAGGAAATTAACTTGGCAAACAAAAAAGCCATCTGCACATTAATGTTTATTGCAGCTCAATTCACAATAGCTAAGACCTGGAACCAACCCAAATGCCCATCAACAGTAGACTGGATAATGAAATTATGGGACATGTACTCCATAGAATACTATACAGCAGTCAAAACCAATGAAATCCGGTCATTTGCAACAAGATGGAAGAATCTGGAAAACATTATGCTGAGCGAATTAAGCCAGTCCCAAAGGGACAAATATCATATGTTCTCCCTGATGGGCAACAACTAACTGAGCACCAAAGGGGAAACCTGTTGAAGTGAAATGGACACTATGAGAAGCAGTGACTTGATCAGCTCTTGTCCTGACTGTTGATGAACAACTTAATCCTTTATCTCTTTTAGTATTTTTTTTTGTTCTATTACTATTGGTTAACTCTGTAATTAGCACACAATTATTTTTAGGTGTTTAAATTTAACCAAAAAGTGATCCCTGTTAAATATAAGAGTGGGAAAAAGAGAGGGAGGAGATGTACAATTTGGGGCATGCTCAATCAGACTTGCCACAGATGGTGGAGTTTGAAACATGCCAGGGGATTCCAATACAATCCCATCAAGGTGGCATGTACCAATGCCATCTCACTAGTCCAAGTGATCAATTTCAGTTCGCAATTGATCACACTGATGGGTCTAAGAGTCAAAGGGATCACAGAAACAAGACTAGTGTCTTCTAATACTAACTGATAGAATCAAAAAAGGAGAGAATGATCCATCATAGGAAGAGGGATACACAACAGACTCATAGAATGGCAGATGTCCTAAATAGCATTCTGGCCTCAGAATCAGCCCTTAAGGCATTTGGATCTGGCTGAAGAGCCCATGAGAGTATTGTAGGCATGGAAAGCCAAGATACCCTGGGGAAAAAAAAAGAAGACCTAAATGAAATATCTCTGTGATGAGATCCCAGTGGAAAGAAAGGGGCCATCAAAGAAGGAGGTACCTTTCTCTGAAGGGAGGAGAGAACTTCCACTTTGACTATGACCCTATTGGAATAAGATCATAGTCGGTGAACCCTAAAGGCTTCCATAGCCTTGGCAACTCATGACTAGACCCTAGGGGTATTACTGACGCCATAAACAATAGTGTCAAATTGTTATGTCAACATCAGGAGTCACTGTGTACTTACTTCTCATGTGGGATCTGTCCTTAATGTTTGTCCAATGTGAAGTGATGCTATAACTAGTACTAAAACAGTATTTTTACACTTTGTGTTTCTGTGTGGGTGCAAACTGATGAAATCTTTACTTAGTATATACTGAATTGATCTTCTGTATAGAAAGATATTGAAAATGAAAAAAAAAAAAAAACCCTGGTGTTAAATTGGAAATTGCATAGAAAATGAATTAATTTTTAAAAAAATATCATGTGGGATCTCTGTCTTTAATGTGCTGTACACTGTTATTTAATGCTATAACTAGTACTCAAACAGTATTTTTTCACTTTGTGTTGCTATGTGGGTGCAAACTGTTGAAATCTTTACTTAATACATACTAAACTGATCTTCTGTATATAAAGAGAATTGAAAATGAATCTTGATGTGAATGGAAGGGGAGAGGAATTGGGAAAGGGGAGGGTTGCAGGTGGGAGGGAAGTTATGGGTGGGGGGGGACCCATTGTAACCCATAAGCTGTACTTCGGAAATTTATATTCATTAAATAAAAGTTAAAACAGTCATTTGCTCATTTTTTATATGTAAAATATCAAGTACTCAATGTACTAACACCTCTGCCATCCACCTGCTGCCGTACTGCCACCTCCCTTTCCTTTCCAGACAAGGCCAGAGTAGTCCTGCAAGTAGGTCCTGCAAACGAGTGAATCTGCTGAAGTCCGTGAGTGCATAGAGGAAAACTGCTGCCAAGAGAGGTCACCCTGTGATTGCCCTCTTTAACTGATGGCAGAGCTGGGTCCTGCTGATCATGTCTAGGCTGGAGCAAAGTGCTGAGATAGCCTATCTAGATTGTTGCAAAGTGAAGGAAACTTATCCATTCCTATCTAACTTTTGGTCACACTAGCTGGTTGGAAAAAACATCAAACAAATATGCCTTTTTGAGTGCTAGCTTTTGCAGTACTGCTAGGAAGGCTCCTAATAGCCATACACGTGTCTCTCCTTCATCCTTATCCTAGCTAGTATTAGGTGTCAGTAAACACTGGGTAACTGGTTTGCTAAAATGGATGGAATACCATTCTAAAACATCTCAAGCAACATTTTCATGCCCTTTTACTTCTCAGCTCAAAATGGGCCTTTAAATTGCTTACTGCACTGCTTTCCCACTTCATCTTGTGAGTTTATCTACAACTTTCCCTACCATATACCACAACTCAGTAGTGCTGAAGCTGGATATGAATTCATAAGGCATGCATTTCTGAAAACTACCCCTTCCACAACAACATAGAGCTGTCTATTCTACCTCAATCTGTAGAGCTGGCCACTCCATTTTTCAGTTTTTTCTGTCTTGTCTATTCCCAGGAAATGAAGGAATGTTCCTCAGGTAGAAATTTGGTGCTAGAATGAGAATCTTTCTCTGAATGCAGTGTTGATGCTTTTATGACTTGCATCCGTACTTCAGGTTTCCCCTACTTATAGGGCTCTGCTTCCAAAGTTCAATGCTTTTAAACACAAGATTACTCATTTCAATTTGTCCTACCCCTTAGCTGCTCATAGTGTGACTATAGAGCAGGGGTCAGAAGTTACATCTTTTTTTTTTTTAATATTTTATTTATTTACTTGAGAGGTAGAATTACAGAAAGAGAGACAGTGAAAGGACTTCCATCCACTGGTTCACTCCCCAGATGGCTGCAATGGCAGGAGCTGAACTGATTCAAAGCCAGGAGCCAGGAGCTTTTTCTGGATCTCCCACAATGGTACAGGGGCCCAAGGACTTGGGCCATGATCTACTGCTTTTCCAGGCCGTAGCAGAGAGCTGGATTGAATGAGGACCAGCTGGGACTTGAACAAGTGCCTATATAGGATGCTGGCACCACAGGCAGAGGCTTAGCCCACTATGCCACAGTGCCGGCCCCAAGCAATTACATCTTACATAACATATCCAAACACCTTCTTTTGTTAATACAGTTTTATTGGTACACAGCTGTGACCATTCATTTATATAATTGCCTATGGTTGCTTTTGTGCTACAAATGGTTAGTTGGGTAATTGAGACAGAGAATCTCTATGGCTTCTAAAGCCTAAAGAAGTTCCTATATAAATTTTAAGACAAAAAATAGGAAAGAAAGAAAAGAAAAAGAAAAAAAACCTTGGGGACTGGTGTTGTGTTGCAGTGAATTAAGCTGCCATCTTGACACCAGCATTCCTTATGGGGTGCCAGTTTGAGTCCTGGCTGTTGAACTTCCTATCCAGTTCCCTGCTAATGTGTGTGGGAAAGTAGCAGAAGATGGCCCAAATACTTGGCTGCCTTCGGCCTGGTCCATTTCTGTCTATTGTGACCATTTGGGGAATGAACCAGTGGATGGAAGATCCAAGATATCTTTCTCTCTATATTTTTTCCTCTCTCTTCTTCTCCCTCTATAGCGCTGCCTTTAATAAATAAAATAAATCTTTGGGAAAAAAAAAACTTGCCAACTCTGACCATTGTCATGATTTTCACTATGTACTTTTTCATAGCCAACCTTCACTAGACAAAATGAAACAAAACAAAGCAAAAAACAACTGAAATCTTATCTCCTCTCATGGGATTCTCTCCCTCAGGGATTTCCATGATGATAGTCAAGTGCCCTATTTGTAAGTGAGACCATTTCAAGACTGAAGAATGAAGGCAATGTGTAAAGAGAAAGAGAAATGTTAGAACTTGCTTTCTTGGGAGAAGAAAAATATTGGAAATAGCAGCTGTGTTGGCTCCTGCTGAATTTCCTGTTCTTAGTTCTAGTCTGTCACAGGCCCAGATGCATATTTTGAACTTGGATTTCAAGAGATAACTCTGTATGCTTCCAATAAATTTCTCATTTTGTGACCAAGTCAGTGAGTTTAGAGCTTAAGTATGTTTAGTGCTTAAATTCAACATCCTTTCTTTTATAAAGTGTGCATCTTCTTCATCTTCTCTTGGCTGCACAGTTCTCCTCTTGGACAGGAAAACCCAAGGATAGAGTATCTGACAACAACATGAATTAATCTGGGAATTGATGTTGTGGAGAGAAGGGAGGAGGCTAGCAGAGAAGAGGGTTAGGAAATGACTGTTTTGTGATAATTTGAGATAATGTGGAGGTATACAAAATATTTAGCTATTTTTACTTTTGTACCTTTGTGGCAGTACAGATTGAAAAAATATTTTTATTATCTGCATAATAACATGCTCTTGCTTGATTTTTTTTTCAATTTAATGTTTTTGACCTCATTACTAAATGTGGTGATGTTTTTAATAGTATTTAAATTCTCCAAACACATTCCTAAAAGCAGTTGAGGAAAAAGAAGCATCTCCAGGCATTAGAAGGCTTTTCCAAACATCTAATTAGCATGATAAATAGCTGAGAACTGAAAATGACACTTTGCTTATGGTCCCTAGATGTGATGTCCTGTTACCAGCCCTTTTCTTTTTTGTGTTGATTTCATTCACATTTTACTCTGAAATATGGATCTCATGAACTATTTTAAAAATAAACAACACAGCAGACAAATAACAATCAATAAGGCAATTATAAAGTATAGTTATCTTTATTAGATTTATTCTTTTTTTAAAAATTGAGTGTTGTAATCTTGTGTTCATAAATAGATGCAGGAATCTGTTGAAAGTTCAGCTGAAGAAAGAAGTGATAGATATTTAAGGGATAACATTTACTGATCTCTGGGTGATTTCAAACTTTTAGCATTTATAGAACTTATAATTTTTCTTCTCACTAACAAGGCACTGCACTCATAAGGTACTTTAAATGCTGTTAATGGCTTACTTAAAATGTTTTAGGCAGTATTTTGTTGATTTGGAACATTCAAATTAGCTTCAGAGAAGAAACACTGTCCATGTAAGGAAACATCAGGTTCCTCAAAATTTATCCAACATATTCCTCACCAATGAAATACTTGGAAAAAAAAATCACTTAACTATTTGAAAGGCAGAGAGAGTGAGGAAAGAGAGAGGGAGGGAGGGAGATTCAGAGAGGAGAGAATGCTCTATCCACTGGTTCCCTCTCCAAATTCCCACAACAACCAGGTCTGGGCCCACTTAAGCCAGGAGCCAGAAACTCCATTCTGGCCTATTTGGGTGACAGGGGCTGAAGTACTTGAGACATTTTCCATTAGCTTCCCAAGTATAGTAGCAGGAAGCTGGATCAGAAGTGGAGCAGTGGGTCAGTGCTGTGGCATAGTGGGTAAAGCCACTTCCTGCAGTGCCGGCATCCCATGTGGGCACTGGTTCGAATCCAAGCTGCTCCACTTCTGATCCAGCTCTCTGCTATGGCCTGGGATAGCAGTAGAAGATGGTCCTAGTCCTTGGGCCCCTGTACCCGTGTGGGAGATCCGGAAGAAGTTCCTGGCTCCTGGCTTCTGATCAATGCAGTTCTGGCTGTTGCAGCCATGCGGGGAGTGAACCAGTGGATGGAAGACCTCTCTCTCTCTTTCACTCTTTGCCTCTGCCTCCCTGTAACTCTGCCTTTCAAATAAATGAATAAATCTAAAAAAAGAAAGAAATGGAATAGGCAGTGCTCAAACTGGCACCCCATGCTGGCCAGAGTAAAGTACTTTTTAATGCAACATCTTATTGACTCAAGAAACTGAAATTCTTACACCTGTATCATTTAAAGTTTTCAACAATTTTGAGATTATTCTGGATTACTTCATATATTTGTTACAGATTGTAAGATGTCTGAATTTGTTCTATGTAGTCTTTTCTTTACTCCTAGTAATTTTTAAGTAATATTTTAATAGTATTTACATACTTACATGTTTCTGCTGAATTCATTTTACTTGTAAATAAATAAATAGTGCTTTTGTATGCTAAGCATAGATGGACATAGTTTTTTACAGATAAGAGCTTCTTTAACCCTTCTAACTATGTATGGTGTTATTATCTCAATGTACAGTTAAGAAACTGAGGTATAAAGATATTAGAATGGCTTGTTCAAGGTCATATAATCAGTCCAGTGGAGGCTCTAGGGAAGTTTCTTGACTTCTAGTGTTTCTTTATCCTGGGCATTCAGCAGGATCCATTTCTGAATGAGGGTCCTATGATCTACTACCAAACGAGTTAGATCAGAGAATTTCTTTATAGCCAGTTCGTGTACCTAAAACAAGGAAAGTTAGAGTAACATTTCCAGGTTTTATGGCTGGCTTTGGGAGGGATGGTTTCTACTTCTATGACTCACCCTGGGAAAAAGAAATTCTAGTTTCTGTGGTGTACCTCAAAGGAAAAACGGGAACAAGATTTTAAAAAAAAGTAAGAGATCGGAGAGAGACTTTGCTTTTGAATACTTTCTAGTGTTTTTTGATTCAAATACTCACTATGTCAAAGTACTAATTTGTAGGTGTCATTTTCTGAGCCCTAATATAGGTTTCTTGAAACATTTTATCCTGGAAAATACAATTATTAGTTAGTGAGCTCAGTTGCTCAGGGATTCAGTCATCAGCCACATCTAAAGAGCACTCTGATCTGGGCAGAGAAAGAGATGAACCTGGGCTATAGGCAGTCTGTCACTTGCACTATGCCAATGCCAATTTCATACTCAGGTGATACCGACCTTCTTTCTTTCTGAGGCCAGATAGAGGTAAGGATAAGATGATCTGATGAGCAGTCCTCTATTTTAAAGTAGTCTTCTGGGCCTGGTAAGAGGTAGATTTGCTTTTGTAAACCCAGTTTCCTTATATTACCACAATAGCTTCAAGTTGTCTTATGAGATACAGGCAAATGTGTTCAAAGTCTCAAGGAAAAAGCTTGTTTCTGAGAGTTTTCTCTCCTGGTCAACAGGAGAAATTGATGCACTGTTTCATTAATTAATTTTTTTTCACCATTATAAATGTAAAGGAGGTTTTTAACACTTAAATTAGAGTTGAGCAAATAATTTACTACTTGCTTTCCCCCGAAAAAGAGATGGTAGAAAAATCTCACAAATGTTTTCTCACTTCCTCTCTTCTTTTTCTCCTTCCTTTCTTTTATCCTTTCTTGAATTCAAGGAATCAATTCAATATATCATTTCTGTGGCCAGAATCCTTTTTTTACAGTAGGAATACCAAGGTGACTTACATCATACTCTTTGCTCATAAGTAGCTCAAAGTCCCAAAGGTTAGAAATCTAAATAAATACATAGAGATCAATTAAGTGATGGCCATAATGAGGAAGTACCCAAAGTGTGGTACATCCCTTAAGACCAAGGCAAGGGTATACACTATGAAAACGACAAGTGAATGTAGAAAATAGACTGAGAGGCAAGAACAGAGTGGAGAGGAAAGTTATCTCCAATGCCTGGTGTCAGAAAACCCAGGGGTGGAATGGAACAATATTAATCTCAAGATCCTGAGATGGTCCAAAGAAAAGAACAATTATGAGTAAGTGGAGGAAAAAATGATCTGGAGGCCCCTTCTCGGGCTCACACCCCAGACTTCTTGTAAGGCAGTAGAATGACAATTTTTCCATGGTGTACTTGTGTCTGTGCTACTGATGTTGGGCTGCATGGGATGTAAAAGGTGCACAGAGGAGACCATGGTTTGTCTGGTCTGTGGGAATTGGGGAAATGTTGCCAAAGAGGCAATTCATTCTTGAGTTAGCCTCATGGACTAATAAATGACAGTTTTTTTTGGAAGAAAATTGGGAATTGGGGGATAGAAAGAGTGGGAGATAACAGAAACAAAAGAGTGCAAAGTAAATTTGGAAAAGGCTGGCTTTCCTTTCCACTACAGTTGGGATACAGACTTTATCTCAGATCATGTTATTTAATCTCCCTCGCTCTCCCTCTTTCTCCTACCTCAAATTATTTTGTGTTTCTGGCGAGACTGTTCATTGCAGGACCACCCCCTCCTTCAATTCCCCAGGGGATAGATCAATGTTCCAGGCATAGCCAATCAGATTTCCTTTGCTTTAGACTCAGTAATTAAGTAGAGGGGCTTGGATACCAGACTCTGACTATTTGGTTTCAAATTCCAGCCTTGTCACTTTTAACTTGGTGATCTTGGGCAAGTTACTATACTTCTCTGAGCTCCAGGTTCCTCATCTCCAAAATGGGAATGATAGTAGGGTTTCTGTGAGGATCAAATAAGTTAATACACATACAGTGAGTAGAACAATGCTTGGAACATGGTATATACTCTCCATGTGGTAGCATTAACTTTCAGTTTTCTGAATCTGTGGGTTCTGTAATTATGGATTCCAACAACTGCAGATAGGAAATGCCTGGAGAAAAACTGTTTCTCTTCTGAACATGTATAGACTTTCCCCCTTGTCATTATTCCCTAAACTCTCTGTATAATAACTACTAGCATAGCACTTATATTTCATGAGGTAGTATAAGTAATCTAGAGTTGATTTCAAGTGTATGGGGGGATGTGTGTAGGTCCTGTGCAAATACCAGGCCATTGTATACAAAGGACTTGAGCAGCCACAGATTTTGATGTACATGAGGAGTCCTGGAACCAGTATCCCACGGATTTTAAAAGATATCTTGTATTTATTTAGAGGGCATAAAAAGCTGCTCTGCATTTTTGGCCAAGTGTTTGAAAGAAAATGAGATAAGATTTGAAGGTAGATATTTATTTGACTGCATGAGATAAGTTTGTTTGTGAATCAAACTAGCATCCAGGGAACAAAATATCATAATGGCCATTCATCCATTTATTCATGTGTCTATTTATTGACATCTACTATTGTGGGACCAACAAATTTGTTGACTAGTTTGGGTTGGATTCCTGCCACTTGCTACTGAAAAAGAATTGAATGGATCGATGTTTACAAGAGGACACTGCAGAAACTTGAAGCTGATAGGATTAGTTGAAGAAGGGCTGCTAATTGGGCTCAACTTCATTCTCTTTTCAAAAATATTTATTTCCCTCTGCTTGAAAGGCAGAACAACAGAGAGAAATGGGTAGGAGGGTAGGTGCAAAGGGGAAGAGAGGAGAGGAGAGGAGAGGAGAGAGATATCTTCCATGCACTGGTTCACTTCCCAAATACCCACAACAGCCAGAACTGGGCCAAGTGGAAGCCAGGAGCCTGGAACTCAAAGATGAGATGGGGGCATCCTGAGGAGCAGCTTGACCTGCTTTTCCACAGTGCCTGTCCCTGAATTTCATTATTTTTGTTTTTTAAAGATGTATTTTGTTTATTTGAAAGGCATAGTGACTTTAAATGTTGGAGAGACAGGGAGAAAGAGATCTTCTATTTGCTGGTTCACTCCCCAAAATGGCTGCAACAGCCTGGACTGGTCCAGGTCAAAGCAAGGACCGGAAACTCCATCTGTATCTCCCATGTAAGTGGCAGGGTCCAAAATATTTGGACCATCTTCTGCTTTCCCAGTAACATTCTCAGGGAGCTGGATTGGAAGGGAAGCAGCTAGGACTTGAACTGGCCCTCCTATATAGCATGTGAGCATCTCAGGCAGCAGCTTAACCAACTGCACTGTAACCTCTGCCCTGGGTTTCATTCATTTTTGTAAAAGATTTATTTTATTTATTTGAAGGGCAGAGTTACAGAGAGAGTAAGGAAGAGGGAGGGAGAAAGAGAGAGAGAGAGAGACAGAAACAGAGAGACAGAGAGACCCAGAGAGATCTTCCATCCATTGGTTCACTCTCCAAATGGCTGCAATGGTCAGACCTTGGCTAAGCTGAAGCTAGGAGCCAGGCGCTTCTTCCAGGTCTCCTGGAGCCCAAGCACTTGGGTCATCCTCCACTGCTTTCTGACCTCATTAGCAGGGAGCTGGATCAGAAGTGGAGTAGCGGGACTTGAACTGGGACCCAAATGAGAAATCAGCGCTGCCTCAAAGGCTAAACTGGGTATGCCACACAGCCGCCCCCTGGATTTCATTCTTCAAGCTGTAGTATAGCATTAAAAATTTCAACAGGGAATGAGAAATCAGACATATGATGAATACAATAACTGGTTACTGGATGGAGAACTGGGAATATTTGAGCTTTCTCATAGCATTCTGTGTGTATATCTCTTGAAATTATTCTATGAAGCTATATTTGGCAGATCATTACTGTACTATAATATACTATAGTAAAGAGAGAATTATTCCATATAACTATACAGAGATGAACTGTATTGACTCCAACTTTCTCTTTAAAAGCAATAATGATGAAATTAGACACATATAGTTGGGTAGGGCTAGACTCAAAAAGGAATTGCCTTCCGCTTGCAAGAGTGTGACATTTTCATGAGAAACATGGAGCATTTACATAATGGTGAGCTGCTGGGCTGAGTTTCTGTGAAAGAATTTATGGGGGAGGGGTTTGTGTTCAGGCCCTATTTTAATATTGCAATATACTTCCAACCTAACTTCAATTTCTCCTCTATTTGAATTACTCTTCCAGATGGAGCTCTCTAAAATAGTACTCTGAACACATCACTTTCCCTACTGAGAAGTATCAGTGGCTCTCTTGTCTACTGAACAAAATACAAGGCTCTCAGCCTGGTTTTGAGGTTACAATCTGGTTCCTACTGCAGGTGGTTAACAAGTATTTTATAGAGTGTCTACTGTTTGCTAGGAATGGGCTAGAACAATTCCGTCCAATAGAAAGCAAACCACATATATAATTTGAGATTTTTTAATAGCCATATTGAGTAAAAATAAAAAAGATTAAATTTTCATAATGCATTTTATGTAATTCAACATATAAAACAGCAAAATGTAATCAATATACATTTTATTGAGATAGCTTATATTCTTTTAATGTAAATATTAAGAATGCACTATATAACTGTTGAAATCTTTACTTAGTATATACCAAGTTGATCTTCTGCATATAAAGATAATTGAAAATGAATCTTGGGGCCAGCACTGTGGCTCACTTGGTTAATCCTCTGCCTGTGGCACCGGCATCCCATATGGGCGCCAGGTTCTAGTCCCAGTTGCTCCTCTTCCAGTCCAGCCCTCTGCTGTGGCCTGGGAGGGCAGTGGAGGATGGCCCAAGTGCTTGGGCTCCTGCACCCGCATGGGAGACCAGGAAGAGGCGCCAGGCTCCTGGCTTTGGATCAGCACAGTGCCAGCCATGGCGTCCATTTTGGGGGTGAACCAACGGAAGGAAGACCTTTCTCTCTGTCTCTCTCTCTCATCTGTCTAATAAATTTAAGCTCATCTGTCAAATAAATTTAAAAAAAAAAAAAAGAAAATGAATCTTGTTGAAGAATGGGACCGGAGAGGGAGTTGGAGATTGGATGTTGTGGGTGGCAGAGAGGTTATGGGGGGGGGGGGGAGGAGGAAACCGCTATAATCCAAAAGTGGTACTTTCAAAATTTATATTTATTAAATAAAAGTTTAAAAAAAGAATGCACTATATGTCATACTTACAGCATATCTCCTTTCAGATTCTAAATTGGACATTTCTTATTCTGGATTTAGAGTTCATAAGATATACAATTGATAAAGTTGATCCACATATCTAACTTGTTCTAAACATACTTAACCTTTTTCTTTTCTTTTTTTTTTTAAATTTTATTTATTTATTTGAGAGAGATGAGTTACAGACATTGAGAGGGAGAGACAGAGAGAAAGGTCTTCCATCCGTTGGTTCACTCTCCAAATAGCCACAACGGCCAGAGCTGTGCCAATCCGAAGCCAGGAGCCAGAAGCTTCCTCCGGTCTCTCATACAGGTGCAGGAGCCCAAGAACTTGGGCCATCTTCTACTGCTTTCCCAGGCCATAGCAGAGAGCTGGATCAGAAGAGGAGCAGCTGGACTAGAACCGGCGCCCATATGGGATGCCAGCTCTGGAGGCAGAGGATTAACCTACTGCGCCACAGCGTTGACCCCAATACTTAACCTTTTTCTATCAACCTTTTGGTGACTAGTTTATCAATTTTTAGGTTTTTATTTATTTTTTATTTTACTATTATTATTATTATTATTATTATTTTTTGACAGGCAGAGTGGACGGTGAGAGAGAGAGACAGAGAGAAAGGTCTTCCTTTTCCATTGGTTCACCCCCCTGATCCGAAGCCAGGAGCCAGGTGCTTCTTCCTGGTCTCCCATGGGGTGCAGGGCCCAAGCACTTGGGCCATCCTCCACTGCACTCCCGGGCCATAGCAGAGAGCTGGACTGGAAGAGGGGCAACCGGGACAGAATCCGGCACCCCGACCGGAACTAGAACCCGGTGAGCCGGCGCCACAGGCAGAAGATTAGCCTATTGAGCCACGGCGCCAGCAGTTTTTAGGTTTAAATTTTAATTGACTGAAATAAAACAAAAACAAAAACAACCCTAACCTCCAGACCCTTAGTCTCTCTAGCCATGTGTCCCTGTGGCTGGTGTAGTGACAGCACAATTCTAGAAGCACAGGCCTTGCACTTGTGGAGTTTGCATTAGCTCACCCTGCTTGCTCTATCTGTACTTCTTCCTTACAAATGCCAGCTGGATTATTTCCTGTTTTGAAATCTTCGCTTATTTGTTCCGGGTCATCTTGCTTCATCCTTCAAAAGATGTGGCTCTCACCTGTTGAAATTCTACCTATTTTCTTAGCAATGCTCTATCCATCATTTAAGTGATGCTGGATAGCAAAGGTGCCTGGTACCCAGTTCACTAACTTTGCTTCAAGAAAGAATTAAGGAGCAAATCAATGACATACAATTCTAAGAACATAATGATACTCCCTTCCTCACTCCCTGTCCCACTTTCCCTCACACTCTCTTTTCTTCCCCCTTTGTTTTGTTAGCTTTTGAGATAACATATTTTAAAATTACATTACAGTAAAAAGGTTTAATGCTTCACCAAGTAAGAAGTTTAACAAGTGAAAAGTAAAAAGTTTAGTGGGAATGTAGGCAAGGGCCACAAACAATAATTGAATGGAAAAATGATCATATCACCCATATACAGTAAATTTTAAAGTAATACACATGCTTAAAACTATATTAGTATACCATTCTTAACCACTGGTTTCACAGATATAAAGAAAAGTTTTACAAAGCTATATTTGCAGCTATACTGGTATACACAGGCATTTCTTTCTTTTTTTGTTTGCTTTTTAAACTTTAGCTCCCAAAGATAAGGGGGAACATGTGCAATTGCTCCTTCTGGGTCTGGCTTCTTTCAGTCAGCATGATGTGGGAAATACATTCTAGTAAGGGGAAGGTTCATCCTAATAAGGGGGAGGAATTGTCATTTTTTTTGTCTGAGAAGTAGGTAGAAATTTCTCAGAATCCAGCAGCCATCCTTTTTTGTATGTTTCCATGTTTATTATCCTGGTGGCTGGTAGATGTATTTAGCATGCTAAGGCATTACAATGAGAGGATAATGAGTTGTAGGTTCATCTAGGTCAGCTTTGGGCCTCAAACTGGTATGAGCCTGTTTTATATAGGGAGTGTGTTTATCTTCAGAGTAGGGCACCAAACCCATATCCTAAAGGTCTTGAGATAAAAGAACTATTATTGGCAGGTGGCTTAACCCCTTTCTCTCTCTGATAAGCAACAAGCATTCTAGATTCTCTGAATTTCCATAAAACTGAATTACACCTTTTTTATTAAAAATATTTATTTATTTATTTATTTAAAAGATTTATTTATTTAATATTGAGAGAGAGAGAGAGAGAGAGAGAGAGAGAGAAAGGGAGGCAGAGACCTTCCATCCACTGGTATGCCTCCTAAAGGGCTGAAATGCCAGGGCTGGGCCAGGCCAAAGCCAAGAGCCAGGAGCTTCATCTGGTCTTACATGTGGATGGCAGGGACCCAGACGCTTTGGCCATCTTCCACTGCTTTC
Organism: Lepus europaeus; assembly: GCF_033115175.1. Lineage (NCBI taxonomy): Eukaryota > Metazoa > Chordata > Mammalia > Lagomorpha > Leporidae > Lepus > Lepus europaeus. The sequence continues at coordinate 66,702,781 of NC_084828.1, read as the reverse complement.
CCAGGCACATTAACGTGGAGCTGTATTGGAAACTGAGCAGCTGGGACTCAAACTGGTGCTCATATGACTCGTAGGCGGTAGCTTAACCTGCTGTGCCACAGAGCCAGCCTCATATACCTTTCTTTTGACACTGATCATATACTACCCTGTAACTTCTGGGTCACATAAGCACAATTTTGATATCTATTCTTGCCCTCCCTGGCTGCATCAACTTGGGCAACTCCCTTAACTTTTTGAATCTTCGTTTACAATTTATAAAATGGAGTTTTCTTGCTATCTGTACAATTTTACAGATGATTTTAACAATAATCTGATGAATTTGATAGGGCGAGATAATGTTGAAAAAGCATTTAACTGAGCACTCATATATACTTGTAGCAGCACTAATATAAGGGATCTTTAAAAAATTCATGGAAAACATATTTTATGAAAAAGCTATTTTTGGATTTCAATTTTTTCCCATGAATAAGTTTCATTTTCCATGAACTTTTTGCTGTACCCTCATAATGTATTCTTTATCACCCTAAGGACTATAATTTACAAATAACAACAATGGTAACAAAGATAATTATACTAACAAGTTTGTGCCAGGCACTATTCAATTGCTTTACATCTCAATGTCAGTGCTCCAACAATGATTTTCAGATCTACAGTATTATTGTCCTCATTTTATAGATGAGGGGACTAGAGCAAAAGGAATTAAATGGCTTGGCTAATGTCACACAGCTAAGAAGAAATGCACTTGATATTTAAATAGCAGAAGGGATGGGATGCAGTTTGAATATATTTTATTAATATTTTATCTCATGTAATTTTGGAGGAAATGCAGATGAGTCGAGGATTTGAGACCAGACACATCTGATTTTCAGTGCCGGTTCTGTCACGGGTTAGGGTTACCTTCTTTGAGAACCTACTTACTGTCACTGAACCTCAAGGTCCTGCTCTGCAAAAATGGAGATAATGACGCTAACCAGGGGTCGTAGAACATGGAGGGTAAGTGCTCAGTGCTTGGCTGCCCAAATTCAAGTTTCACCTCTGAAACTCAGCTCTGTGACATTTAGTGATTGATGGTGCAATTTCCTTATTTGAAAAATGGGAGAAGTAATATTACTCATCTTACATCTTTGTTTTAAAGATAAATAATGCCATCTACATAAATATTCACAATTATATCTAGACATAATAGACATTCAAGAACTCTTAACTATTTTAAGGTAGGGTCTGGTATAGATGGAGCACCAAATAAATTTAACTAACTTTGTGTTTTCTTTTTTGTACCTTTTTCCTTTTACATACTTTTATCTTTTATAGACTGTAATACTAAATTTTATATATACTATATATTCCAGTTAACTGAATGGAGAGCCTCAAGCAGCCTTTGATATTATTTGGAGCTTATATAAGTATATCAATATTATTTTCCAAAAGTGTAAAATAGTTGCATGTGAACTAGAGATAGTAAACTGTTACTAGTATATACTATTTTACATTTCTCTTGGGCTTGTTGGAATTTCAGTTATGTTTAAGGCCTTGAATTTCATGTATATAAAACTTCCTGTCACCCATCCAATATAGTCTTCTAATTTTGATAATCTTAAATTAGAATCTTTTAAATTCAACCAGAGTATAAGACTGTGCCTCAAATGAATACATAAGGTAGGAAAATATTGTTATATGCAGTGATAAAGAGATTTGACTTTAGACGACACATTAGGGACAGATCCCGCATGGGACGTAAGTACACAGTGACTCCTGTTGCTGACTTAACAATTTGACACTCCTGTTCATGGCGTCAGTAATCTCCCTAGGCTCTAGTCATGAGTTGCCAGGGCTATGGAAGCCTTTAGAGTTCGCTGACTTTGGTCTTATTTAGATAGGGTCATAGTCAAAGTGGAGGTTCTCTCCTCCCTTCGGAGAAGGGTATCTCCTTCTTTGATGGCCCCGTTCTTTCCACTGGGATCTCACTCACAGAGATCATTCATTTAGGTTTTTTTTTTTTTTTTTTTTTTTTTTTTCCCATGATATCTTGGCTTTCCATGCCTGCTATACTCTCATGGGCTCTTCAGCCAGATCTGAATGCCTTGAGGGCTGATTCTGAGGCCGGAGTGTTGTTTAGGACATCTGCCATCCTATGAGTCTGCTGTGTATCCCACTTCCCATGTTGGATCTTTCTCTCCCTTTTTGATTCTATCAGTTAGTATTAGCAGATACTTGTCTTGTTTGTGTGATCTCTTTGACTCTTAGAGCTATCAGAGCTATCAATTGTGAGCTGAAATTGATCACTTGGACTAGTGCGATGGCATTGGTACATGCCATCTTGATGGAATTGTGTTGGAATCCCCTGCACATTTCTAACTCCACCATTTGCGGCCAGACCGATTGAGCATGTTCCAAATTGTTCATCTCCTCCCTCTCTTTTTCCACTCTTAGATTTAATAGGGATCACTTTTCAGTTAAAATTTAAACACCTGAGAATAATTGTGTGTTAATTACTGAGTTCAACCAATAGTACTAGAACAACAACAACAACAACAAATACTAAAAAGGATAAAGTATTACATTGTACATCTAAAGTCAGGACAGGAGCTGATCAGTTCATTGTTGCTTATAGTGTCCATTTCACTTAACAGGTTTCCTCTTTGGCGCTCAGTTGTCATCGATCAGGGAAAACAAATGATATTTTTCTCTTTGGGACTGGCTTAATTCACTCAGCATGATGTTTTCCAGATTGCTCCATCTTGTTGCAAATGACTGGGTTTCGTTGTTTCTTACTGCTGTATAGTATTCTATGGAGTACATGTCCCATAATTTCTTTATCCAGTCTACTGTTGATGGGCATTTGGGTTGGTTCCAGGTCTTAGCTATTGTGAATTGAGCTGCAATAAACATTAATGTGCAGATGGCTTTTTTATTTGTCAAATTAAATTCCTTTGGGTAAATTCCAAGGAGTGGGATGGCTGGGGTGTATGGTAGGGTTATGTTCAGTTTTCTGAGGAATCTCCAGACAGACTTCCATAGTGGCTTAACCAGTTTGCATTCCCACCAACAGTGGGTTAGTGTCCCTTTTTCCCCACATCCTCTCCAGCATCTGTTGTTGGTAGATTTCTGAATGTGAGCTATTCTCACCGGGGTGAGATGGAACCTCATTGTGGTTTTGATTTGCATTTCTCTGATTGCTAGTGATCTTGAACATTTTTTCATGTGTCTGTTGGCCATTTGGGTTTCCTCTTTCGAAAAATGTCTATTGAGGTCCTTGGCCCATTTCTTAAGTGGGTTGTTTGTTTTGTTGTTGTGGATTTTCTTGATTTCTTTGTAGATTCTGGTTATCAATCCTTTATCTGTAGTATAGTTTGCGAATATTTTTTCCCATTCTGTTGGTTGCCTCTTCACTTTCCTGACTGTTTCTTTTGAAGTACAGAAACTTCTCAATTTGATGCAATCCCAAATGTTAATTTTGGTTTTGACTGCCTGTGCTGTTGGAGTATTTTCCAGGAAGTCTTTGCCTGTGCCTATATCTTGCAGGGTTTCTCCAATGCTCTCTAATAATTTGATGGTTTCGGGTCGTAGATTTAAGTCTTTAATCCATGTTGAGTGAATTTTTGTGTAAGGTGATAGGTATGGGTCTTGCTTCAAGCTTCTGCATGTGGAAATCCAATTTTCCCAGCACCATTTATTGAATAGACTGTCCTTATTCCAGGGATTAGATTTGGATCTTTGGTCAAATATAAGTTGGCTGTAGGTGTTTGGATTGATTTCTGGTGTTTCTATTCTGTTCCATTGGTCTATCCATCTGTTTCTGTACCAGTACCATGCTGTTTTGATAACAACTGCCCTGTAGTATGTCCTAAAATCAGGTATTGTGTTGCTAATTATATACTGAAGTGATCTTCTGTATATAAAGAGAATTGGAAATGAAAAAAAAAAAAAACAACCTGGTGTTAAAATGGAAATGGCATAGAAAATTAATTATTTTGAAAAAAAAATTATGTAGGATCTCTGTCTTTAATGTGCTGTACATTGCTATTTAATGCTATAATTAGTAATCCAATGGTAGTTTTTTCACTCGATGTTGCTATATGGGCAAAATGTTGAAACCTTTACCTAATATATACTAAATTGATCTTCTGTATACAAAGAGAATTGAAAATGAATCTTTACATGAATGGAAGGGGAAAGGGAGCGGGAGGGGGGAGGGTTGCGGGCGGGAGGGAAGTTATGGGAGGGGGGAAGCCATTGTAACCCACAAGCTATACTTTGGAAATTTATATTCATTAAATAAAAGTTTAATAAAAAAAAAAAAAGAGATTTGAAATGCTGCAGCAGAAACCAGAGAGAAGTAATGAATAATATACATACTGCGCTTGATTTCTAGTTCTGAAGTATGCTTCCCCCTTCCTCTTCTGAACTCCTTCATTGTGTGTCTGGTTTCATCCAGCCATTGTTAACGATCTGTTTCATCTCTGTGCAAAATCATTGTCTTCATTTTAAAAACCTTGTATTTTGGGGCTGGCACTATGGCATAGAGGGCTAAGCCACCGCCTGCAGTGCCAGCATCCCAATATAGGTGCCTGTTTGTGTCCTGGTTGCTCCACTTTTTGAAAGATTTTATTTATTTATCTGAGAGGTAGATTTACAGAGAGCGAAATTTACAGAGAGAGAGAGATTTACAGAGAAAGGCCTTCTATCCACTTGTTTACTCCCCCAAAGGCCACAATGACCAAAGCTGAGCTGATCCAGAGCCAGGAGTCAGGAGTTTCTTCTGGGTCTCCCACATAGGTGCAGGGGCCCAAGGACTTGGGTCATCTTCCACTGATTTCCAGAGCATAGCAGAGAGCTGTATCAGAAGAGGAGCAGCCGGGACACAAATGGGAGTCCATATGGGATGCCAGAGCTGCAGGCAGAGGATTAACCTATTGCGTCACAGGGCCCACCCCTGCTCCATTTCTGATCCAGCTCCTTGTTAATGTGTCTAGAAGACAGCGGAGGATGGCCTAAGTGTTTGGACCCCTGCCACCCCTGTGGGAGACCCAGAGAAAGTTTCAGGCTCCTGGTTTAGGCCTGGCCCAGCCCTGGCCTTTGTGGCCATTTAGGGAGTGAACCAGTGGATGGAAGGTCTCTGTCCTCTCCCTCTGTGTCGTTGCCTTTCAAATAAATGAATAAATCTTAAAAAAAAAAAATCTTTGACTTTCTCCCTGTATTTCTCATCAGACCATTATTCCAATTCAGGTTTTTCTAAATTAAAATTATGTGTCTCATAGTTTACATCCTGTTCTTGTATATTGGCAAATTGTAAGTTTAAGAAAAATAGGTTTCACTTGACCATGAACTGGTTGAATAGCCCTCTGCCCCACACTGCTGGACGGTCCCTGGCATTTTGGGACTTGTAGTCTAGTGAAGATGACAATACATGCTTATATGAATCTAAGGCAAAGATGATAATATACTCTATCAAACTGAAATGAACAAAAGTCTTAGAAAGGAGAGGGAGGAAGAGAGAGAGAGACGGAGAGAGAGAGAGAGAGAGAACTCAATTCTATTGGGTCAAAAAGGAGGGCAGAATTCTTAGTGGATTCCAAATGTATCTTGCTTAGCTGGGAAGACTTCCAGCTAAGGAACAGGTTGACAGAGTGTCTTGAGCAAAGGCACATGAAGAGGGGAGAAAACAATAAGTAGACAGTCAATAAGGTGAGGTCAAATCATAATCTGGAAAAGAGTCAGAATTCAATTGTGGAGAATATTGTCAGGCTGAGTTTGCAATTTATTTTGATATATTGAGATGCCATTGATGATTTCCAGTTGCTTTGAAACACAAGTGAGTGCTTCTGAAACATTGAAAGTTTTGAGTTTATTCATCATGCATTACCAGTCTGGATTCAACATTCATTATTTGGTCCTGAATATCAATTAATTGAAGTTAGTTAATATTTTTAAAATTAAAAGTGCAGGTGATTTCAAATCTGTACAGCTTTGAGACTTTTCCTTTTGCTTAATATTTAAATTAAAATTCTGCTCAGAAATACACTTTAATAATATTATTCAGCAATCAATTGTTATTTTGAAATTCATTTTTTTGTTTATTATCTTTTTGAAAACTGAGAATGTGTAAGTATTTCTGTACTTTTTAGGGTGAGTAATTGTGTGCATTTCTTATTTCTTTGTAACAAAACATGACAAACTTAATGGACACTTATTATTTCACAAGCTCTGTACATAAGAAGTCTGGACACAGGACACGTTTCCCTGGTGACTAAGACACTCAATTCCCACATCGAGTGTGAGGTGATGACTCACATGGTTGGGTTTCTGCCCTGCATGGAAGACCCTGATTGAGTTCCTGCCCAGGGTTTGGGCCCTGGCCCAGGGCCAGCTGTTGCAGGCATTTGGAGGCATGAAACAGTGTATGAAAGATTTCTCTATGTCTCCTTTACCCTCCGTCTCTCTTTCTCTCTCTGTTTCCCAAGTAAATAAGAAAGCAATCATTAAAAAAATAAACTGAAGAAGTCCAAGCACAACATAGGTGGCTCCTCTACTCAGGGTTGTAGCGGGTGGAAATCAAGGTGCCAACCAGACTGCATTCGCTTCTGGAGCTGGGTTCTCTCTCAAGACCCTTCAGATTGCTGACTGAATATTGTTGTAGGAATGATGCCCCATTGTATTGGTGCTTATCAGTCAGAGGTCACTTCCAAGTTGTAGAAGTCATTTTATTGGCAGGACACGTTTTCTTACTTCCTAGAGAAAATCATTGCAATTTGTGAATTTCTGGATCCTTATCTATGCATATGCATATAATATTTTTGTCTATGTATGCATAAACAATACAAAAATACATACTTACAAAAGGAAGACTATTTTATCAATCAAAGGTATTCCATATGGTAATAAAAACAGGCCAAATTATTTTTAATGATTAATTTCAGTGATATGATCGCACTACAACTTATTTAATGCTTTCATTTTTGTGGGATGTTTACCTTGCTTCAAGTTTTCAGTATTACAAATGAAACTGGAATCCACATACATACTGTACATATAGCCTTGTGCATGTCTGCAGATTTTTAAAGACCTTAATGGTCAAATTTGCTACTGATGGTAAGCACATTAAGATTATTAATACCTTACATTTAAGATAATCCTTACATTGGTATTGAGACGGATTGCAAAATAACCCGTAATACTTCTATACAGTCATTAATGTTGCTGGTAAAATCAATAATTTGAGACAGCCATTGAAAGGATAAAGAGTGTAAATCTCATAAGTCTAAAATGTGTTTAAGAGTTGAATAAAATTGTGCACTGGTGGATGTTTGAGTCTTATAGGCAGATAGAATCATAGTATACTACAAAAAAGGACCTTTGATATTCTTCTTTAATAGACAGAATGGAAATCTCCTCTTCTGTTACCTAAGCAGCTCTTAGTCTCAGTTGCCTCACTCAAAAAATTTGCTTAGTTGAAAGGTTTAAATGAATTATTTCCATCAACCTGTTTCATGGCAAGTGTGCTTCATAAAATGATAACGTATTTTTTCCAATAATGTATTTGTTTCTTCTTAAGAGTTTTAAAAAGCAATAGAATGACTCATTTGTGTCCAGAAACCAGATCCCTTAATTGTAGGCCATTTTCACTTGCATACCAGCAATTCTTGAGTGAGTTCAATTGACCCACTGCTGTTTTTTTTTTTTTTTTAATAATATACCATTTTCAAACACAAAGAATGGTACTGAATAATGGTAGCAGAAATATTAGAAGACTGAAGACCTCTTCAATAAAGGGAGTTTTATTGCTATAAATATGATCTGGCTTACCTCCCTCCCCCACATTCCTATAGCAAATAGGAAATGGACACCACAGGCATGGAGTCTCCCAGCACTAATGTATGATGTAGGAACATAGGTTGGATTATTTGTATTTTTGTATTTAAAATATATGCATATTTTCAAATCCTCCTCTCCCAAAGTAAATTGAATGGGTAATATCTTTATTATTTCATCAGAGATGAAAATGACTCTCTATTTGATTGAATTAAAAACTGCTTTGCTAAGCCTTAAAAAAGAATAGTGCATGCAGATTGTTGTAAGAAGTTAGAAAACAATTTTGGCCATTTAAAGTTCTGTTTGTGTAAAGTCTTTTTTAAAAAACTTTTATTTAGTAAATATAATTTTCCAAAGTACAGTTTATGGATTACAACGGCTTCCCCCCCCAACTTCCCTCCCACCCGCACCCCTCCCATCTCCCGCTCCCTTTTTTTAAAGATTTATTTATTTATTTGAAAGTTAGTTACACAGAGAGAAAACGAGAAGCAGAGAGAGAGAGAGGGGGGGGTCTTCCACCCACTGGTTCACTCCTCAATTGGCCCAATGACAGGAGCTGCTCTGATTCGAAGCCAGAAGCTTCTTCTGGGTCTTCCACACAGGTGCAGCAGCCCAAGCACTTGGGCCATCTTCTACTGCTTTTCTAGGCCATAGCAGAGAGCTGGATCAGAAGTGGAGCAGCCAGGACTTGAACCAGTGCTCATGTGGGAGGCTGGCACTACAGGTGGCAGCTTTACCCGCTATGTCACAACACCGGCCCTGTGGTAAAGTCTTGAAAAAGCTTATCCTCAGGGCTGGCACTGTAGGGTAGTGGGTAAAGCCACTGCCTGTAGTGCAGTCATCCCCTATGGGAGCTTGTTTGAGTCCCGGCTGCTCCACTTCCAATCCAGCTCTCTGGCCTGGGAAAGAAGTTGGAGATGCCCCAACGTGAGAGACCCAGAGGAAGCTCCTGGCTCCTGGCTTCAGATCAGAGCAGCTCCGGCCTTTGCAGCCAATTGGGGAGTGAAACAACAGATTCAAGACCACTCTCTCTCTCTCCCTCTCTCTCTCTCTGCCTCTCCTTCTCTCTGTGTAACTCTGACTTTCAATTAAATAAATCTTAAAAAAAAAAAGAAAAAGCTTATTCTCAGATGCTGTGACTATTTGTAATATTAATTTAAATTTCAGTTTCAATATAGTTTTATTTAAGTTGGCTCTTGCCTTTTACTTACTAACACTCGTTAGAAATGTCAAATATTGTGCTTTCTGCAGCAATACTGCCTTCATTTTGAAAAAGATCCATTTCAGCTGCATAATTGCCATATAAAATGGACTTGTGCTCATTGACATGTTTGCAGTGATTGATCGTCCATGAGATGTTGGTATTTGCTTCACTTGTTTACCTCTTCAATCAAAAACCAAGCATTTCCTCCTTTCCCTCTGGGAGCTGCAAGTCAAAAAAGACTGCAGTTTACCTTTTATGTTTTTAAATCAATCTTTAGGCCCTTGGCGTCGAAATTTATCCCGATTCAGTCTTATGTAAGGCTCTTAATGATGGTCCCAATGGCGTCTTCATGTTATCTCTTTTAAATGCTAAGGTCCACTAACAGAGAGAAAGTACAGGTTTGATTTAAGACAACCCTGGATTCAAAATCTGAATTCTGCAGTTTCATGGTGTATTATCTTAGGCAAATTTAAACTGTGCACAGAACTATAAAATGGGTATCTAATGCCTACGCCAGGGCTGAGTCAGGTGAAGCCAGGAGTCAGGTATGGACCCATGTCTCCTGTGTTGGCGCAGGGACCCAAGTACTTGAGCCATGACTGCTGCATCCCAGGATGTATATTAGCAGGAAGCGAGAATCAGAAATGGAAACAGGACTCCAGCTGAGCCACGTGATTTGCGACGTGGATGTCCCAAGCAGAGGCTTAACCACTGCACCGCATCACCCACCCCTTGCTTTTTCATTTGCTTCATCTCTTTTTACTTTCTCAGTTCTTGCTTTTTTTTTTTTTTTTTTTTTTTGCCATGTTGTGCTGCAAGCAAATTCTTTAGTATAACATTTTAATGCCTCTTTTTGGTGTTATTGCTCTGTTTGCATGGTTTCTATTGATTTGCTCTAGGAATTATGAAATGTATCTTTAACTTCTTGCATTCTTCTAAGCATGGAGACTCTGATTTTGGGTAAGAGGGGCTAAGCACATGTCAGCCTTCCTCTCCCATTGAAAGCAACCATGAGCACTTGAGAGAACACATGGACAGCTATTTAAGAAGCCAATGAAGTAAATATTTATAATGTAAATTAGGAAAGAATCTCAAATTTAGAAGTATCACTGAATTGGCACTTTTTAAAAAAAAATTATCAAAGATCCTCCCCAACCTGAACTCAGTAGCAGTCTGAGACCCTGATGTGAGCACTACGGAGCAGACAGAGGCCGATTCAAGTGAAATCCTCTAGTTCTTGCTTGAAGAATACAGAACAGAAATCTGAAAGCCCAGAGACAGTGGGTTACGTATTCCAGTTGATGTCTCTTTCTTTACTCAGCTCTTTCATCCCCAGGACCAAGCCGTTGTGCACTGAGGGCTGTGGCCTGCTGAGGAGAAGCAATCTGCCTCGCCTTTTTGTGGAACCATGGCACCATGAGGGCAAGGCCACATTCTGCTGGCTTTAGCTTTCACCTCCTTTGTTCTCCCTCTGTGTTCTGGAATGTAGTAGAATTACTAAGGTGGGACGTTTCTGGTCAAACAGAAAGAAAAGTAGGAGTCCTAGTGAACCAGAATATACTGGGGAAATAGCACAGCGGGAGAATTGTGAGAAAGTAAACTACAGGGCTGATTCTTTTTTTTTTTTTTAATTAATTAATTTATTTGAAAGGCAGATTTACAGAGAGGCAGCGGCAGAGAGAGAGAAAGAGAGAGAGGTCTTCCATCCACTGGTTTACTCCCCACATGGCTGCAATAGCCAGAGCTGCATTGATCCAAAGTCAGGAGCCAGGAGCTTCTTCCAGATCTCCCACGTAGGTACAGGAGCCCAAGGACTTGGGCCGTCTTCTACTGCTTTCTCAGGCCACAGCAGAGAGATGGATCAGAAGTGGAGCAGCAGGGACTCGAACCAGTGCAGGGCTGATTCTTGACCAGTGCTTGGATGAGTCTCATCCTTATTCCAATAGCAATAACTTTGACACTGAATGAAAGTATAGACAGACCACTATACATCTAGCTAACATCTAGGACAAATTCCAATATTGCTGTAATTAGGGTTGCCCTATTTAGGAAATAAAAATATAGGATGCCAGTTCAATTTGAATTTTACATAAATAGCAATATATCAGTTTTTAGTATACTCATATATATATCTCATGCAATATTTTGTGTCTTATATTTTATCTGGAAGCCCTAAAATGGAAAGGCAAGGATTATTGAACTGATTTGGAACCACAGGTCACTGAAGATAGAGTGAAATTTGTGGGCTGAAACAAATCAGGTAAAGTGTCTGTGAAAATAAAAACATTAACATTCTTCATAAAGTTTAAATTAGATATAGATTTTTTTAAAGTAATGGTTAATGCTACTGTTTTCCTATAGTGTGACTAAGCTCAAATGCTCCCCCAACCTTGACTACACACAGACAAATTTTATTATAAAAGTGTTCAGCTTTGTTAACGTTGAGAACAGCTGATCCAGAAAGAGACAAAGTAAGAATAAGAGAGAGAGAGAAAAGAAGAGGCAAGAGAATAATTTTAAGCTAAGTTATAAAATATTGCTTTTCCAAACTTTTCTTCAAGTGTAGTTCACTGTGTTGATTGTGACATGAGTTCTGGAAGACTCCTGTGCTTGATCAAGCTGCAGTGTTTGTCAGGAATGTTATCCAGGGTCCACTTAATTAATTATCAGTGAGTAGCATTAAAAATATTAATTTAGATTTGAAAAGTTCTAAGTTCTTTGGGTTATGATTTCCTTCAATATTGAGAACATCCTGTTCGAATATTTTCTTGATTTTAAAATTACTCTATTAATTTATCATTTTATTCATTTTTCCTATGATGATTTTTTCCCCTTAAAACAAGGTCTAGATTTTCCTCCTGTCTTTAGTCTCAAGGACTGTAAATAAATGGTCCTATACAACAAAAAACTCAGGTCTGAAGAATGTCATAAAGTCTGGTTATAGAGTAATGTGGCCCCCGGGACACTTGGAAATTAGGTAGTCTTAGTTGGCAATGCACAGTCTGTGTTTACTATTTTTCCTCCTCTCCCTTACATATTACAGTGAAACTAAAGAAAGAGGGGAGTGCTAAGGCAATTGCCTTTGAGGTTAGAAAATAATTGAGGAAGTTTTTAAAAAGCTGAGTTCCTTTAAATGTGGTTTATTGCAATTTTAATATTTTATGGTTACGTTTTAACTTTTATTTCATAAATTAAATATTAACATTCATGCCTAAGCTGGAATATATTTTATGCACTTACAAAAATGCATTGAGTAACACTAATTAAATTTGCTTAATCAAGCTTAACAATGCTACATGCTGTTACTCATCAGAACGTAAGTACCATACATATTTCCCAAAGTGCTCAAGCTAGAACACCAAAGGATTTTTTCTGTCAGGGAATCCAAGGGTTCAGCCATCTGTTATTTACTCTAAATTTTAACAAAAGTTATTATTCATCTTTATTACTAATCATTTGCCTTACAAACAAAGCTCACTTTATGAATATTGTTATCATTTTAACTACTGCAATCAAGTAGACATGAAAGAAAATGTTTCGCCTTCAGTTGTACATTAATGTTTGCATTTGGTCTAGCATCAGTGACAGCAAGACATAGGCATTATATAAGTGAAACCTAATATCTGATTATACACAGTGGCACTTAATCACACAATCCTAATGCATTCAGCAAAATGAGTTTTTTCCTTCCCTGAAATGGTCACCCTTACATCCTGAGGGACAAGACAGTAGCTATGTCCTTCATCATCATGTTTTGCTTTGGTTCCCAGCTAATCACATTCTGACTGTTTTAACCCACACTCCAGATAAACAATATATCATACCTTATGTAGCAACACTTAAACCTGTTGATGGAAGTGCCTTTAAGGTGCGCTGAGCACAGATTGAAAAGAATGGATTGAGATTGGTTGAGGTCAACCTCAGAATGGAGAGAAGTGAACCAAGTTCTGTGCAAAGAGAAATTATACATTAAATATGCTTAATGTGAAATTGCAGAGCAGGTTCTTCAGTGGTAAGCTCTCACAGTTTGATGTGAAGCAACTAACTCCAAGGTAGCATTTTAAGTTGGTACTCAGGAAAGCTCATGATGCAGGCAAAGAGGGATGCAAAAGCAAGCACAAACAGTAAGGGTTAGAAAACAAGATAATAATAATGCCTAACATCTCTTGAGCGTTAATCTTATACCAGGCACAGTGTTCACTTTCTGAATGTGTTACCTTCACATTGACCCTCTGAAGTATTTAATTGCATACTAATTTTTCAGACAAGGGCATAGATCGACAGCTGTTGAATAACTTCTAGATCATATGGAATTGAGGTTTACAACTCTTCAGTCAGAGGCTGGGTTCTCATTCATGTTAATATTCAGGAGCTAATCAGAAAAGCAACTCATGTCAATATTTTCTATGCTTCTTGGAGGTAGTAGAACATTCCATAGAAAACACTCATGGCCGGCGCTGTGGCTTAACAGGCTAATCCTCCGCCTTGTGGCGCCGGCACACCGGGTTCTAGTCCCGGTTGGGGCACCGGATTCTATCCCGGTTGCTCCTCTTCCAGGCCAGCTCTCTGCTATGGCCCGGGAAGGCAGTGGAGGATGGCCCAAGTCCTTGGGCCCTTCACCCGCATGGGAGACCAGGAGAAGCACCTGGCTCCTGGCTTCGGATCAGCGAGATGCGCTGGCCGCAGCGGCCATTGGAGGGTGAACCAACGGCAAAAAGGAAGACCTTTCTCTCTGTCTCTCTCTCTCACTATCCACTCTGCCTGTAGAAAAAAATAAATAAATAAAATAAAACACTCAAAGACTGCTTCTGGAAACTGCAAAAGTTTAAACTAAGTTTAATAATAAGAATCCTTTAGCAAATGCAATACAGAGACTGTGGCAAAGATGGAACAATGTGGATTTGTGGAAAATAAATTGATGTTATATTAACTTAACATATCTTGCCAAGGTCATGGGGCTAGGGACTCCCCAGTTCTAGGGGTAATATTTAATAGGAAGGGAATGGATCTTTCAAATGATACTGGGAAGGAGTTAAATTTAATAGTGAAAGTCCAGTCATGGTTGCTAGTCCTAGAGGAAGGCTGGACTTTTCTCTAAATCTACTGAGGCATCAGTTACAACATTTTCCCAAGAAGCATGTGCGTAACATGGGTAGCATGAGAAAAACTAGCATGAGACAGAGTAGTACCTTTTTTTTTTTGTTTTTTTGTTTTTTTGGTTTTTTTGGACAGGCAGAGTGGACAGTGAGAGAGAGAGAGACAGAGAGAAAGGTCTTCCTTTTGCCGTTGGTTCACCCTCCAATGGCTGCCGCGGTAGCGCGCTGCGGCCGGCGCACAGCACTAATCCGATGGCAGGAGCCAGGTGCTTCTCCTGGTTTCCCATGGGGTGCAGGGCCCAAGCACTTGGGCCATCCTCCACTGCACTCCCTGGCCACAGCAGAGAGCTGGCCTGGAAGAGGGGCAACCGGGACAGAATCCGGTGCCCTGACCGGGACTAGAACCTGGTGTGCCGGTGCCGCAAGGCGGAGGATTAGCCTATTGAGCTGCGGCGCCGGCCTAGAGTAGTACCTTCTAAGCACTCCAGAGAAAAGGAATGCACGGTGAACCTGAACCATTTCCTTCATCTCTTAGTGAGAAGGAACCTTCTGGATATTCCTTATAGTTAACCATGTATATAAAGAATTTGGAAAACATGTCAAAATGTGGATTTAATTATATTCAACATAGATTTTATTTATCTCCACAGAGATTTGAATTAAAGATGTCTTCTAATCTTATTTCATGTAGAAACTGAAACAGGGAATCTTCTCTAACTGGTGGAGTGAGATCCTCATAACTGAGATGTTAACAACTGTAGAAGTCACTGCCAGTTACAAATGCTCTTTCAGTGAATGTCATTTCTGTGGGAATAAGTTGCAGACTATGGCTGAGTAGAGTAATGGGGGGACAAAGTAAAATAAAGAGAGCAGAGATTGCCTCCTGAGCTCCCTCTTTATTGTTGACCTCATGTGAGAGATACAAGATGCATTTCATCATTCCCATGACCTTGAGAAACTGATAATTAGCTAGGGAGACAGGAGGTGTATAAATTGTAACATAAGTCAAGTGCAGCGTATAGAAGTCCCCAGACTTTACCCAGGGAAATCTTCAAGTCTGGATTCACATTTTGGAAAACATGGCATATTTATTATTAGCAGGACTTAGAACATTTCTCATTTGTTGGTTCAGTTGAGATCCTCATATCAATAAAGCTACTTTTTAACTTTTTTTCTGCTATTCTAGCATAGAATTTTCTCTTTGCTTCCCTTCTTTTGGTTTTCTGGGAACCATGGGTTTACACAAAGTGGGTTATTCTTAGCACATCAGTACCTGTGATCAGGACCATCAACGGCCAATTGCTGCTGTTTCCCTTGTTCTACAAATGATAAAGGAATCCTTGTAGGAGAAAGTGAGTTCTCTGGGTTTGGGTCTCCCTTTCAAGTGGTTGAGTATCTAGAGGACTCTGGAATTAGAAAGAATTCCCCACCCCCTGCCATCCAGTAGTGGACCTGCTAGAAACATCCTCTCTTACCTGTGTAGTTCAAGTCCTGGAAGCGAGTTGGGGAAACCCCTTTGCTTCTTTTGGATCAACATAGCTTGATTACTAAGAGAATGGCTCAGCATTCAGCTTGCTTGGATTTGAATTCAGTCTCCATCACTTCTTATCTGTGGGATGCTGGGGAATCAACTCCTTGTGCCTCAATGTTCAGACCTCCAAATAAGAACATTAATTTCCTCTGCTAGAGTTGCCACGCTAAGTATTAAATAAAAAAATGGATACTAACTAGAAAAATCATGTAAACTTCCCATAAAATTTTCCCGTTAGAATTATCATTATTATTGTAGGGTACATGGTCATATTCATATGAGGAGTGACAAGTCAAAATAAACATGGAACTTAAACAATTCGGAGACGTTTAAAGGCTTCTTCTTGGCATCTATATACTATCCTGTGGAGTTAATCCCAGACGACTTTTTCATTTCAAACAAACTGAATCACTAATTAATGCTGCTATGCAGACAGGACATGTTAATTTTCTCTTGTGTTTACTTACATGGTTCACTGGACATTAACAGTAAGGAAAACACTGTTGACTTTTCATGCATAGCAAATACAGACCAAACCCAGTTAAGATAGGAGAAACAATCTTTGGTGTTTTCTCTTTAAAGTGATAGCTACTAGAATTAAAAAGATTTGCTATTATTAGCTATACATACTTAAAGCTTTGAAAACACATAAAAATACAAACTTTTTAAAACAGAGCCTCAACCCTCAGTTCTTTAAAACATACTTGTACCCAGAGAAGAAGTGTTCCCAGCAGGCAATATTTATAGAAGTGATAAATCAGCTAGCCCAGCTGTCGTTAACACTTATCATAGCATCTCAGTATTAGCTTTCCTTAGAACATCTGGAAATGAGGAGAATCGTAATTACATAAATATAAATAACTGTGTATTAAGTGTGTGTGTGCCTGTAAGCATTTGAGCCCTTCGGAGTGGTTAGGGGCAACTTCTAGTTCAGATTTCAGAAGCCCATGCCACTCAAACTGTTGTGGGGATAAATCTATGTTACATAGAATGAGTGACAGTGAACATAAGCATTTTATCAGAGTCCATTTTTTTTAAAATCAGATGATAGCTTTTTTGTACAGTCACCGTCCAGGTATAGTTTAATACAGGGTGGAGGCTTGTGTAAACAGGGAACTATGGCCAGAGCAAGGGCTGCCCAGCCTGGTCTCAAGATCATGGTATGGAAACACCCAATCCAATTTTTACCCATGTCTAGGAGGGCTCAGATTATATGTTTACATAATTTTCATGCCCATCTTTTTTTTTTCCTTTGATCTTATTTTTTCTGGCTATGCAGCCAATACTATCTTTACCAAACTCCACTTGATATCAGGGGATTTTATGTTTTATTAGCATTCTCTCTCTCTCTCAAGACTTTATTTATTTATTTATGAGGCAGAATTACAGAGAGAAAGGTCTTCCATCCACTGGTTCACTCCCGAAATGGCTGCAACATCTGGAGCTGAGCTCATCTGAAGCCAGGAACCAGGAGCTTCTTCTAGGTCGCCCATGCAGGTGCAGGGGCCCAAGCATTTGAGCCATCTTCTTCTGCTTTCTCAGGCCACAGCAGAGAGCTGGATCAAAAGTGGAGCATCAGGGACTTGAACCTGCATCTATATGGGATTCTGGCGCTTCAGGTGGAGGCTTAGCACACCATGCCATCACACCAGCCCCAGCATTTTGCAGGCTTTTCTCTTTCTACAGCTCTGGCCCCTCTGAATCACTTAGCAGAAATTTGCAATGTCTTTACTGAGAGGAACAGTGTGGAAGCTGAAGTTTAGAAGAGTTTTCTTGGTTTCTTTTCAGCCCTCTCCATTTGAATTGGAACTGGTGTGTATATATGTGTGCATATATGTATGTGTATATATATATATATGTGTGTGTGTGTATATATATTATATATACTATTCATAAATATACATTTATAAACATATATATATATTTGTAACTACCTTGTCCTGAGAAGAAGTAGTATATGAAACTAGAGCACCACAAGATAATCAATTAGAAAAGATTAATTGAGGCTCCCATGAGCCGGGAACAGGAGAACACACAGGAGCCCATCATGAGGAAGCCACGAGGAGCTGTGGGAAGTGGTCACAGGAAGCAGGCAGCCAGCAAGAAGCAAAGAGAACAACATGCCCTGGGCAGCAGCCAGACCAAGCCTTCTGCCCCTGATGGGAGAATCCCAGAGTGTCCTTGGGCTCCGGCAGGCCCAGCTGGACATTAGGAAGTGATGTTGCGAGCCTCCATCTCCCCATACCATCTATTTAGAGATTCAGCTGAAGTCATAGCCTTCCGCGGGGGCCTGCTGAACTGGTATAACAGAGAGAAATGGGACCTACCCCGGATAAGACAGGCAGAGGATGAAGTGGGCCTGGACAGGGAAGCATATGCTGCATCTCAGACGTCATGCAGCAGCAGACTCAGGATGCCATGGTGATCAACTACTGCACCTGATGGATGCAAAAGTGGCCAACACTGAAGGACCTGGCCAGTGCTTCCCTGGAGGAGGTGAACCAGCTCTGGGCTGGCCCAGGCTACTGTTCATGAGGTAGGAGGCTACGGGAGGGAGCTTGGAAGGTGGGAGAGGAACTAGGGGGTCGCATGTCTTGAACTGCAGAGATGCTGGGGTGGCTCTTGCCTGGTGTGGGGCGATACACATCTGGGGCCATAGTTTCCATCGCCTTTGGCCAGGCAACCAGCATGGTAGATGGGATTGTGGTGCGGGTGCTGTGCCATGTCTGAGCCATTGATGCTGATCCCAGCAGTGCTCCTGTCTTTCAACAGCCCTGGAGCTTCTGCCAGCAGTTGGTGGAACCAGTTTGGCCAGGGGACTTCAACCAAGCAGCCAAGGAGCCGGGGGCCACAGTGTGCGCCCCGCAGCGCCCACTATGCAACCAGTGCCCTGTGCAACGCTTGTGCCAGGCCCATCAGAGGGTGTCTGCTTCCCAGAGACTGCCAGGCAATCCTGGAGTGTGAGGAGTGTGCTCTCAGTCCTGGGCAGTGCCAGCTGTGTCTTTTTTCTTCAGAGCCCTTGGACCAGACCCTGGGAGTGGCCAACTTTCCCCCAAAAGCCCGCCGCAGGCCCCCCAGAGAGTTCTCTGCCACCTGTGTTCTGGAGCAGCCCAAGGCCCTTGGGGGTGCCTGCATTCTGCTGGTCTAGAGGCCCAACTCAGGTCTGCTGGCAGGATTGTGGGAGTTCTGTCTGTGACCTTGGAGCTCCCAGTGCAAGGCGCTGATTCAGGAACTGTGGAGTTGCCCTGTGCCCTTACCTGCCTCTCAGCTCGGACACCTCGGGGAGGTGGTCCATACCTTCTCTCACATCAAGCTGACACATCAGGTACACGGTCTGACCCTGGAAAGCCAGACCTTGGCAACCACACAACCTGGTGCTCACTGGCTGGCACGGGGGGAATTTCACACTGCGGCTGTCTCCATAGCCATGAAAAAGGTTTTCTGTGTGTATGAGGGCCAAAACCGAGGGACCTGCAAGGGTTCCAAAACTCCCTTGTGTCTGCTCTTCTCAGTAGAAAAAGGCCCAGCAAGGGTCAGCAGGTCCTGGATGGTTTCCTTAGGCCCTGCATCCCTGTTGATATGCCCAGCCTCAACAGTGACTCCCAGTGATGCTCTGGAAGATACCCCCCCCCCACCCCGCGCAAGAATCCTGTTGTTTAAATAAAGTGCCAGTTTTTTAGAAAAAAAAAAAAAGACTAATAGAGATAATGAGATAACACATAGTGCAGAAGCAGGCACATGAAAACAGAAGGCTTGGTAGATTTCTTGCAAAGGGGACATAGTAGGTCTTGAATAATACACTTGGCACTTGGTTGCATTCTGTAAAATAACAGTGGCATTGTGAATGGCAAATACGTGTGAGAGAACTATTGATTGAGGTTTGTCCGGTGAGAACTGTTATTTAATTCCTTGGAGAGAATATTAAATCACACCGTGTGTCTGCTCTCTCTCTGCTTCACCTTCCTGTGAAGTCGGTTCTCATTTGCCCTTGTAGGCTTTCACTTATTTGCTTTTGTCTCATTGAAACCAGACCAAAAGACAGTGAAATTTACTTGCCTTTTTTTTTTTTAATTCCAGAGCGTGCTTCTCAACTTTGAATGTGCATGGAATCACCTTGAGGTCTTGTTAAAATGCAGATTCTGATTCAATAGATCATTGGGAGTGGAGCCTGAGTTCCTGCATCTCTAACAAGCTTGCCTTCCTTCTGGGCAGAATGCTGCTGATGTGTGGATTGCACATTAAGTAGCAAGGGTCCAGAAGACTTTAAACCAATCTGATGTTTGGAAACCGGGGCAAATTAGATATACAATTTTCCTATAATTTGGGGAAATTGAAACATGGGCCAATGTTTTTGGATCTTCACTTGAGAAAGTCGGAGTGGTTGAGTTCAAAGAGTATTTTTAATGTCTCTGTGTAAAAAAGTGAATATTCTTTGTCTTTTTTCCTTAGAGTCAGGTTTTGAATACTTTTGAGAGAGGCCTCTTATGGTTTACTTCAAGTTCAGATGAAGTCGGATATATTTAGCATCATTTAGCATCAGTTTAGGATTTAGACGATGGCCAAGCTTATATTACTGTTCATATTGATTTTAGGTGAAGGAGCAAAATGAACCCATTGACAGTGAGCTACCTCTACTACTGCAGGATCAAGTCCTGTATTAGCTAACTGAAATAGAAACTAACACGCTACCTTTTAACAGATAATTCTGAAACCTAACCAGGCAGCATATGGGCTTTGGAAAACAATTGAAGGTGATTTCTAGCAGGTTTGCTATGGTGTAATGAGTTTTGCCAAGAATTTTTTTCACTGACTATAAACAAAAGGAGATTCCTAAGAATGCTAAATCTTGTGCTTCTGACACCTTTCTTTTTTTCCATAAATAATATCTTTCACTGTGAAGAAATGCTAAATGCTTGGAAGGATAAAGATAAATATGTTTACCCTGTGGCCAGTGTGGTGGTGCAGAACTTGCAATGCTGATACCCCTAATGGGAGTGCCAGATTGAGTTCAGGCTACTCTGCTCCATGCTAATGCATCTTGGAAGGAAGCAGAAGATGGCCCATGTACTTGGCACTCTGCCACTATATAGGAGACCAGGATATGCAGAGTTTTTGGTTCTTGCTTCACTCTGACCAGCCCTGGCTGCTTCAGCCATTTGGGGAGTGAATCAGTGGATGGATGATCCCTCTCTCTTTCTTTATGGCTTCCTTTCTCTCTGTTGCTCTGCCTCTCAAATAAATGAATGAACAATACATCTTCATAAGAAGAGATATATTTACCAGAATTGACCATTACACAACATATACATGTAATGAAGCATCACACAGTACCCCATAAATATGTGCAATTTTATGGCTGTTAATTTTTTAAAAATAAAAGCTGTTTTAAAAATTAGTAGTATTTATATCCCAGAAATTAGGGTTAGGATTCACACCCCATTTTTTCCAAATATAAACAAAATGTAAATGCAATGATTGTTAGTATTTTCCTCACATGAAGAATGAGATGTTTAAAACATCTTAGACATTTCACGAAGCATATTTGTCCCAGTCATTTCTGAAAATGAAAACTCTCATCAACCCTCTAGATGTTTGCAGCTACATACATAGGAATGAAGGAGAATCAAAGAACCAAACCATCCTGAATTATGTTACTTACCTGAAGTACTTTCACCTCGTCACAGTTCTGCCCCTCTTTCACCCCCAGGTTCACCAACAGGCTGTCCCAAACTGCAGTTATTTGGAGATTTGACAGCACAGAAGTGGAAATCCATGACAACCACTTAGTCAGCATGGGGGCTGATACTGTGCTTTTGCTGACCACAGCATTTCCTTATGTGATTCTGATGCTAATGCATGTTCCATACATATAGAAAGAGACAGGAGTCTGTGAGGAAATCTGCTAGTGATGCAGAAAAATGGAGAGAGATTAAGATGCCAAACCATATCACCCCTCTCCTTATCTCAAGGTGAGGCAAGGATGACTGTCAGACAGGAGAGATCACAGAAGGAATGCATTTGTCTTTTAATCTCAGAGATCAAACCAATGCCTCTGTTTTTCTATGACTTTTGGCACAATAAAGAGACAATTCTATCTGTTTGTTGAGGGGAGGAATTGGGCCCTGAATAACGGATATCCTTTGGTATTTCTTGCTTTCTATTAGGGAATAGAAATTTCTTTTTGGTTTTGATTGAATCATCAAAATTAAATGTGTGTGAAAAGTGGGCATGGTGGACACTCAGTATATCTTTATTGAAGTAGGATGCAATTCTTCTTAATAAATCACTAAAGATTCTATCATGCAAAATGTGCCTCTACAATCGAAGAAGGTAAATAAAAGATTACTAATAGTAACAAGGCAGCTTTCCTACTTTGCCCTTCAATATGACCATGAAGGTCAGAGCTAATTCTATAAGGTAATAATGTAAGAGGTCATCTTCTCTAGTTTCCTGCCCGTGTCTGCCCAGAATCTGCACTGACAGTGATTTTTGGCTGAGTCTCTTCTCATGCAATGAAAAGTGTGAAGTTTCAGATGAAAGGCTCTGTCATCCAACAGACTAGGAGAGCAGGTGAATTGGGGGCATTTTGAGGAAAGGAGTGTAATGTTATTGTCTTTTCTGTTACAAAACAGGAGTTAGAATCTCCACATGGGATAATAGATCTAAATTGAATGAATGAAAAGAGACAATAATGTTCATTATTTATTCTTTGCTAATTTGTTCAAACATTCTTTCTTCCAAGAAATGTTAATTAAATGCTCTTTTCAATGTCAGAGGTGACAAAAGTCACCCAGTAAAGGAGAACAGAAAATGATGCCTATTCTGTGTATGGGTTGCAGGAGAGATATGGGTCAGGAGAGATGTGAAAGAGTCTGTGATATGGGATGCGGTTCTGGAAGAATGGGTAGGAATATGCATTAGTAACCTTAGAAATATTTGTTTCCTGGGATCCAACAATTTGTTTCTTTTATATTTAGCATAAATATCATATGGCAATAATCAGGCATAAACATGGGTGTTATTGCAATGATGCATGAGAACAAATGTGATTTTCAACAAAAAAGCGTTGGGTGAATGAATTATGGCTCATCCACACTGGAAAACATTAATGTAGCTGTAAAAATCAAGTTGTAGAAGAAAATATGAAAAAATATAATTATATTATCCATTGAAAAACACTTGTAAGTTTGTGAATTCTTATTATAAATATATGTATATTTGTGCTAGCATATAAATATGCATATAGTTACAAAGAAGATATGCTCCCAAAGTCTAGCTGTTTGCTATGTTTGGGTGGTAGATTATGAGTAATTTTTTATTGTTATTCCTTTTGCTTTCCTGAACTTTTATCTTTTCTTTTTAAACTTTACTCAAGAGGCAGATAAGCAGAAGGGGGGAGGGGCTCCCATCTGCTGATTCATTCCCTGAATACCTGCAATAGCTGGGACTGATGAGAGAATTGATATTGGAAAGAAACAGGCTGATCAATTCTCTGGGTTTTCTCTGTTCTCTCCTCGGATCTATCTGGTGATCAGAATACTATCCTCCTGGGTCACATTATCTTAGTGTGCTTTCGCTGTACCTAATAGTTCTTTGTATTCTTACCTGGGTTTCACTGGGTGATATTCCAAAGCAACAGGAAATCTGCTGCGTTTTCTATATAAATATTTTTTGGGACTATTATGTTTCTATGTGTTCTCATGCCCTGCATGTGAAATTTCTTTTATAGAAAAAAGTACATTACTTTTTGTAGGAAATGCTTTGATTTGTACCTTTTTTCCCCATAGTAAAAACCACATAACTTGCTTCATTTTTTTACTTAGGCTGTTGGGAAATTTAGGACCAATGAATAGACTGTTTCATTTAAGTAGCTGCTTACATCTTCTGGACAAAGTCTGGGATTATGAAGAAATTTCATCCTGCATAATAGCCCTAATCAATGCTCCCTACACGTTTGCAGCACTAACTGGAGAGTTGGTTTCAGCATGCCTGTGTGAAGGGGAGAGTGCTTTGATGGATGGCTCACCCTGCCGCAGTGGGAATTTGAAGGTGGTGCCATGGCTCTGTGCATTTGCTATTTGTGGCCTGAGAAATCTGCTGATTTTCTTCATCTTCGCTTCTGTAAGACCCCTTAAGCAGGCGTCCCACAAATTGACCGGACCCTAGAAACACAGACTCCACTCCAACCGATGCAATAGCAAGAGGAAGTTTATTTCATTTGCAAATGGGCCGTCTCAACAGCACCCTCTAGTGTAGTGCAGAGAGAGTGGCCCCGAACATCAGTTTTACAGGGTATTTAAAGCTTAAAACCACAACATTAGCATATCTAGTCGTGTTACAATTCCATTGGATATGTTAATGGTTACTGGGTAAGGGGCTAGGGAAGGGGGTAGTGCGGGCAGTTTCCTAAGCAAGCAGGGTGGGGGATACAGAAGCAGAAAAAAAACGTGGTTACAGGGTTTCAATAAGACAATGGGGTGGGGGCATGCAGAAAATACCTTGCATACTTTTGCCGTCTGCCGGGACCCACAGATAAGGGGCGGTTGGGTGCTTCCCATGCCTTTATCTGGCGCCGTTATCTCAAACCACAGCTGCCTGCCCTTGACTCATGGTTTCGGCCCAATTTCCAGGAACTGTTTTACTAGAGTTCCCTAAGGTAGTGCTGGGGTAGTTAAAATGGCGTGACCATTGTCAGGGTTGTTCACTTCCTAGTTTTTTAGCAGGTAAATTTTCAGAAGTCCTTCAGCTTCTACTTAATTTTCATTGGCTCTGAGAGAGAAAGAGAGAAAGAGGGAGAGAGAGAGACAGAGAGACAGAGAGAGAGAGAGAAATATCTTCCCTATGCTAGGTCATTCACCAAATAGGCACAACATCCAGATCTGGCCATGCCAAAGGCAGGAGCCAGGAAATCCATCCTGGTTTCCTATATTGATGGCAGGGGCCCACGTGCTTGGACCATCTTCTGCTTTCCCAAGTGCATTGGCAGGGAGTAGGATCAAAAGTGGAGCAACTGGGACTCCTGTCCACACTTTGATATGACCTCCTGACATCACAAGCAGTGGCTTAACCCAGAGCACAATTCTGACCCCTATAATTTCTTTTTACTGTATAAGTACCACGCACTAACTGATTGCACCACTGGAGCTCCTATAATTTCTTTTTTAACAGCATGATCTATGTGATTTTGTATCACTTTGGCAAATCAATTGGTCTTATGAAGTATTTTAGGGAGAGAGCATCAACTTTCCTGAAACTGTAGATAACATTTCAAACAGGACAAGTAGTCTTTCCATTTAGTAATATTATAAAGTTTAACAAAAAAAATACATATCAAATGCATTTAGAAGTATTCCAAATGCATGTAGACATTAATATACCTGCAAAATTTATTCAAATCATCACTTCATTATCAATAATTCTTCATTTCTTTTCTCGATAATTATGGAGTTCTTGTCCTTACATCTTCTGATTGTTTAGAATTCCCTAGGCCCTGAGAATACAAGTTCACTTTTTCGGAGAATTCTTTCTGAGCACTGTTTGAGTGCCATGTGTCCCACTTTTTCCCACTGAATGTTTTTGACATGCAAAGCCTTGAATGCAATAGTGAAAGCAGATGGCCCTCATCCCTGCCTTGCGGGACTTAGAGTTATATCCTGTCTGCTTGAACCAAATCTGCTGATGCTGTTCTTTCTGGAAGTCATGATGGTGAGTGGCTTTTTTTTTTTTAAATCAAATAGAGAACCATGTATAGCAAACACTTTTTCTAATGTCAGTGGCTTGGGAAGTGATTATCTCTTACTATTCTTGTCTTCTATTTTTTTAGTTACCCTCTTTTCCTGGAGGAGAGTTATTCTGTAGAAAGCTGATATGTCTACTCCATCACTCAATACCCCTTTTCCCTCTTCATATATCCGTATGTTTAATGTGCTTATAGTGGACTTTTCTATTTTCTCTTGATAAGGATTCTGGACATTGATAATATTGTAGAGAATGCCTGGTATCTTGTGAGCACACCTCTTCCATCCCTAGAACATGTAGCTCTATTAAATGCATGGAGATCTGCAAGGTTCCTGGAAACTGCTGACCCTCCATTAATGTGTTGTTTAAATTAATTGTTCTCTGGTTTTTGCTTTTCCTTGTTTACCTTCTTTCTCCTTCTCTTTCCTTTTTTCTCCCTTTCACTACTTGCTGAGATGGAGAAGTGCTCTTGTTGATGGATTGAAGTTATGTTCTTTATGAAATGAAACCTTTAGCAGAGTGTTCACATTGGGTGTCTCCCTCAGTTGCTTCTTGATTTTATCCTCATAGAGTAACTGTGGAACATGTTGCCGTACGTGGTGATGACAACTTTTACTTGAAAATTCACTGTCAGAGCTAATTAATACTGCTGATGGCTGGAGGCTTTTCTCCTCTCATGGCAATTATGCTGAACTTGGTCAGTGTGGCAGCTGGTTGGATGAAGCTAGGAGGCTATTGGTAATAAAAAAAAGCAACAAAAAACGACTCATTAAAACATTTTCAAGCAGAAATATAATAAAAGAGCTGCCTTAACTTCTCATTAAAGTTTGATATGCTATTCCCCTAGGCTTGAGGATTTGCTCTATTCTAAATCTCTGCCAAAACCTCCTGCAGTAGGTTTCACACAGCTGGAGATGACTGTGTCAAAGGGGCATTCGCGCTGCACATTGTCTTGGAGAGTTAGCCTCCTAAAAGGCCACTTTCTCTTTCCTAGCTGAAATGTATGAGGAAAAAAAAATGCATTTGATTGCCTTTGAATGGCTGAGACCCTCCCAAGACTGGTCACGTGAGTCTTTTCTGCTGGGGGAGGAAAAACCCTGCCAGACACCAACGGAACCAGACAGAGAGTTGATGAAAACAGCAAACCACAGCTCTGACGGTTATCATCCTTCAATGAAGTCCACATCAGCTATTTAAAATAGCACCAGGCGACTCCAGGTTGGCTCTTAGAACCTTTGCTGCTAGTGGTCCAGGAGTCTGCCTGTGTTATTACTGCTTCTTACAAATGAAGCTGGCCATCAGAGTAAAGTGTGCAGCGAGCTCTGTTGTTGAATAATTGCTCAAGACCAGAGCAGCAGCTTGCTCACTCAGTTTCCTGCAGTCCAGAGTTCCACTTTGTGTTTTGTGACACTTGAATGAAGCTTCTGAGCTTTGCCCCTTCCTTTCTCTCTGGTTTCTTTGCAGCTGGGAACATTAGTGGGGTTTCCCAGCTGAAGGTATTAGCGTCTCTTGTTGTAGAAGCAAAGAGATTTCAACAAAGTGTGAGGTGGTTTTAAGGTTAATGGGCCAGTTTTACAGCTACCGGTTTTTGTTAACATCTCTGGCTTCATTCCACACTCCATCCCAGTTTCCCATAGCTGTCATCGCCAGAGATGGAAAAATCTGTAAAATTCTACTTGACTAGAAGGATGTACTTTTCTCTGAAGGGAGGAGAGAACTTCCACTTTGCTTATCACCTTGTCTAAATACTGACCGAGTCTGTAGATTCAAAAGGCTTCTATAGACTAGGCATCCCATGTCAAGAGCCTGGTGTGATCACTGATGTCATACGTAAGAGTGTTAATTGTTAACAACAGAAGTCACTGTGCACTAACTTCCCTTGCAGGGACCTCTATCCTCGGAGTTGTATTATAATTATGTCTAAGTGCTCCTAAAAGATGTATCATTCTTGGGTGCTTCTTTAAAGTTAATTAAGTTTCTTTAAAAAAAGTGAAATTAACTTCAACATGCAATAACTTTGAACAGCCCTTATCTGGACTATTGCAGAACAGTTTTTGTGTTATGTGTATGTGTGTGTGCAAATTGTTGAACTCGTTACTTAGTATAGAGTTGGTCTTTTGTGTATAAAGTTAATTGAAAATGGATCTTTGTGGAGGATGGGAGAGGGAATGAGAGAGGGAGGAGGAGATATGGGAGAGTAGGTGGGAGGGTGGGTATGGTGGGGAGAAACACTCTTTTCCTAAAGTTGTCCTTAAGAAATGCATGAAGTTTGTATTATTTAAAAAGGTTTCTTTGGGAATAAAACATTCTACTTGACCAAGGATCATGCTTGCAGGAAGGTTATGGCCTAACTGCAGGATACCAGATGAGCACACCCTTGAGAAGCAGCTGCAGTTAACTGAATAGGTCACAGGAAATCATATTTAACTTTGGACTTTTCCACTTCCCACTAGAGACCTCCATCCCATCTTTTCATCTCCTTTCCTCACATCCCTTAGCGTTAGTATCCCCTGGATGACCAGAACAATCTTTGGCCATCCACTCAGGCTCTCCCTCTCTTCTTTCTGTGCTTGGGGCTCTAATTTTTAAATTTGCATGTGCACCAAAACACCTGAAGTGATTATTACAGAAATTCAGGATAGAAGTTAGCTGTGAGAAAGAAGTGGAAGGAGCTATTATATAGGTAGGATCTATTTTTATTTTAAAATTTATTTTTATTGTCTCCAATTAGATATTAAAGATAAAATTCATAACTTGCATCTATCTACATTTGCTGTGGTTCTTGATGGTATACCCAGAATATGATACTCAAGCAATAGTGTTTGCTTTATGAATATTGATAAATACCAAGTTCAAGATAATTTTGATGAAAAAGTCTCATGTGACATCAATGATGATAAAAAGTTTTAATTGAGAGCTAGAAATGGATCTTGATCTTGACACTTTGGAGCATTCCTTGTCCAATAAACATTAATTTATATGATCATTTTTTTTTTTTAGACTTTCTGACATTCTCCTCTCTGATGAATTATATACTTTGTGGATTTTTTCAAAAAGCAAGAATATCTGTGGCATCATGTTTTTTTTTTTTTTCTCTCCTGGAAGTCATGATACTCAGAGTCAAATTTAACATTCAGTGATATCCATTTTATCCAGAAACTTCTTTTCCCACTTATGCCATATATATTTTTAATCAATCAAAACTTTCATTGGCAATAATATAAGGTCTTTGTGAATCAGTTTTAAATGTGTTAAGACTTACAGTACCTTGTCTCTTGCCAAATAAAATTTCTTGTAACTACCCGTTTTAAGTAAATTTAAGTATACAAATATATACAGAAAAGTACACAAACTGAATATACACATCTGAATATGCACAAAATGAGCATATCCATGAAGTTATTGCTTCATCTGTCTTAGCAGAAATTCCCCTTGTTCCCCAGTCTGGTCATTATTCACCCCTCTCCAAAGGTATTGCTTTCTCTAATTCTAATCCCGCAATTAGGTTTGCATGTTCGTGAACTTTATTTAAATGAATTTATGCAATATGAATTCATTTTTATTGCATTACTTTGATAAATTTTACATGTGTGAGATTCATCCATGTAGCTGCACACAGCAGCAGTTAATATATTTACATTATTTAATAGTATTCCTTTGGGGCAGCACTGTGGAGTTAAAGGTAAAGCTGCCACCTGTGACTCCGACATCCCCTATGGGTGCTGGTTTGAGTCCCGGCTGCTCCACTTCTGATCCAGCTCCTTGTTAATGTGTCTAGGAATGCAGTGGATGATAGCCTAAGTGCCTGGGCCCCTGTACCCACGTGGGAAACCCAAAAGAAGCTTCTGGCTCCTAGCTTCTGCCTGGCCCAGCCCCAGCCATTGCAGTCATTTGTGGAGTGAACCGGTAGATAGAAGATCTCTCTCTCTCTCTCTCTCTCTCTATATATATATATATATATATGTACATATATATATGTATGTATATTTCTGCCTTTCAAATAAATAAATTTTTAAAAATAGTGGTCCTTATATGAATGTGCCATCGTTCACTTATTTATTTTATGGACCTGAAAGGCAGAGAGACAGAAAGATAGACAAGGAGAGACAGAGAGAGAATGGGGGGTGGGAAGGAAACAGAGAGAGAAAGATTGACCTACTGGTTCATTCTCCAAATGCCTGCAAGAACTTGGTCTGAGCCAGCTCAAAGTGAGAGAATCAATACATGTATCCCAAATGTGGCAGAGACCCAGCTACGTGAGCTGTCACCTGCTACCTCTTGGGTACACATTAGCAGAAAGCTGAAATTGGGAGTAGAACTAGGGCCCTAACCCAGGCAGGTGTCCTAAATAGAGCCTTTTTTTTTTTTAAATAAATTATTTATTTATTTGAAGGCAGAGGCAGAAAGAGAGAGAGAGAGAGGTCTTCCATCTGCTGGTTCACTCCCCAGATGGCCGCAATGGTTGGAGTTGCGCTGGTCCGAAACCAGTAGCCAGGCGCCTCTTCCAGGTCTCCCACGTGTGTGTAGGGGCCCAAGGATTTGGGCTGTCTTCTTCTGCTTTCCCAGGTCATAGCAGAGAGCTGAATTAGAAGTGGAGCAGCTGGGACTCGAACTTGTGCCTATATGGGATGCTGACACCACAGGCAGCAGCTTTACCTGCTATGTCACAGTGCCGGCCCCCTAAATAGTACCTTAACCACTACACTAAACACCATCCCAAGTGCCACCATTTATTAATGTAGTCTACTTTTGGTGGGTGTTGGTGATTTTTGCACAGTTTGAGACTTCTATGAATAGCACTGACGTGTGTTTGGTCAACATTTTTCAGATTTCTGTGGGACAGAACCTCAGCAGTGCAATGATGAGGTGGGAGAATATATTTAGGTTCAGCATTCATAGGTATTATCAAACAGTTTCCCCTGCTTGCAACAGTGTTATCATTGCACATTCAGGCTGGTCCTGAGTACTATGAATCTGCTTAAATGATTCTGGCTGTGTGTCACAATGATAAGTCACTATGTTTTAATTCGCATTTCCTGAATGAGGCTGAAAACCTTTTGGCCGTATGCGTATTTCCTTTGATCAAGTGCCTTTATGGACACTGTTTGTGTTCTGTCAGGAAACCTCTGGAACCCAGTGACTGTTTCTGTGCCTCTCTGCCTTAGCTTTTGAATGCAGCTGCTTTAATGCCTGGACCGGTAGCTGACTCGCTTCAAAGTCTGCTGGGATTCGTGTTTCCAATTTGCTAGTTTAGATTTTTCTTTAATGGTTTTGGCAGTTTTTGAAACCTAGATTATACTTGCCTAATAAAAAGAAAATGTTTCCTCTTTTTCTAATTTTATGGAAGAGTTTGTATAAGAGTGTTGTTTCTAGTTTATGATAACCCATGTTAAATTATGGTTCTCTTTAATTTGAATTATCATCTTTTCCATTTTCACATACCATCGATAATCATAATTCTTAATCTGGGCTCTCTGTGTTACTACAGGGATGTGGCAGTGTGCCTAAGAGTTGTGCAAAGCCTCAGTGTGGACAAGCATCACACGCTCATGTAAAGACTAACTCAATTAATCTTATAATAAAATAAATACATATATCCAAGTGTACTTAAGAGATTTTGTGGAAAAATAGAATTCAGTGATTTAAAAAAATTCACACTCTATTCATAGTTTTTCATAGTAAGCAATTTTCATGAATTTTTGAAGACCCTTCATATTGTGGAGTAGGAAGCAAAATCCATATAATTTTTAAAGACTAACTCTGATGTTACGTCTGACTGGATCTCTGATCCTGTGTGGATTGTGCCTATACTCCCATACACTAAGGGTGTCTTAGGATAGGAATTTGGGGGATCAGTGACTGTTGCTGTGTCTTTCTGCCCTAGCTTCTGAATGCAGCTGCTTTAATGCCCACACCTGTGTTTTCCATTGTGATAAGGTGAAATGATGGAATAGCAATAATATGCCATTTGGAATCAAAAGAGATGTGGATTTAAATGTTAGGTCTTTTACTCCCTATATTATCTGGAGCAAATTATTCATTGGTTCATTTATTTCATTTCAATGACTGTAAGTTGGCAATAGTGCAGGGTAATTATGGTACAGCACATATACACCGAGTAGATTCAAAAGATTTTTCTGTTTATTAAAACTGAAGTAAACTAAGCAAACACTTAGATATTAAGTTTATGTCAAAGATGAAAATGAGAAATAGAGAAAGAACCAGAGATAGTGGAGTCAGAACAGTTCTCATGCAACTCTCTCTCTGTCTGGGGACCTTTCAAATGAATTAGCAGGTGGGGAAATAATCAAGAAAATGAAAAAAACTGAGCAAATATTTGCAGTGAAACAATTTTCCCTTTCAAAATGTCTAATTGACTTTGGATCATTCTACATTTACAGTATCCATGTGTGTCTACTGCAGATTGCTTGAAGGAAAGAAGAAAAAAAAAACTGACAAGGTTGCATATGCCTCAGGAAAGCCAAGCAAAGGTATTTTCAGACTTCATGGAAATGCAGCCTCATGGAACATGAATTATCAGAAGGTGCCAAGTACCATTCTTTAAAAATCTAGGTACACATAATATGTGCATAATATGTTTCCAAACATACCACTCCCTAAAGTAATATTTTCTCTTCTTCATTAAACCATCTTAAGGTTTTTTCTTGTTGTCTAATCAAAAACATGTTTGAGATATCTGACTATTCAGTAGCCTCTTAGTAAATGTACCTTAAGTTGGTAAAGGCGGCAAAGCAAGAAGTCCTTTACCACTTCCTGGAGCAGCCTCCAATGTTGTGAATGTGGGATGCCTTGTAAGGTTTTCCTGTAAACACAGAAAAAAACCCTTTCTTGACTGTTAAACTCAATCAGAAACCTATCAGATCATTATCCTAAAGCTTAAGCAAACTAAACCACTGGATCCCAAAATCTACTCAGATTGATAAATTATAACAAATATAACAATGCATTAATGTGTTCCTCATTCAGATAGCTTAATTAAAGTAGAATATGAAAGTTCAAAATATGCATCATTATCCCAAATTATTTTCAGAATTTCAGAAACTGTGGCAGTTCAGAAAATGAGATATTTTGTCATAGTCATCAAACTTAGCTATCACACAGCCCTGTTCACATGAAATTCAGGGAGGATGTTTCACAAAAATCATTTTTTTTCTAACACTAGGAGACTAGATCAAATACTTTGCTCATAGTACTTTTCACGTACTTTTTTTTTAATCTTTTATTTAATGAATATAAATTTCCAAAGTACAGCTTATGGGTTACAATGGCTTCCCCCCGCCCCACAACTTCCCTCCCACCCGCAACCCTCCCTTTTCCTGCTCCCTCCCCCCTTCCATTCACATCAAGATTCATTTTCAATTCTCTTTATATACAGAAAATCAGTTGAGTATATATAAAGATTTCAACAGTTTGCCCTCACATAGTAACACAAAGTGAAAAAATACTGTTGGAGTACTAGTTATAGCATTAAATAACAGTGTATAGCACATTAATGACAGAGATCCTACATGATATTTTTTTTAAAAAATTGATTAATTTTCTATGTAATTTCCAATTTAACACCAAGTTGTTTTTTTTCATTTTCAACTATCTTTATATACAGAAGATTGATTCAGTATATACTAAATAAAGATTTCATCAGTTTGCACCCACACAGAAACACAAAGTGTAAAAATACTGTTTCAGTACTAGCTATATCATTACTTCACTTTGGACAACACATTAAGGACAGATCCCACATGAGAAGTAAGTACACAGTGACTCTTGATGTTGATTTAACAATTTGACACTCTTGTTTATGGCGTCAGTAATCTCCCTAGGCTCTAGTCATGAGTTGCTGAGGCTATGGAAGCCTTTAGGGTTTGCCGACTTTGATCTTATTCCGACAGGGTCATAGTCAAAGTGGAAGTTCTCTCCTCCCTTCAGAGAAAGGTACTTCTTACCTCGATGGCCCCGTTCTTTCCACTGGGATCACACTCGCTGAGATCCTTCATTTAGGTCTTCTTCTTTTTTTTTTTTTCAGAGTATCTTGGCTTTCCATGCCTAAAATACTCTCATTGGCTCTTCAGCCAGATCCAAATGCCTTAAGGGCTGATTCTGAGGCCAGAGTGCTATTTAGGACATCTGCCATTCTATGAGTCTGCTATGTCTCCCCCTTCCCATATTGGATCCTTCTCTCCCTTTTTGATTTTATCAGTTAGTATTAGCAGACATTAGTCTTGTTTTTCACGTACTTTTGACAATGAAAGTTCCCTGCAATGGCACCAAGGAGTTTGTAGGGCTCTTTTTTATGACAGAGTAATATTCCATTGTGTATATAGACCACTGTTTCTTTATTCAGCCGTCAGTTGATGGACATTTGTGTTGATTTTACATCTTAGGTGTTGTGAATTCAGCTGCTATAAACATGGAGGTACAGGTAACTCTTTTATATGGTGATTTCATTTCCTTTAGGTGTATTCTCAGGAGTGGGATGACAGTGTCATATTGTAGATTTATTTTTAGATTTCAGAGGAAACTCCATACTACTATCTTTATTGTCTTCAATAACGATTATACCAATTCACGTTCCCAACAGTATATTAGTGTACTTTTTCTTTACATACTCACCAGCATTGGCTATTTTTTTTTTTATTTTTAGATGATAACCATCCTAACTGAGGTGCGGTGAAACCTCATGGTGGTTCTATTTGCATTTCTTTGATGGCTGGTGATCCTGAGCATTTTTTCATGCATCTGTTACCAATTTGTATTTTATCCTTGAAAAATGTCTGTTCACATCCTTTGCCCATTTCTTTTTATTTATTTATTTTTTGACAGGCAGAGTTAGAGAGAGAGATAGAGACAGAGAAAGGTCTTCCTTTTTCTGTTGGTTCACCCCCCAAGTGGTCACTACGGCCGGTGTGCTGTGGCTGGCACGCTGCGCCGATCTGAAGCCAAGATCCAGATGTTTCCTCCTGGTCTCCCATGCAGGTGCAGGGCCCAAGGACATGTCCATCCTCCACTGCACTCCCGGGCCACAGCAGAGAGCTGGACTGGAAGAGGAGCAACCGGGACAGAATCTGGTACCCCGACCGGGACTAGAACCCGGGGTGCTGGCGCCACAGGCAGAGGATTAGCCTAGTGAGCCATGGCGCCTGCCCCATTTATTTATTTATTTATTTTTAATTTTTATCTATTTGAGAGGTAAAGTTACAGACAGACAGAGAGAAAGTCCTACATCTGCTGGTTCACTCCCCAGATGGCTGAAACAGCCAGAACTGGGCCGATCCAAAGTTAGGAGCCAGGAACTTCTTTCAGGTTTCCCAAGCAGATGCAAGGGCCCAAATAACTTGAGCCAACTTGTATTGCTTTCCCAGGCTGTAGAAAAGAGCTGGAATGGAAGAGGAGCAGCTGGGATATGAACAGGCACCCGCATGGTATGCCAGCACTGCAGGTGGAGGCTTAGCCCAATATGACACAGCACCGGCCCCTTTGTCCATTTCTTAACTGGGTTTTTCATTTTATTGTTGTTGCGTTTTTTGAGATCCTTATATATCCTGTTTTTATCCTTTATTGGATGCATAATTTTCAAATATTTTCTCCCATTCTGTTGATTGTGTCTTCACTTTGTTGAGTGTTTCCTTTGTTTTGAAGAAGCTTCTCAGTTTGTCATAATCCCATTTTTCTAATTTTGCTTTTGTTGTCTGTACTTCTGTGGTCTTATCCAAGAAATCTTTGCCTATGCCAATGTCCTGCAGTATTTCCTCTATGTTTTCCTCTAGTAATTTGTTCGTTTTAGGTCTTAGGTCCGTATCCTTGATCCATTGTGAGTTTATTTTTGTATAGGGTATAAGATAGGGGTCTTGTTTCATATTTCTGCAGACAGAGATCCAATTTTTCCAAAAACATTTGTTGAAGATAGTATCCTTTCTCCAGGCAGTGATTTTAGCTATTTTGTCAAAGATTAGTTGGTTGAAGGTGTGTGAATTAGTTTTTGGGGTTTCTATGTTTCATTGGTACATATATCTTTTTTTGTGCCTGTACCAAGTTGTTTTGATTTTAATAGTCCTTAAACCTAGTATTGTGATGAATCTGGCTTTGTTTATATTGTTTAAGATTGCTTTAGCTATTTGAGGTCTCTTGTATTTCCATGTGAATTTTATGATTGCTCTTTCCAGATATGGAAAGAATATTTTTGGTATTTTGATTAGGATTGAACTGAATCTGTAAATTGCTTTGGGTAGTATGGACATTTTGATAATATTAATTCTTCTAATCCACAAACATTGAAGATTTGTCCATTTTTTGAGTCGTCCTTTATTTTTTCCTGTTGTTTTGTAATTTTAATTATAGAAATCTTTCACACCCTTGGTTAAATTTATCTCAATGTATTTACATTTTTGGTAGCTATTATGAATGGGGCTGATCTTACATAGTCTTTCTCAGCCATGGTGTTGTTAGTCTATACAATGCTATTGATTTTTGTGTGTTGATTTTATATCCTACAAGTCTACTGAACTCTCTTATGAGTCCAAATAATCTCTTAGTGGAGACTTTTGGCTTCTTTCTATATATGATCATATCATCTGTAAACAGAGATAATTTTACAGGGATAATATTACTTCTTCCTTTCCCATTTATATCCCATTGATTCTTTTTCCTTGCTTAAACTCTCTGCCTAAAACTCCCAGAAGTATATTGAATAGTATTGGTGGGACTATGCATCCTTGTCTGGTTCTGGATATTAGTGAAAATGCTTCCATCTTTTCTCTGTTCAATATTATGATGGATGTGGGTTTGTCATATATTATTTTGATTATACTTAAGTATGTTCAACCTAGACCTACAAGTTGTAAGGTTTTTGTAATGAAAGGATATTATATTTTATCAAATGCCTTCTCTGCATTTATTGATATAATCATAAGATTTTTATTCTTAAAGTAATGAATGTGATGTACCACATTTATTGATTTGCATATATTGAACCATCCCTGCATCACTAGAATAAATCCCAGTTGATTTAGCTGAATGATTTTTCTGATGTGTTCTTGAATTTGATTAGCTGTTATTTTTTGAGAATTTTTGCAGGGATATTGATCTGTCATCTCTCTCTGTCTCTCTCTCTCACCTTCTTTCTTTCTCCTAGTTCTTTCTCTCTCTCTCTCTCTCTCTCTCACCTTCTTTCTTTCTCTTAGTTTTGGGAGTTAAGGTGATCCTGGCCTCACAGAAGGAGTTTGGGAGGATTCCCTCCCTTTCTATTGTTTTGAACAGTTTGAGAAGAATTGGAATCAGTTCTTCTTTAAAAGTTTAGTAGAACTCAACAGTGAAGCCATCTTGTCCTGGGCTTTTCTTAGTTGGGAGGATATTTATTACTGATTCAGTCTCTGTGTTGGTTATTGGTCTATTTAGGTTTGCTATGTCTTCATGTCTCAATTTTGGTAAATTTTATGTGTCCAGAAATGTATCCATTTCCTCTAGATTTTCCAGTCTTTTGGCATATAGCTGTTTGTAGTAACTCCTGTTGATTCTTTTTATCTCTGTGTATCAGTTGTAACATCTCTTTTTTCATCTCTGATTATATTAATTTGAGTCTTCTTATTTCCTTTTTCTGGTTAGCCAGGCCAATAGTTTATCTGTTTTGTTTATTTTTCTAGAAACCAACTTTTCACTTCACTCATCTTTTGTATGGTTTATTAATTTAAGTCTTGTTTAGTTCTTCTCTAATTTTTCTTGTTTATTTTCTTCTACTACTTTTGGTTTTGTTAATCCTGATTTTTTAGGTCCTTGAGATGCATTGTTAGATCATTTATTGATGCCTTTGCAATTTCTTGCAGTAAGCACTAAGTGCTGTAAATAATTATCTTAACATGGTTTGGCTGTGCAGAAAAGATAAATGGTATTATTTCAGGTTTTTCTATATATTGAGACTTGCTTTACAGCCTAGTATATGATATATCCTAGAGAAAGTTTCATGAACTGATAAAAAGGATGTGTTCTGCAGCTGTAGAATTAAATGTTTTGTGGATATCAATTGAGTTTATTTGATCTATAGAGTAGATTAGCTCTTTTTTTTATTTTTATTTTTATTTTTTTGTCTGGTTAATCTGTCATTGATGAAAGTGGGTTGTTGAAGTACCCAATTGTTATCATATTGGGGATTATGTCTCACATTAGATCCGTTGTCATTTGTTTTAAATAGCTGGGAATGCTAGCATTGAGTGCATATACATTTACCATAGTCACATATTCCAATTTAAGTGATTCCTTAATCATTGCATAATGACTTTTGTCTCTTTTACCAGATTGTGTCTTAGAGTCTATTTTGTCTGATAAGTTAGCTACTCCTGCTTTTTTTTTAACTTCAATTTGCATGGATTATCTTTTTTCAACCTTTCACTTTCAGTCTGTGTATATCTTGTTGGTGAGATGTGATTTTATAGACAGCACATAGATGGATTTTTTAGTACATATCTTTTTTTTATTTTTATTTTTATTTTTGACAAGCAGAGTGGACAGTGAGAGAGAGAGAGAGAGAAAGGTCTTCCTTTGCCGTTGGTTCACCCTCCAATGGTCGCCGCGTCTGGCGCGCTGCAGCTGGCAGCACCATGCTGATCCGAAGCCAGGAGCCAGGTGCTTCTCCTGGTCTCCCATGGGGTGCAGGGCCCAAGCACTTGGGCCATCCTCCACTGCACTCCCGGGCCATAGCAGAGAGCTGGCCTGGAAGAGGGGCAACTGGGACAGAATCCGGCATCCCGACCGGGACTAGAACCCGGTGTGCCAATGCCGCTAGGTGGAGAATTAGCCTGTTGAGCCATGGCGCTGGCCCTTAGTCCATATCTTTTGATTGGAAAATTTAGTTCATTTATATTTAAGATTATTATTGATTTATAAGTAATGTCTTCATCCTGCCATTTTTCTGTAAAGAATCCTATGGTTTCTTTTGGATCTTCTTTGTACTTTTACTAGGAAGCTTTGTGTCTTCACATTCTTTCTTGATGCTGGTTATATTTCTCTGTTTCTTTGTGTATCATTTGTATGGTTGGCCAGGTGGTGACAAATTCTTTCTGTTTTTGTTTGTGTTGGAAAGTCTTTATTTCACCCTCATTTATAAATGAGAGCTCTCTGACTGCAAGGTTCTGGGTTGACAGTTTTTTCTTTAAGGTCTTGGACTATATCTCTCCATTCGCTCTTAGCCCTATAAGATTTCTGAGGATAAATCTACTGTCAATATAGTAAGATATCATTTAAAGGCATTTTCTCTTGCACATTTTAGGATGTTTTCTTTATGTATTTATTTATAAAATTTCATTATATTGTGTAGTGGTTAAGATATTTTCTGATCAGAGCTATTTGGGATTCTATGCATTTTGTGTACGTGGATTTCTACATCTTTCTCCAAATTGAGGACATTTTCTGTTATTATTTCCCTGAATAAGTTTTCTAAGTCACTCCTTCAAGAACTCCTAAGAAGCATATAGTTGGTCACTTGATGATATCCCATAGATCCAGAATACTGTTTTTGGTTTTTCTTAGTTTTTCTTCCTTTTTTTTTCTCTGAGAAATTTCGAAAGATTTCTCTTCTAGCTCACATATTCTTTCTTCTGCCTCATCCAGTCTGTTGTTAAACCTTTCAATTATATTTTTATTTGACATATTGAATTCTTCATTTCTAATATTTCAGTTTGATTTTTCTTTAATATCTGTATCTCTCTGCAGAATTTCTTTTCCATGCCATGTACAGATTTCCTTACTGCATGTAACTGCTTCTCTGTGTTTTTGAGTAATCTTACAATCATTCTCTTTAACTCCTTTTCAGGCATTTAATCAATCTCATTCTCACATTCTAATACTGATGTTATTGTGATCCGTTTGGAGCATCACACGTCTTCCTTGTTCATGCTTCCTGTATTTCTACATTTATATTTAAACATTTGCGGAACTACTTGTTGGTGCCTCCTCTAAAGGCTTTATTCTTGGAAAAGTGCCTCTGCAATTTAATAAAATGCCTGCAGCTGACAGCAACTTTAAAAAAAAACCATTTATTTGTTTATTTGAAAGTCAGAGTTACGGCTGGCACCGCGGCTCACTTGGGTAAGCCTCTGCCTGTGGCGCCAGCACCCCGGGTTCTAGTCCCGGTCGAGGCACCAGATTCTGTCCCGGTTGCCCCTCTTCCAGTCCAGCTCTCTGCTGTGGCCTGGGAGTGCAGTGGAGGGTGGCTCAAGTCCTTGGGCCCTGCACCCGCCATGGGAGACCAGGAGGAAGCACCTGGCTCCTGGCTTTGGATCAGCGCAGTGCGCTGGCTGCAGCGGCCATTGGAGGGTGAACCAATGGAAAAAGGAAGACCTTTCTCTCTGTCTCTCTCTCTCTCACTGTCTACTCGGCCTGTCAAAAAAAATTAATTAATTAATTAAAAAAAAGAAAGCCAGAGTTACACAGAGAGAGGAAAGGCAGAGAGAGAGAGAGAGAGAGAGAGAGAGAGAGAGAGAGAGAGGTCTTCCATCCAATGGTTCACTTCCCAGTTGGCTGCAACAGCTGGAGCTGTGCCTGTCTGAAGCCAGGATCCTGGAGCTTCTTCCAGGTCTCCCACATGGGTGCAGGAGCCCAAGGACCTGGGCCATCTTCTACTGCTTTTCCAGGCCGTAGCAGACAACTGGACTGGAAGTGGAGCAGCTGGGACTTGAGCCGGTGCACATATGGGATGCCGGCACTGCAGGTGGCAGCTTTACCTGCTATGCCACAGTGCTGGCCCTCATTACAGCAACTTTCTAGAGCTTAGTACTTGATGACGCCAGGGAGTTCTGGCCAGCATTGTGGGTAGAAGAGGGGTCCAGAGAGATTCTCAACTTAGGCATGGTACATCTCTTCTATTGTCAGTGTGTTTATGTGTGTGTGTGTATGATCATGCTGGCTGATAGGATCACAGCTTCAATCTTCTCCTTGCCAAGAAGAACTAACTGATTTACTCCGTAGGGTTAGCTCACAGAATCTGTACAGCCTACCCACTCTGGAGCACAAATTGCACACGTAGCATCTGTGAGCTTGGTCGTATGAGCACTAAGTCCCCCATGAGGTCCATCCTCTGGACTCAGGCAGTTCTGAGCTTCCAGAGTCATCTTGGGCTAGTGCTCGTAAATCTGGCCATACCTCTTGCTTTTCTCAGGTTCACGGCCTGTCTAGAACTTGCACACTCACAGGATTCTCAAAATCATAGGGTGCAGGACTCCCACAGCCGCATGCTGCAGGGTATCCATCTTCTGCCTTGTGAGCTGCGCTGTACCCAGAGTGAGCCACCTGCCTGAGAGAGGTCAGCTGGGACTCTGCCTCATCAAGCTGAGTCCCGCACTTTGGTGGGGAAGGGGGGGAAAAGTAATGTGGACTTTCTGCATGGAGCTAAGTGAACACCTTGTCTCTGACAGCTCCGCAGGCTGGATTCAAAGTCAGTAGGGACCACACAATTCTCAGAGAAAATCACGATGGCACATGGGCCATTGCAGCCTCCTCTCACCTTGCTTTCGAAGATGGCATCTTCCCCCAGGCCACTGGTCATAGGAGTCGCTGGTAGTGTGCTTCCAGCTGCTGTATGTTTATACACTGTCCTTTCTGCTCCATGGAGTCTCTGTTCTGTAAGTTTTCCACTAAAAATTTATTTCCAACTGCCCTTTGGAAATGTGTTACTTTTTAAAATTTTGGTATCTTTCCATGGTTATAATCAGTGTGTCTTCTCCCTATTCAGTCATCGTGGATCACTCCCTTCACCACAATTCTTAACATTGATATTATTACACTATACTTCAGTTAATAGAGGCAAACATGTGAGCTGTGTTGAATTATCCATCAGTTGAAGTGTCATTAACTAGGAGTCAGTGGAAAATAGCCTGATCTGAATTCCTGACTTTGTGGGTTTTAAAAGTTTTTATATATTTAGTTATTTAAGAGAAAAAGGATGAGTGACAGGGAGAGAAAGAGAAGGGGGGAGGAGAGAGAGAGAGAGAGAGAGAGAGAAAGAGAGAGAGAGAGAGATCCATTGTTATTTCACTTCTCAAATGCCCGCAATGTCTAACCATAGCCAGGGGCCAGGAATTCAATCCAAATTTCCTACATGTGTGGGAAGGAACCAACCACTTGAGTCATCAGCAGCTGCCTCCCAGGGTATGCATTAGCAGGAATGTAGAATAAAGAGTGGAGCAGGGACTTGATCCCAGGAACTCTGACATGGGTGCTGGTGTCCCAATTTACAGCTTAAGGGTTAGGTCAAACATCTGCCCCTTAACTTTGTTTTTTAATTTTCATACTCATGGATTTACCTATTGATGAGTTTAACTATTAGCTACAACTATTAGTAAATTTCAAGAAATCTGAAGGCCTCTGAAAAAACAAAAATGCTCTGTTGACACTGAGATGTTGCTACCAAGCTGGGTAAATGGATCTTTTTGGTACTATTGAATAAGGAGAGTTTTAGTACATTTGGTACAATGATTTTTCATGAAATCTCATGGCTCTGCCAAATGTAAAAGTGCAGTGGTATTAAATTTCTCCAAATCTCGTGTTAGTATCAACACATAATTCTGGCACTTAAGAAACACAGATGGGCTATAGAGTCTCAAGAAGCTTAACATTTTCTGACCTTCTGTGGTTGAAAAAGAATTCGACTGGAAGCCAGAATCTGTGGGTTCTAGTCTTGGCTCTGTCTCTAACCAGCTGTGTAATTTTGGACAAGTTAATTATCTTCTATGATCCATGATTTTCTCTAATGAAAAATGAAGAAATAAGGCTAAGTGGTTTCATAGGTTTCCCTTTAATCTAATTCTATGGAAAGCAAGTAGTCTCTGAGTTCAAATCTTAGATTTATCACCAACCAGCCAAACTCACTTGGAATAATTAATTTCTCTGTGTTGCAGTTTTATTATGAGTAAAATGGCCATTATAATAACACAATATAAGGAATAAATGCACTAATTCATATACATAGAGTTGCATGTAATTACTGTTCAATAAATGACAGAAGTTATTACTATGAGTCTGGGCCTAACAAAAGATCAGATGGTCCCTGAGTTTTGATGGTTTGAGTTAGGATTTTTTTTTA
Organism: Lepus europaeus; assembly: GCF_033115175.1. Lineage (NCBI taxonomy): Eukaryota > Metazoa > Chordata > Mammalia > Lagomorpha > Leporidae > Lepus > Lepus europaeus. Next base: position 66,660,317 of record NC_084828.1, on the reverse strand, counting down.
AGGATTTATTTATTTGTTTGAAGGTCAGAGTTAGAGAGAGAAGGAAAGGCAGAGAGAGAGAGAGAGAGAGCGAGTGGTCTTCCATCCACTGGTTCACTTCCCAGTTGGCTGCAACGGCCAGAGCTATACTGATCTGAAGCCAGAAGCCAGGAGCTTCTTTCATGTCTCCCACACGGGTGCAGGGCCCAAGGACCTGGGTCATCTTCTACTGCTTTCCAAGGCCATAACAAAGAGCTGGATCAGAAGTGGAGCAGCTGGAACTCAAACTGGTGCTTATTTGGGATGCTGGCACTGCAGGTGGGTGGCTTTACCCACTACGCCACAGCACCAGCTCCAAGTAAGGATTTTTTAACTATACAATGGTATGAAAGATATATGCATTCCATAGAAACTGTTCTTCAAATTTCAAATTTAAATCTTTTCCTGGGCTCCCATATACAATAGGATACTCTGTGATACAGCTCCCAGTCAGCTACAGAATTAAAAGGACAAGCAACTGACCTATAAGGTAAACAGTATACATAGTTACTAAACTGTGATGTTGAGTTGATAGTGCACTAAATTCACTTTAACTAAACAATTTGTTAAAGGTAAGGTGAGTTTATTGGGATGCAGTTGTATCATAAATCGAGGAGCACCTGTACTGAATTTGAACCAAATCACTTCTGTTTTAGGTTCATACTCTCCACTGAACCTGTAACCTTAAAAGAATTAAGTCAATTTTAAAAATTAAATTATTTTATTTATTTTAGGGAACAGAGATGGAGATGAGAGAGAGAGAGAGAGAGAGAGCTCACATCAGCTAGTTCACTGGTTTATTCCCATGATATCCACAGCAGACTGGGGCTAGGAACTCAATCTAGGTCTCCCACATGAATGACAGGAACTCAGGTATTTGAGCCATCACTGCTATCCTCTAGGGTCTGCAGGAGCAGACAGCTGGAGTCAGGAAATGGAGCTGGGATGGGATCCAGGTATGGGATGCAAAGTGTCTTAACAGCCAGGCCAGATGCCCATGCTAGTAGTTACTTAATTTTGACTCTCTTTCCAACTTCCTGCATTTACAATTTGTATAAATAAATAGTAAACCTTAATAAATATAAGGTTTTAGGACTCTGTGTTCTTAAATACTTTTCTTTTCAGAGTTCTATCACAGTGAAATCCCATTTCATTTCATTGTGTGTTTAGAAGCATGTATTGTTTTGTAGATGTTGAGAATTATATACTAAATGTGGTGGCACTTCTGTGAAAATTTGAGTATAAAGTTTGTCTACTGGGGCTGGCACTGTGGCACAACGGGTTAATGCCCTGGCCTGAAGTGCTGGCATCCCATATGGGCACCGGTTCTAGTCCCTGCTGCTCCTCTTCCAATCCAGCTCTCTGCCATGGCCTGGGAAGGCAGTAGAAGATGGCCCAAGTTCTTGGGCCCCTGCACCCACGTGGGAGACTCAGAAGAAGCTCCTGGCTTTGGATTGGCACAGCTTCTGGCCGTTGTGGCCAATTGGGGAGTGAACCATCAGATGGAAGACCTCTCTCTACCTCTCCTCTCTCTGTGTAACTCTGACTTTCAAATAAATTAAAAAAATAAAGTTTTCCTAATAAAATCAGAAATCTATAGTCTTATCTTAAAATAAAGCAACTCAACCATGCACTTAATTTAAATCTTATATATATTTCCCATGGCTCTCAGGAAATCTCCATGAGCTTATATTTTGGTGGTATTTATTATATGGATTTCTACTTCATTGGTTTCTACATCAGTGGTATTTATCTATATGGATTTCTGTTGAATGTATAGAGTACATAGATGCTGATAACACTGAAAACATCCAGCTGCATAGATATATTTATGACTCAAATTGTACAGAAAAGTAATAGTTCCTCATGCTACCCTTCTCTATCCCAGCTTTATGTCCAGAAGAAGTTACTTCTTACCATTCAATTCGTTTGGTGGTTGCTCCTATATATATCAAAAAGTTCACAGAAAAATGAAATTAGTAGATAAACTTATTTTGGTGCAAAAATTTGAAATCTATGTGTAGTTTTTGAGTTTATTTTAAAAGCATAGTGACAGAGAGGGGGAATGAGGCAGTGTTAGAGGGAGAGAAAGAAAGAGAGAGAGAGAGAAAGAGAGAGAGAAGAAGATATTACATCTGCTGATTGACTTTCAAAATGTTTTCAATAGCAAAAGTTGGACCAGTCTGAAGCCAGGAGCCAGGAACTCTGTCTGAATCTCTCCTATAGTGGTAGGAAACCAAGGCCTTGAGATATCACCTGCTGTATCCTAGGATGAGCAGTAGCAGGAGGTTGGATTGGAAGTGGAGGCAAGACTTAACCTCAGGCACTCTGTCATGGGATTTGGAGATCCCAAGTGGTGACTTGACCCACTGAGCTACAGTGCCTGTCCTTAGAAATTATTTTTAAATTTACCTGCTACCACATAAAAATGTGAGTTTTCTCATGTACCCATTCTTTTTCCTATTTACTGTTCATATATATATATATATTCCTTCATTTTAGTTCCTATCTATGGAATCTACATATTTTTTATTCCATTCATCACACAGGTAGAGGACATATTTCCATTTCCCAGTCTCATCATTTGTAACAACATACACAAAGTCAAGTTTGATTTCTCCTGTGACTTGAACATAGACTGTATATAAATTTTGAAAAAGAAAAAAAGATGTGTTTCTATCATTATGAGAAATAAGCATTGTTCGTTACATAGCCAAATAATTTAGTATGATTGCATATCCGTTTCCAGTGTGCCAGTATCAGAACTTTTGTGACTTGCCAGATACGAGTCTTAGGATCAATCTCAAGATTCTCTTTTATTCCCCTTCCCCATTTCGGTATAAATCTTACCAATCGCTTAGAGTTACATTTCTTTGTTATTGTTTGGCTTTAATTTGAGTCATGCCTTCCTTGCATAGTCATATTTATTTTCCTTCCTCATGTTCTCAATGCTTTATTTTATTCTCCTTTTTCAGTTTTTGTGCTTACAAGGGTTTTCAAAATATCTTGGATAAATATCAGAAGGCTGATATTATTTTGGTGGGAGGTCTGGTGGCTTTCCCTCATGTCATCTTATTTGTGATGAAAATACTAGTGCTTCATTGCTCTGGCAACTGGATGTTGAAGATGGCAAGGGGAGGGGCAAGAGAACAGAATGTTAGAGCAGTTCTTGAATTCTGGGCTTCCCCTGTATCTTGTTGCCAATACCACCTTATTTGCTGTGGACACCATCACCACTCTGCCTATCAAAAATGGTTTTATAACTGAGCCACTCAATTCTGAGAGATGAGAGGTAAAAATATATTCCATGAAATACTCATGAAATCTTTGATACTAAAGCCTAGGTGGTGTTAAAGGTGTTATTCACAATGTAGTTGTGCCAATACTTTCATCTGTTGGGACTTTGAACTCTACACAAGCTTAGTAATCACATTTACTTATGATCTCTGAGATATTGGGTTCATCTTGAAATTTTCTAGAATGCCAAATTGAATGACCTCTGAAAAGAAGATGGTGATGAATTAGTTGAAGGTCACAGCTGACTAGTGCATAATTACCACTTGATTTGAGGGATATTTAAACATATTTAAAGATACCAGATGGTACATAGTTCAGACGGATACGTTGTAGGCTCTTTGGAAACAGCAGCTCTGGCTGTTTCCTGCCTGTAGTGATGGTGGGTGGGTGGGGTTGTGCATGGGCTGGAAGATATTTTGAAACTTGGCACTATTTAAAAACTAAGGCAAAATCTGATCTTCTGATCTTGCTAATTGTTGCTTAAAAGATTCTGCAATTTCTTTTGCTCAAATATGTACCCTGGAGGTTTGAGCATGTGAGTTCAGACATTCCTGAGTGCTTTCTGAGGGATGTCTTCCCCACTAAATGCCACTCTTTGGAAAAGACACACAAAGAAAATAATGGAAGAGAAATCCTTAGCTTACCTAACAACCAAATGGATTGAACTACAGTTGCGGCATTGTAAGGATACCAATAGTAGAGCCAGATCCCTTTAATATCCAATGAGTCTTTGCATGTCATCCCCATTGCCAGGAATTAAAAAAAAGCCATAAATAAAAAAATAGTTTTTTTGAAGATTGAAATGTTTTAATGCAATTCTGTTAAGTTGGGGATGAAGACCAGGAGCTGCTCCAATCTTGAGGCAGTGAAATGACACTGAATCTAAGCAGGCCATGTGAATCACTAGGAGGGAACGTAACAATGGGTCTTGACTTCACTTAGGTCAGAAGAGAAAGTTTGAAAAGTGGCCTTGCTATTGTCAGTTCCACTATTCTTTCACAAATGGCTCAATTCCATGTAAAAAACATGTCCTACTTACAGAAAAGTGCAGTGGAAGGAGGTTTGGAAATCAGTGCCCTAGAGCCTCTTAAGCACAGAGGCAATACAGCCGTCTGGAATTTTCTTATACAGGTGAAGAAAATTAATAATGTTTTGTGGGCAATGGGTAAGATTATTCACTTCTATGTAGCCTAGAGGACTGAGAAGCTCTTTTTGCATATCTGAGGAACTTTGTTGTGGAAGAGGAACTTGGTCTATTATGTGTAAGCTTCAGGGAGCAAAAGTCAGACCAATGAGCAGCTGCCAGAAATCTCTGACAAATAGATGTCCTATATTTGGCAAACTTCCGACATCAAAGAAAAGTCTTTCATTAACAATTTATGTCCTGGTTTTACTTTATTTTCCTTTCCGTGTTCTCTATTTTCTTCACTGGTTTCATTTAAATTTTATTTTCCCTACTTAACTGCATGTGTTTTCCAAAGTAATGAAATAGATCATTAAATTAATAAATATATAAATAAACAGTGCATAGAATCTGTAGCATTTCAGTAGGTTTCAATTTAGTGTCGGGGAAAAAAATCCAAATCGATGGATAATGTGTCCATAGGTCACTGTCAGCTGGCATTCATATGCCTGTGACCACAGTGATATAGGTATTGGGGGCAGAGGTTTGTTCACAGATTTAGCAGTCTCTTTTAGATGGTGTAATGTTTTAAAGGATATACTATTCACTGTGATTTTGTGTTATAAACAAAAATGTTTTGAATTGTGAAGAAAAATGTACAAAAAAAAGCACAGCATCAAGGTTCTTTCTTGGACTTCACTGTTAGTTTGTGTGACTTCTGCTAAAAATGGAAGGAGAAAACTGACTTTTTCAGTTGCTTTTAAACTTCCTGGATAACAATCATGAATGATTATGTTTAGAGTTTTGAAGGCAGCTGCTTTATAAGGAACGTGCTTTACATCAGCTCATTAGGTTGTAGGCTAAAAATTGAGGCAGAAAAGTTGGAGGACTGGGCCTCAGTGGTGGCCAATCAGCAGCTGAGCTAGGAAATAGATTTCAACTTCCTGTCATTTGGAGTAATTTGCCATTCACCAGAATGTGCGCATGATGACACATACTGAGGTGTGAGCAAGTTGTGGTTGGATACATGTCTAAAAGGATCATTTTGATAAGCATTTTATGAAACAAGTCCAGTTCAAGTACTCTGTACAATTCTGGCTAATGATTTAGGCAGTCTCATTTCAAACTAACATTCAGCAGGCCACACACACAGGCAGTCCACATACAGCCAAGAGAGATCTGATTTAAAAATAAGCCCAATTTAAGCACTACATTAGATTTAATCTCAATATAATCCTGACATAATTATAGTATTTTCTGATGCTTCTTTTGAAGATTTAAAATTGTTTGTTATCTAATTAGGCTTTCCTGTTTCTCTAGCAGTTTTTTTTTTTTAAATTTTAGAATCTATGTATCTGTTGATTTGAAAAATAGATCGACCCATACCCAGAGAGAGAGAGAGAGAGAGAGAGAGAGAACCTTCCATCTGCTTGTTCAATCTCCAAATGCCTGTAGCAGCCAGGTCAAAGCCAGGAACCAGGAACCAGGTGCTCCATCTGGGTCCCCACATGGGTGGCAGGAACCCAATTATGTGATCCATTACTGTTGCCTCCCAGGTCCATTAGCAGGAGGCTGAACTGGAAGCAGAGGCGGGACTTGATCCCAGGCACTCTGATATGGAATGTAGGCATTCCAAGTGGTAGCTTAACACACTGAGACACAACACCTACCCTCTTCCATCATTTTGAATTAATAACCACCCTATAATGCTCATGAGCTCAATTTATTAAGAGAGAATTCAGAGAAAGACATCTGTTGTTAGCAGAGGGATGGATGCACTGAACTGAATGGAGGCTGATGGGGTATGGCTACTTGCATTCATGTGACTTGGGAATGAGTCAGGAGTATGCTGTAGTAAAATATGGGACAAGGTATATGGGATCAAGCAATGCAGAAACAGGAATGCACACACATACACACACACATACACACACAAGCCAAAATAAAAAAAAAATATGAAAGGAAAAAGATTGAATGTAAAGAAGACTTTTGAATTTTTTGAAAAGTTCATAATTTCACACAAATAAAATTTTAAGTATAGAACTACAATTGAAAATGCTTTACAGGGCTGGCACAGTGGTGCAGTAGGTTAACCCTCCACCTGCAGTGCCGGCATCCCATATGGGCACCGGTTCCAGTCCCGATCGCTCCTCTTCCATTCCATCTCTCTGCTATGGCCTGGAAAAGCAGCAAAGGCTGGCCTAAATGCTTGGACCCCAGCACCCACATGGGAGACCCAAAAGAAGCTCCTGGCTCTTGGCTCCTGGCTCCTGGCTCTGGATTGGCATAGCTCAGGCCATTGCAACCTTTTGGGGGATGAATCAGTAGAACGAACACCTTTCTCTCTGACTCTCCCTCTCACTGTCTGTAGCTCTACCTCTCAAATAAAATAAAATAAAATAAAATAAAATAAAATAAAATAATTTACATTATAATTTTAAAATTAAAAATAAGGAGAAGTTGAGAATAACATGAAATACATTTTTAAGACATAAGTTTTCCTATAAACCTCAAACCCGAAAAAATTGTCAGGAGCAGCCGCCCAACACAAATCATGATTACCCGGGTTGTAATGCATTGACCTCCGTGCATGTTGGATTATGAGGTTTCCAGAGCTTACCCAATTGACAGAATCAGATTTTCTGGGGAATAACCTTGGCCATCAGTAATAATGAACACCTCAATGTAATTTTTAAGATGATACATTTGGAAAACAGTGCATTACAGATATTGCTTGGGAATCAAAGTCACAAGTCTGAGGCCCATCTATGGACAGATTCACTGGTTGAGTGCCCAGGCATTCTTATTGGTCATTCAGCACAAAATATTACCCATGATAAGGTTAGGCCCCAAATCAGACAGCATTAATAAAAACAAACAAACAAACAAACAAAAAAAAACCTGTTTCCAAATGTGCCTTCCATTGGTTCTCATCTTTGGGAATAACTACATTTAAATTGCTATCATTATTGCTGTACTCTCCCTTTTGAGTTAGAAAAAGAAAGTTAAATCGACTTTACAAGTCTCATGAAAGATTTTATTTTAAGCTATCACACATGGCTAATTAACAGCATATGCTGTGTGGAGTCCAGTGACTGCAGCACAATAGATAATTTATATAACAATGGAAGAAGAGTTACTCTGAGGCCAAATCCATTTCTTTTTTCAGACTAAGAACAGAAGAGTGATTGATGCTATAGACTGTGAGTATCTTCATTTGTTTTTGTATCTTTATCCAGTTTATAGCAAAAAGAGCTCCACCACCTGCAAAATCTCAGCTTTTCAAACCAGGAATATGAGTGCTATAAAAGAGGTTACTGCTGTCATGAAAATAATATTGGTCTATGAAGTCGAAATTGCACCTTGTTCAAATTCCTATTTTTGCTCTCATTTGCTGTGTGACCTTGTTTTTTTAATTTAATTTCTCAGAGCCTTAGTTTTTTCCTGTTTATAATATAAGCACTAGCACATCCCTATGTGTAACATAAATGAGATAAACTGTGTTCTAGATTGGATTGTTTCCCAGTTTTCACTCCATTCTGCCATGTGATCTTCCAGTGTACAGAGTGGCATATGCTTTCCACCTATTGATCTTGGCTTTAGCATCTTGATTGTTTTGGTGATGGAAAGAGAGCAGGTAAGGTATTGTGCCAGTCCTAGGCTAAGACTCTGAGAGGCCTTAAAATTTACACTTAATTCTGCTGCAACCTGTCATAAAAAGAGCATTCCCTGGAAAGTCATTGTCCCTGCAGTCTAGAATGATCTAGAATGAATGTATATGGGGAACTTTTGAAAAATCCAAACAGCCTGAAACAGAGATGGGTTAGTCTGCAAGGTTGCAGACACATTGGCAAGAAAAGTAAATACTTGTATAAAGTCACTGTTATACAAGATTATTATAGTAGCTAACTCATCATGCAATACTTCTAATGTAGAATGCTAGAAAAATCACCAAGTATTTTGTGATTTAACATTGTTTAAATTTAAAGGCTAGGTTATATACAGAGAGGTAAAATAGGATATAATCAGTAAATGTGCATCTATTATTGCAGGAATGATAAAACATGAAAGTGCACAAAAATCCACAAATAATAGGTGAATATGGGCATTGTGGGAAGAAATCAGAGACTTTTAAAAGAATCTGGCAGAGAATTGATAAGGAAACTATATAAAAGGACAAGTCAAGGGAAAAAAATCTAAAGGAAGTAAAATAAGAAATTCTATGAATGCTAAAAAATAAAATTCAGTTTCTTCCTAGGTTTTATTTACTTTGTTAAGATACCATGGCAGCATAAACAATTTAAAGACGGGAGTTTATAAACCCACTGGGAAGGTAAGACCCGCAGCCATCCAAGATAGCACAGTTAAGAGCAGTGCCAATAAGCACAGCAGCAAGTGAGAGAATATAGTACCTAGATGGTGTCTGGTACAGAATAAATGTCCAATAAATTTTGTATGCTTTCTTCCTGGCCTGACATAGAAATGTTAGTGGTGCCTCCCAAGCTGGGCATAAAATTCTTTTTTCTTTTTTTTTCATTTGACTATGGCTCCTTAATGGTAAGACCAGTAGCTTACTAGAATATATATCCTCAGCACTTTGTATAGGAGACAGGGATGCATAGAAAGCATCTTTTTCCTTTTTGAGAAAACAAGCTACAGAGGAGAAGCCAAAAGCTTTCACATTACCTCCTGAATTCAGTGGCTATGATATTTACTCCATAAGATTTAAAATTTACTGTCTTTAATTTATCACTAAGGATGTTTTATGCTTTCTAGTAGCTTTTTTTGACACTTGCGATTGCCCTCTTGGAATTTGTAGTTTCTAATGCTGAGCCTCTTCAAAAATTCATTAAGCAGGACAGTCCTTTAAACAAATACAAGATTTATTTGCTTGATTGATTTACTTGATTTTATCTAGGAGTAGAGGGAAATAATGAACCTGATAGTCTTCTGTCTTGTGCGTTTTTAAAATAGAAGAGGAAACCATTCAGACACTGTCTTATGGAGGCCCTATAAAATGCCTTATAGAACCTCAATTATGATTGGTGTGAGGCACTGGGCTAAGGTCTTCTGAGGACATGGGAAAGTAGAAGACATCATCATTTCTCTCTAAGAGATTGAAATCTAAGAAGGGAGTTGGAAAGACCCCAGACCAAATGCCACTCTTAGGATCATTGGTTACTATCCTCACTCTGTCTTTTATGACCTTGTCTAAATATGATCAGAGTCGGCAAACTTGGAAGGCTTCCATAGCCTTGGCAACTCATGACGACAGCCTAGGATGGTTACTGGCGCCATAAACTAGAGTGTCAATTTGTTGGGTCAACAACAGGAGCCACTGTGCACTTGCTCCTCACGTGGGATCTCTGTCCTTAATGTGCTGTACATTGTGATTTAATGCTATAACTAGTACTCAAACAGTATGTTTCACTTTGTGTTTCTATGTGGGTGCAAACTGTTGAAATCTTTATACTAAATTGATCTTCTGTATATAAAGAGAATTGAAAATGAATCTTGATGCAAATGGAAGGGGAGAGGGAGCGGGAGAGGGGAGGGTTGCGGGTGGGAGGGAAGTTATGGGGGGGGGAAGCCATTGTAATCCATAAGCTGTATACTGGAAATTTATATTCATTAAATAAAAGTTAAAAAAAAAAAAGAAAGACCCCAGACCAAAATATAGAAAATGAAGGCAAAGGCCATTTATGACGTTCAAGTAGAGAAAACATTTCATATTTAAAAAGGTCCCAGAGAAACCCTATGTCCCTAGCCAAACAAAGCCAAAATCAATGCTGAGCTTATCACTTAGAAACTTGGTCAGAGTTAGGAGGGAAAATTCAGAGTTGAGTGTGTTCTCTTTCAATGGGGTTCTGAGAGTCTACAAAGTAATTACAAAAAAATAATTTTTTTGTATATTTTAGCAGCCAAATGGGATATTAACCTGATGTGTCGATGAGTTCTTTAGAAGTGTTCCTATACTCACTGTAGTACTAGAATTTAAAGAATATTTGCTTCTTTGCTTCTATCCTGGAGTTTGGTGTGAAGAATGTGGAAGGTTTTCATCTGATCACACGGAGGGAGGGCAGTCTTGGTGTTTCTGACACCATGTGTGGTCTGGTGGAATTACCGCTGCCTGATTCTACCCTAGGAGTAGAGGGAAATGAGGACGAATTCAGGTAGAAATAAGTGATTTTAACATTTTCTCTGATTTCCCTTCCATGCTCATTCTTCTCCCTAACTTCTAATTATTTATATTTATCTCCTTATTTTATGATTTTTGGCTTTAAAAATAAAAAATAAAATCACATTTTAAGAATCATAGCTACTGTGGCTAAATACATATTAAATTTATGATGAATTCAATTTTCATATATGTCAAATCATTTATTTTTCATTTCCAAAAGAACAGAAGAAAGTAGGAACATAAGAAATTAAGATATTTTGTAAACACATACACGGATTGTAGTTGTCTTGTCCTGTCTTTTCTGCTTGTGTCTAACTTTCTTTTCTTTCTTTTTTTTTTTTTGGGGGGGGGACAGGCAGAGTTAGACAGTGAGAGAGACAGAGACAGAGAGAAAGGTTTTCCTTCCATTGGTTCACCCCCCAAATGGCCGCTACAGCCAGCGCGCTGCACCGATCCGAAGCCAGGAGCCATGTGCTTCCTCCTGGTCTCCCATGCGGGTGCAGGGCCCAAGCACTTGGGCCGTCCTCCACTGCACTTCTGGGCCATAGCAGAGAGCTGGACTGGAAGAGGAGCAACCAGGACAGAATCCAGTGCCCCAACTGGGACTAGAACTTGGGGAGCTGGCACCGCAGGCAGAGGACTAGCCTAGTGAGCCACGGTGCCGGCCTTGTGTCTAACTTTCATATCAAAGTAGCCTTGATGAGAATTGTTTCCTTAGAACTTAAATCAAGACAACGGTCTCCACCAACTGCTCTTAAAATAGTGTGTGCTGCATCCAACTTACACTGACTCACAAGACCTGTGAGTACTGTACAAACTATTAATGAGTCACTGAAAGTTAAAACAGTGAGAGCTAAAATTAATTAAGTTATACGAAAACAAAGATAATAAATCCTCATACTTCCTCACATTGTGATTATTTTGAGGTTATTTATACCTTTGAATATGCAGATACAATTTAATAATGCACTACTGCATGTGTCTCTTTCCAACCCTGAAATCAATAATGTCATTTTGGTAGCTTCCAGTCAGCCTTAGTGTGAATATTTATACCATGGAAATCAACAGATGCTGTGATAAGCGTATGATTTATTGCCTTGCTGATTATCTAGATTTAAGAAAGTGATGAAAAAAGTTAGTAATAAAGACTAAACTTAAAAATGTGTCATCTCTAAAACTGAAGCTGGAAGGAATTTCAGCTTAATGGCTATAATTTGTACAAAATTGAGAACTATTTTAATTGTAGTTTGCATATTACATTAATTGATAATCAATTTATTGGGACACGATTACTGGATTGGGATGCAATTCCACTGCCAAAATGTAGTTAAATCTTTTATAGTTTGGTTAAAGATTAAAAAAACAACTAAAGCTTTGACAAAAATTAATAAAAACATTCTATGAGGAGCAGTTTCCTACATGGAATTCATCATAGTCTTATATCTTATTACTTTTTGTAAATAGTGTAACATACATATTTTATATTAAGAATTCTTTGACTCTATTTGATATTGGGAATAATAAAGCAAAAGGGAAGGAAAGAAAACATCTATGGATTAAAAGGAGTATTTGAAAATCACTGAACCAACGACCCCTCAAGGTTGCATTTAGTTCCTAAGTGACATTGACAGCTCAAGTGTGAATAGATTGTAAATTAGATTCAGTACAAGTATTACCCCCTTAGTATTTATTGTCTTTCTTACAAAACAGGGCTTTATTTCAAAGGTTTGGAAATTTAAACTTCCCGGGGTTTGAGTCAAAATTTTAGGCTTACGATGGGATTCAGAAAGACAATATTCCTCCCTTTCATCCACCAAAGAGATGTAGGGAAATCTGACATTAGTGTTTCAGAGAAAAAAAAAAAAAAACTAATAATTTTCATCAAAGTCAAACCAAAGCAATAGACTGACTGTCTGAGGCAGGGTAATCCATATGGAACTAAGGTAATCAATATGAAACTAAGGAAGCAATGTTATTTGTGTATTAACCATTGATAAGGGTAATATCTGATATCTGGCCTGTGTCTGACAATGAACAAGGCTGTTGATTGGCCTATAAACATCAATGTGTATTAATCTGGGGGACTGATTCTTCTCAGCATGATTAGATTCTGAGAAACGCTTTTCATTAAAGATATTGGGGGATAGGTCAACAAAAGCCCAAGTTATTTTCGGATTAACTTTATCCATTCTATTGATTATCCCCTGCTGGGTTAATAAACAATCTCAAAACTTAGTGGTTTAAAACAATGATTCGTCTTTTCTTTTTCTTAGTCTTGTGGACTGGCTATGGAATTTATGCTGCCATTGTCTGGTCTTATTCCTTTACTTTGGGAATTAGCTGGGCTAGAGCTAGAGGGCCTAACAGGTCCTCATGTATGTGTCTGAGGCTTTGGGCAGATGGCTGAAATAGCACCTTTCTCTCTATGGGATCTCTCATTATTCTGCAGTCTACATAAACTATTTTTCATTATGGCTGAGGTAGGCCTGAATGGTAAAAATGAAAGCTACCAGGGCCCACAAGGACTTTTGAAGCCAGGCCTGGAATTTGCACAGTTCTGTCACATTTTATTAGACAAAGACATCACAAGTCCATGGGCAAAGGGAGAGAATACCAAAACCTCTTGATAGGAATAGCTATCAGATTGTATTGCAAAAAATCATGAGAAAGATTGTCACTCTCTTTGAAGCAATCAACCTCAGTCACATCCCAAGAGTATGTAAAGAATATTTCATAATCGGCCGGCACCGCGGTCCAAAAGACTAATCCTCCGCCTGCGGCGCCGGCACACCAGGTTCTAGTCCTGGTCGGGGTGCCGGATTCTGTCCCGGTTGCCCCTCTTCCAGGCCAGCTCTCTGCTATGGCCCAGGAGTGCAGTGGAGGATGGCCCAAGTGCTTGGGTCCTGCACCCCATGGGAGACCAGGAGAAGCACCTGGCTCCTGGCTTCGGATCAGTGCGGTGTGCCGGCTGCAGTGCACTGGCCGCGGCGGTCATTGGAGGGTGAACCAACGGCAAAAGGAAGAACTTTCTCTCTGTCTCTCTCTCTCTCTCTTTCACTGTCCACTCTGCCTGTCCAAAAAAAATAATATTTTATAATATACATTTTCATGAACTGACTCCTCAAATGCCCTCAATGGCTGGAGACTGGACTGGGCCAGAAGCTGATAACTCAATCTAGGTTTCCCATTTGTGGCAGAAATGCTGGGTCAACACTGCTTCCTACCAGGGTCTTCATCAGAAGAAGGCTAGGGCCAGGATCCCTAGCCAGTTATTGATCCCAGGTACTCTGATATGGGACGTAAGTGTCCTACATATTGTCTTCATTGCCAGGTTAAACAGCAGTTCCAAGACAGAAGTTTTCTTACTGCAGTGCAGTCGGTGATATGCAGGAGGATTTTACTATAAGAGCCCAAAGCACAAGTTTTGGAGCCAGCCTGTCTTAGATAATATTTCTGCTGGCTGTGTGATACCGGGCAAGTTATTAAGTTATTTCAGTCAGGAGATAATAAATAATAATATCTACCTTAAAAGATTTTGGGAGGATAAAGATACTATTAGTAATTAATCCAGTGACTGATTCCATTGAATTCTAAATAGGTACAATCTACAACTTTCATGAGTTGTAATTAGATATTAAAATAAAATACAATTCGGGAGCAGCAAGATGGCGGAATAGGAAGGGAGCACATTGATAGTTCAGCAAGACACACAGGTAAATAAAAGTGGAGATACTGCAGGGTCAAGGAAGAGTAGGGGAAGAAACAGCAGCGGAAACTCTTCCGGAACTAGTGATTCACAGTGGACCTGCGTGGAGAGCGTGGAAGCCCAAGTTCGGGACACCAGCGGCAGACTCAACGCACCAGCGCTGGAACGCGAGGTGAGCCGAACCTCAATAGCCTGAGACACCAGCGGGCAAGCGGAAAGAGGAGACTAGAGGGAACGAGGCTTGAAACTCCGTGGGGAAAAGTTCACCAGGCTGACTAGAAGAGAGAGAGGAAAAAAAAAAAAGTGACTGATACGGACACGAGTTTCTCTCTCTCCACTCACCCCTCAAAGGCGAGCAAGACAAACAGCAGGCGCCATTTTGGACATACGTCATAAGCAGGGCGACCTCAGGTCTGCACCTGCCCTGAGCCTAGCAGAAAAACCTGACTCTGGGGGGAGGGGTGAAATAACAGGAGATTAGGATCTAACTTGGCAACCCAGTGGGAGACTGCAAGAGAATTGGAGCCCACAGTGAGGGCAGCACAGATTCCCTCTGTGGTCCTTGGGAAAGAGCTTCAGATCTCTGGCTCCTGTGGGTATATCATTCGCCTGCTAACTACCTCCAATTACGTTCAGCTGTGCGGAATTACTTCCCTTTTGAATCAAAAAAAAAAAAAAAAAAAAAGAAACAGAGATTTACACGCCTAACCTGGGAGTGTCATCTTTGACACACCCTCAACCCTGAGGAACCAAACACAGCTCTCAGTCCACACTTCTCTCAAACCTCTAAGGCTCCATCAAAAGCAGACAGTCCACTTAATATAGAGCCATAGTGTAACAAGAAAAAACACCACAGTGAAGAAACCAAATATCTCCAACATGCCATACAACAAATGCAAAAACCGAGGTAACACGAACAAGAAAGACACTATGACGCCCCCAAATGAAAAAGACACCCCAATTCAAGATTATGAAGATGATAAGATAGAAGAAATGCAAGAAGCGGATCTCAAAAAATTGATAAGAACATTAAGAAGTTCTCAAAAACAAATTCTTGAACTACAGAAATCCTTCATGGACAAGATAGAAAATCTCTCTCGTGAAAGTGAAATATTAAGGAGGAATCAAAATGAAATGAAACAACTATTGGAACAAGAAACTCTGATAGTGACTAGAAATCATAATGAAATGAAGAGTTCAATAGATCAAATGACAAACACATTAGAGAGCCTTAAAAACAGAATGGGCGAAGCAGAAGAGAGAATATCAGACTTAGAAGACAGAGAACAGGAAAGGAAACAGGCAAACCAAAGAAAAGAAGAAGAAATTAGAAATCTAAAAAATATTGTCGGGAATCTACAGGATACTATTAAAAAACCCAACATTCGGGTTCTAGGAGTTCCTGAAGGCATGGAGAAGGAGAAAGGATTAGAAGGCATTTTCAGTGAGATACTAGCAGAAAATTTCCCAGGTTTGGAGAAGGACAGAGGCATCTTAGTACAGGAAGCTTATAGAACCCCTAATAAACATGACCAAAAGAGATCCTCACCACGACATGTTGTAATCAAACTCACCACAGTGAAACATAAAGAAAAGATCCTAAAAGGTGCAAGAGAGAAACGTCAGATTACTCTTAGAGGATCTCCAATTAGACTCACAGCAGACTTCTCATCAGAAACCCTACAGGCTAGAAGGGAATGGCGAGACATAGCCCAGGTACTAAGAGAGAAAAACTGCCAGCCCAGAATACTATATCCTGCAAAACTCTCATTTGTGAATGAAGGTGAAATTAAGACTTTTCATAGCAAACAGAAACTGAAAGAATTTGTTGCCACTCATCCTGCCCTGCAAAAGATGCTTAAAGATGTGTTACACACAGAAACACAGAAACATGGTCACCAATATGAAAGAAGGTAAAGGAAGGAAACCTCACAGCAAAAGATCACAGGAAGCTCAATTTCTCTTTGACATAGAATTAAACTCTGATGCTCTGTTAAAGCAATGTGTTAAAGTAATCTAAAAACAAAAAGCAATTCAAATCAATTGGCAATCTACAAAAAGAGTTAAAGATTTTAAAAGCTATTATTAAAATTGCTATATTGGTCTATTATGCTATGTTATATGTGTGTACATATTGTATGTCCACATAGGAAATTTTATTAAGAGTTTTATTTTAAATGGCTTATAGATAAGATTGTCCATAAATTTAAGCTGCTAAAATCAATCAAAGATACATTTTAATTTGTGGGACCTGAATCTGTGTATCATATGTTTTAGACTTGTTGGTAGAAAGAAACTAAAAACATTTTATATGGTTGTGCTTAAGTTTACTGGTTAAACAAACTACACCATGTTAGATATTTAAGAGGTGTTTTCAAATACATGATTCTTAAAATTTATAGAAGGCATTGGACCTTCTGGTAAATGTTTTCTTAAGTTGTTATCTAATGGTTGAAATGGTTTGCTAAGTATTCATGTGATATTGCTATTGTCAGCAAGCGATCTAGGACTTGCTCCCTCATTTCTCTATTCTAAGCCCAACTTGTTCTTTCATTTCTCTATTCTCCTCAAGGTAGGAAACTAATTCTATTATGAAGGAATCTGTAGGACGCACAATTTAATCTTTAGACCTTATAAAAGAGATGGCTAACATTTTTCTGTAATAGCATAGCCAAAATAAGAACTTAAATAATAATCTCATAGCTAGATTCACTTCGCCATCAGCGAAGTATACAGTAAGTAGAAAAAACCTCCCTTTCAGACAAAAGGGAAAGAAAGTTTTAAAGTGAGAATATAATTTTCCTCATGGGCATTGTCTACCTTAGAAAAACTACTACAGAACATGCCTGTGACTAGAGACTTGTAGTTCAGGCCACCGAAGATTAGAGATGGGACTTGGGCACTCCCTTGACTTGCATCCTCTGGTCTGCTTGAACACAAACCAGGAGGAAAAGAAAGCTCGGCATCAGAAGCAATGGGTGGCAGGCCTATGAATGGCTGATCTGTACAGTGATCTGCCCTCAAGGAAACCCAACAGGCCAGTCCACTGCAGTGGCTTTCAATGTGGTAAGCCTGGGCTTCAGCAGAAATCAACTTGTGAAGAGCCCTGGCAGCTCTGCCAAGAGTTGGATCACTGGAAATGGACCTGCCCTGGAGTCGAAGGATGCCCAGGTCAGAGCCACAGATCTTATTGGCTCTAAGCTGAAAAGCCCTTCACTCAGCCCAACTTCCAAAGTGACCACTGCAACTGAGGGGACAGCCAAGTAGGGTCAGCAACATTGCAGGCAGAACTGTAAATTTCTTGTTAGAGATGCCCCCTGCCTTTACCTGGCCAGCTCTCCTCCCAGGCCAGCCAAGTAATGAAAGTCAACAGAGTGCCTTCCCCTAGGAGGTTCACACCTCCCTTAGGATATACCCCATGTGAAGAGATAGATAGGTCTGGGCCTCTTAACTTACAAGGCCTAAAGCCCACCAGATTATTATCAAGCCCCTTCTATCAGGTTCTATTTGCCTCTCAATCAGAAAACTTAATTGTAGCTTAGACAGCACCTTTCTTAGCTCCTCTAATAATGACTCTGTCCTTTGTTCTAGACCCTGTCTAGCACACTTGGGCCTCATTCCTTTGTAATCATAACCTCTACTCTACCACCAATGGCTCTACTCCCAACCTGTGTGTACTGATGGTCCTCTTCCCCACTTAATGCTGTATAATTGTTCAAACCTGGTAAATGCCACTCTTAGGATCATTGGTTACTATCCTCACTCTGTCTTTTATGACCTTGTCTAAATATGATCAAAGTCGGCAAATTGGAAGGCTTCCATAGCCTTGGCAACTCATGACGAGAGTCTAGGGTGGTTACTGGTGCCATAAACTAGAATGTCAATTTGTTGGGTCAACAACAGGAGCCACTGTGCGCTTGCTCCTGATGTGGGATCTCTGTCCTTAATGTGCTGTACATTTTGATTTAATGCTATAACTAGTACTCAAACAGTATGTTTCACTTTGTGTTTCTATGTGGGTGCAAACTGTTGAAATCTTTATACTAAATTGATCTTCTGTATATAAAGAGAATTGAAAATGAATCTTGATGTGAATGGAAGGGGAGAGGGAGCGGGAGAGGGGAGGGTTGTGGGTGGGAGGGAAGTTATAGGAGGGGGAAGCCATTGTAATCCATAAGCTGTACACTGGAAATTTATATTCATTAAATAAAAGTTAAAAAAAAATTAAAAAAAAATACAATTCTTCACAATTTCTAAAGCCAAGCATCATCCCAAATGAAACTATTAAAAACAAACACAAGATAATATGTGTGTATATATATATATATATGTATATATATTTGTGTATATTTTTCAAATTTGTATCTTTTTAAAAATAATTATTTACTTTTAAAGATTTATGTATTTATTTGAAAGTCTAAGTTACATAGAGAGAGAAGGAGTGGTAGAGAGAGGGAGAGAGGGAGAGGGAGAAAGAGAGAGAGAGAGAGAGAGAGAGAGAGAGAGAGATTCTTTCATCTGCTGGTTCACTCCCCAATTGGCTACAACGGCCAGAGCCAGGAGCTTCTTCCAGGTCTCCCATGTGGGTCCAGGGACCCATGGACTTAGGCCATCTTCCACTGCTTTCCTGGGCCATAGTAGAGAGTTGGATCAGAAGTGGAGCAGCCAGAACTCGAACTGGCACCCATATGGGATGCTGGCATGGTAGGCGGAGGCTCTACCCAGTAGGCCACAGCAGTGGCCCACAAATTTGTATTTATTTTGGGTATAAATTATCAATTTTCAATTTGTATTGCTTTAGTAAGATTAGATAAACAATAAGGAAAATGAAAGTTATACTTCCTTCAAATTTTGGGTTTCAATTAAGTACATAGGAATGTAATTTTTTTTTGTCTTCTGCCATAAAGTATTATACAGTCTTACAGGATATGATGAAGGTTACACACAGTTCTCACTTGATTTTTCTATCTCATTCATTATTTAACAATAGATTTGTTCCATTCCAGATCTCTTATTTGCAGTACTCTTTCCATTTTTCTATATTTGTCTACTGTGGGGTCCTATTGCTCATGACTTTCCGTTGTTTTATGAAGCATAGTTTTTTGTTTGTTTGTTTGTTTGTTTTGTTTTTTTCTACAACTCTTCCCAATGGGTGTCTAGGAGCTACTAAAATTCATGAATTATTTTATATTATAGACCTGTAACACTTATAAGATTGGGAAGAAGTTCGGGGAAGACATTGAAGACTCAATTTTATCATGGTGTCTGGGCACAAGTTCTAGTGAGCAACTCCTGGCTCTTAGGCAAAGGACATCACAGGGAAATCAGATAACAAAACAGGGAGGAATGATACCAATCTTGGGTCCAGTACTGTAGGAAACCTTGAAGATTTTAAGGTATATGTGAGAGTAGTGACTATTTTTCCATATAAATTTGTGCATTAGTGCCAAGGCAAACTCATTTGTGAGTAGGTAAGGGTTAGAGCACTGAAGCTAATAAGAATAACAAACAGTCACTGAAGATAACTTCAACCAAGTATGTTCTTATATCAATGACTTTGTTTCTTAATATAATGCCATTGATTTCCCTCTCCCTGAATTTAGCTTCAAATCAAATCTATCATGAAATTGAAACCAGAGTGAATTGAATCATTTTAAAATCACTGAGCAGTTGGCTTTGCCCAAATAATTTTATAAAAATTCATAGCTAACCTTTTAAATTTTATATTTGAACAACTGGTTTATAACTGTGTCTTTACCTAATTTATCTGTCTTGGATCTAGTCATACGTGCATTAGACCTTCCTTTAACCAGTTCACTTCCCAGCAGAGATTTCAGAAAAATTTGATTTAATCTCTGTGAGCACGACTGGTGGAACAAGTTGAATGTTAAGTGCATTAATTTTTGCTGAGATTCCAAAGCACTGAATCCATGTGACAATGTCCATTGTTCTTGATGGATTTCTTCCTCTTACCTAAAGCAGAGTCATTGGCAGATATGGTAGTCAGACCCTAACCCCTAACTCGTCTTCCAGCTTCTCCTTGTCCTCCTCATTAGATACACTATATTGAACAATGCCAGAACCAGTGTCAAACCCTCAGGTGTCTAATTAATAATTCGACTCTCAGCCACAGCTGTTCACTGAGATTTCTTCTGTGGCTTTTCATAGCAACTCTTGGCAGTATGCTGCCCTTTACCCTCTAGAGATTTCTTTCCTTTAATAATCTGTTATAAAGTTTCAAAAAGCTTTTTCAAAAATCTGAGCAAATTATATCCACTGGGTCCTTTATACAGTATGCTATAGTGTATGTACCTTATTTAAAATGAGACATTTAATGGGTTAGGGAACTTTTTTCAAGAATTACGTTGTGGCTGGCATTTAGTCTAGTGATTAAGATACTGGTGTGCTGTTTCAGAGTGCCTACACTCAATTGCTGGCTCTCATTCCTGATTCCAGCTTCCCATCAGTGCAGACCCTGGGAGGCTCAAGGAATCGGGTTCCTCCCACCTATGTGGAAGACCTGGAATGCTTTCCTGGCTTCTGGCTTTAGCTCAGTAGTTGCAATGTTTTGGGTGTTGAACAAGTAGTGGAAACTCTTTTTTTTCTTTTTTAAAGATTTTTTAATTTATTTATTTGAGAGGTAGAGTTATAGACAGTGAGAAGGAGAGACACAGAAAGGTCTTCCTTCCATTGGTTCACACCCCAAATGGCTGCAACGGCCGGAACTGCGCCAATATGAAGAGGAGCCAGGAGCTTCTTCTGGGTCTCCCATGTGGGTGCAGGGGTCCGAGGACTTGGGCCATCTTCTACTGCTTTCCCAGGCCACAGCAGAGAGCTGGATTGGAAGAGGAGCAGCCAGGACTAGAACTGGCACCCATATGGGATGCCGGTGCTGCAGAGGAGGATTAACCTTCTGGCCCCAATGGAAACTTTTTCGCTCTCTCTCTTTCCCTCTGTTTGTTTCTTTTTGTATCTCAAATAAATATTTTTTAAAAAGCCATTTATTGATTCAATACTTTGGACACATTTTACCTTAACTGGATTCTCAACCAATTTACCCAAGAATCAGAAAATTAATCTTAGTAGGGTGATTTTTTCTTTAAGATTTTGTTTACATATTTGAGAGAGAAGCAGATGGAGAGAAAGATAGAGCAAAAGGTCTTAAATCTGCGGGTTCACTCTCCAAATGGCCAAAACTGCCAGTGGTAGGCCTACCTGAAGCCAGGAGCCAGGTGCTTCTTCCAGGTCTCCCACATGAGTGCAGGGGCCCAGGCACTTGAGCCATCTTCTACTGCTTTCCCAGGCCATAACAGAGAGCTGGATCGGAGGAGGAGCAGCCGGGACCAGAACCGGTGCCCGTATGTGATGCTGGTGCTACAGGTGGAGGCTTAGTTTACTGTGTCACATTGCCAGCCCCAGGGCAACATTTCTTAAATTTCCCTTGGGAGTCCTCAAACTTTTATGCTAAATGCCACATTAGTATTAGGGTTGGTTTTTTTTTTTTTTGGCATTGAGTTTGAATTACAAAATATATGTTCTAACTTGAAAGAAAAGTTTGTCATAAAGGGTAGAAATACATATATAAATTTATCCCATGCACCTCTGGCTGAAGTTGGCTCAGATTTAGCATATTAAGTTAACTAGATGACCTCAGAATTGCAGATTGCAGCCATAGCTATAAACAAATTTTCATTCATTCTTTATAACAACATTTGAAGATGTATACTCATACAGGTTTAAGAAACAGAGTGCAGAGCTGGCACTGTGGCACAGTGGGTAAAGCTGCCACTTGCAGTGCTGGCATCCCATATAGGTGCCAGTTGGAGTCCCTGCTGTTCCACTTCTGATCCAGTTCTCTGCTTTGGCCAGGGAAAACAGCAGAAGACTGCCCAAGTCTTTGGGCCCCTGCACCAACATGGGAGACCTGGAAGAAGCTTCTGGCTTCAGATCAGCGCAGCTCTGACTCTGTGGCCAATTAGAGAGTGAACCAGCGGATGGAAGACCTCTTTCTCTCTCTGCCTCTTCTTCTCTCTCTGTGTAACTCTGATAAATAAATCTTAAAAAAAAAAAAGAAATATAGGCTGACAGAGGTTAACAGTGTTATTATGGGGAAAACATCAACAAAGAAAGGTCGTCTCAATTCTTTGTCTCACACAAAAGAAGAATTTCCATGCAGACAAATCAAGGAGCAAAGCAAGATTTATTTAAGTCAGAAACCTCCTGCTGCAACAGCCAGGGAGGCAGACCCAAGAAACTGTGAAGGTCAAGTCTTTTAAGTACAAGATTTTTTGGGAAAAAAAAACAAAATAGCAGCTAGCAATCAGAAGGTGAAGACAAAACCCTTCAAAAGACCAGGTTTGTAATCCTTTCTATCCTGTCTAGCTTGCTTATGATAAAACAAAAATCTTCAGATAGGTGTGATTGGTAACTTCTTTCTATTTTCATAATAAACCAAAACTCAGAGGGGTCGAATCACTACTTCCTTGCTGTTTTTGTGATAAAACTGGAAACTCAGGAGTGGAGTCTGGCATTTTTATCTTGCTAAAGGTAATTTTTGGAGTGAAGCAAGCATTTTACACAGTCTTAAAGAGTTTTCCCGTTTTCCTTATTATGACTGGGTCCAGTCCAACTGCCTATTAGTACATCTGCCTCCTCACATTCCCTCCCCCAGAAGAATGGACCCTAATTGCTGTTATGGATATGGGAGTGATGATCACTCTGGCCACTTCATGCTGAAAAGAGGCATAGTTGAGCGACAGCTGCAGGGCATTCCTCTGAGGGTTGATCTAAGGGTCCCTGGTAGAATGCAGAGTCTGCTGGATTCTGGTTGTTTAGTCCCAGACTACACAAATATAAGGCAGTTACTTCTCTCCCAATTGAAAGCCTCATCTTGTGAGAGCTTCCGGGATCCAGCTGGCAGCCTCAATGTTAAAGACTTAGTTCTAGAGCTGTAGATTTAAAAGAATTGTCAGAGATTTAAACTTTTTGGTCAACATAAGTTAAACCTGAGCATTTTAACCAAAGCTGCATATCAGTTGTAATCAGATAAATCTAACCCCTTTAAGATTCAAATTTAAAAACAATTAAGCTCAGTAAAGGGAACAGAACACATGAAACTTCCCTGAGATACATAAAACTGGTTACCCAAGTCAGCTGCAAACATAGAAAACCATAACTGAAAAGGATTAGCATGTGACGTCAGCATGAGTCCATCACTCAGGACAGTTGAGTACATCATGTCACAAAGAGATAGAGAATCAGGTAATCTTGCTGTCTTAAGAAGAGCTAACTTTAAAATAATTTTGTTCTAATCTCATTCAAACTAATCTCACACATCATTCAACTTCCGCAAACATTCTCCTAAACAATCCTTAATGTTTCTAAATTAAGAGAAAAATATCCTTTAAAGAACATGCAGAATTTTAATCCATAGTTACTTTAAAGCAGATTTTGAATTTTGAAATGTTAAAGCAGCTTTTGAATTCAGGTAAGAAGTAGGTAAATGATTTTTACACAATTACACTGTACCAAAGTGTACCTAGAAATTTCTGGAAAATGTTTAGCTAGAAAACAAGACATTTCGGCCGGCGCCGCGGCTCACTAGGCTAATCCTCCGCCTTGCGGCGCTGGCATACCGGGTTCTAGTCCCGGTCGGGGCACCAGATTCTATCCCAGTTGCCCCTCTTCCAGGCCAGCTCTCTGCTGTGGCCAGGGAGTGCAGTGGAGGATGGCCCAAGTGCTTGGGCCCTGCACCCCATGGGAGACCAGGAGAAGCACCTGGCTCCTGCCATCGGATCAGCGCGGTGCGCCAGCCGCAGTGCGCCGGCCGTGGCGGCCATTGGAGGGTGAACCAACGGCAAAAAGGAAGACCTTTCTCTCTGTCTCTCTCTCACTATCCACTCTGCCTGTCCAAAAAAAAAAAAAAAAAAAGAAAACAAGACATTTCAGAGCAGCACCAACAGGGATTTGTTAATAGACATAAATATTTTGAGAATCACATTGTGGATGGCAAAAGATTTAAACTAGTTATGAATATAATAACTCTGTAATTTATAGCACCTTAGGAAGTATAATAGGGTTTCACAGACCTTTATACTTTCTAGGGCAGTGGCAATCAATCAGAAAGTTCTATGCTTCAACAAGGCATATGTTGATGGTTGGTCAACAGATGAATTTGTGGACAGAGAAACTTCTATTGTTTAGTAAGTGAAAAAAATGTGAACTCTGGGTCAGAGCAGCCAGTCTAGGAAAAAAATCTTGAGACAGACAATAGAAAACATGACCCTTCAAGGAGTCTGGTCAGTAGTAAAAACAGCAGTTTAAAATGAACCCTGTTACAACCAGTTCTTTTAAGTGTCTTTTTTAAAATGGTGACTAAGGAGATAGGGAAAATGAGACACATGGCATCCTTTAGCAGAGAGAGCCAACTGAGAGCAGGTGTTGGGCCTTCGCTGCTGAATGGATGCAACATTCCTCCTCCCACACACACACTTCCCAACATTTGAGTTGAAGGAAAGGGGGTAGTGAACAGAATCTGAGTACATCAGGTGAGCCAAAGCCAGGGGGGACCTAGGCAGAGCGTTTGAGAGAAGTTGGCTTAGGTCTCTTTTAACCCAGACAGACTGAGCAGTTATAGCCCAATCAACTTTTCCCTGGACAATCCAGAGTCCTGGATTAATGTCTATTTCTGTCAGAGGGAAGCATAAAGACTCCTCTAGTCTAATAAGAGCTGTAGTCTTTATCTGGGCCAAGCGATCTCCATTTAGTAAAGGTGTTGGGCTCTCTGGTATGATCGAAAAGGGGTGAGTAAATACTGGATCATTCCAGACATAGCTCAAAGTTCAGGTGAAATATCTAACCTGGCTGGGAAGTTCCTAAGACACCCATTACAGTAGCTGTATGAGAAGAAAGGTGGCCAAAGCTAGGGCGAAGAATAGAGAAAGTTGCTCTCTGGTGTCCAGAAGGAAAGTTATAGGCTTTTCTTTTTTTAATTTTTTTAAAGATTTATTTATTTATTTGAAAGTCAGAGTTACACAGAGAGAAGAGAGGCGGAGAGAGAGAGGTCTTTCATCCAATGGTTCACTCTCCAGATGGCCGCAATGGCCGGAGCTGCGCTGATCCAAAGCCAGGAGCCAGGAGCTTCTTCCGGGTCTCCCACGTGGGTGCCGGGGCCCAAGCACTTGGGGCATCTTCTACTGCTATCCCAGGCCATAGCAGAGAGCTGGACAGGAAGTGGAGCAGCCGGGTCTCGAACCGGTGCCCATATGGGATGCCGGTGCTTCAGGCCAGAGTGTTAACCCAAAAGAGCTGGACAGGAAGTGGAGCAGTTGGGTCTTGAATCGGTACCCATATGGGATGCTGGTGCTTCAGGCCAGAGTGTTAACCCACTGTGCCACAGCACCGGGCCTGGCTTTTCTTCCACTATGAGAATGACCTAGGGCTCGTGAGTGCTGATCTGATGTGTCACCCCAGAATTTTTGGCATTCATTGGTAGTCAAATCTCCAGTGATCTCCTCTGCAGATAGGACATGGCCCTGGGTCTTTTTTGAAAATCCTTGGTGAAGTGTCCACTGCCTTTGTGGCAAATGTACTTGAAAGGTCACCAGGGAGCCTTACTGGGACTGAGACATCACCAGGAGCACACTCCTCCTCTTATTTTTTTGTTTTGCTCTTGGTTCCTTCTTATCTCTGTTATAAAAGACCATGTGACAACATTTAAGAGGCTGACTAGGGTGCTCTCAGGCCCCACTGCAAGTCTCTGGAGCTTTTTCTTAGTGTCTGGGGAACACTGGATTGGGAATTTGCCCTTGAAAATCACCTGCCCTTCTACAGAGTCGGGATCTAATGGAGTATATTTCTTTAAAGTCTCCCTCAAACATCCTAAGAAGGCAGAGGGATTCTCCTATGGCCCCTGATCTATCAGTGATAGTTTAGTACAAAGAAAGCCTGGACATAAGGAACTTCAACCCATTTAGGCTAACTTTCTCCATTCTCCAGCTTGCAACCAGGCCAGGTGGTGGTGCAGAAAAAGATCAGGCAATTTTTTCTTTAAGCTCTGGGGCTCAAAGGACTCCCAGTGTCTAAGAATGCATCCCAAGAGAATGCCTACTATAGATGGTTCGCTTCCCATTTAGAATAAGAAGATAAGACGTAAATGTCCATCAGTTCCTATCTCTTCTGAGTTTGAGATGTCTCTCAAAACTTGTACACTGCCTGTGTCATTTAGATGTGCACAGAAGCCCAGAGAGGAGGGAGGAGGGTGAGGGTGGGAACAGTATGCATTAGCTACTTTTGTTCAGACTTCCACACTTATAACTAGGATATATATTTGTCAGAACAGCACACACAAGGAGTGATCAGTTCCTTTTTATCCATGTTGTACTAGACTGGGCCTCTGCCTGGTCAAATATATACCATTTCTTTGCTCCCCTGCTTGAAGAAAAATAGTTGCTCTATGCCTCTTATTAGGCTTATCTAATAGGCCTGATTTCAACAATGATCTTTCATGGAAACAGCCTTAACAATGGAGTTTTGAATAGAGTTTGGAGGGTGGGTAGCAGTTCTGGCTACCACTTAGTTTGGTGACCAGGCAAGTGAAGGTATAAAGAAGGGTGGTACAGGAATAAAAATTCTCTCAAGCTTCCTCTGAGGTATGGGCTATGTAGGAAGGAACTGAGAGAGGTAATCAAAAAGATGGGGACTGAGAAGGAAGGTAGGGAATATCAGAGACCATACTGGAGAACCTAGATGCGGAAGTTCAGGACATGCAGGAACTTACACCTAATGAGGAGCCTGGATGGAACATCCACCATTCTTCAAAAGAGGTAAGTAAACTCTGACCCAGAAATAATGAGATATCTAGGAAACACCAACTAGTAGGACCAGGGTTCAAGTTTATATAAATTGAGATTTGGCAGGGTAAGAACATTTAGAAGAGTGTGACAAGCAGAGAAAGAGATGGAGATCTTGTCACAGACTGGAGTAAAGAAAGGATTCATTGAGGCATGGAGCCCGGATCTCATGGCCTTGCTCCAAACTGTCCAATATTACTGACAAATTGATCTACAAGGAAAGAAGCACAGAGTACAGTTTTCAACCCGACACCCTAATGTGCTGTTGGAGTTTGGTGTGTTGTCAAGGAGCCTTTGAAAAAACACCAGAGTGTGATCCTGGTCTGAATTTCAAAGTTACTCTAAGACCTTCTTCCAGTCTCGTGTGATGGGCTAATCCCCGCAAAAGGAAACAGAGTAGGACCAGACACACATTCCCAGAGTTGAGATGAGAAGTAGAGTGAATAGAGCCTCAAGTGTAAAAGCTCATGTGGACTCCACAAGTTCAGGTCACAGGCACTCAATCTGGGGTAAGACATTCCTGGGGCATTGGGAATGGAGCCTAGGGTCTTGCTCCAGACAGCCCCTAGTCCCTACAGTGCCATTCCCTGCAGGAAATGTGCTTCCCAGCCCAACACAAATCTGACTGTCAGAATCTGGTGTCCAGCCAAAAGACTTTCAGGAAGCCTTGGGCTGTGGCCCCAGCCAGGATCCATCAACCATCTCAAGGCCTCTCCTAGTCCCTCACAAAAGGGCTACACACAAGAAGGAAGGGGATGCTTCACAGCCCAATGACAACATGGGCTTGTTGGGGACTGGGGTCCAGTCAAGAGACTTTCAGGAAAGCCCAGAGTAAAGTCTGGTCAGTAGCTATATCTCAGGGCCTTTTTTTTTTTAAAAGAGCAAAAACAGAACAGCAGCTAACAATAAGAGAGTGGGAAAAAACCCATCAAAAGGCCAGGTTTGTGATTCAGTCTATCCTGTCTAGCTTGCTCATGATAAAACAAAATACCATGAGAAAGGTGATTGGTCACTTCTTTTTATTATCATGGTAACCCAAAACTCAGGATAGAATCACTACTTCCTTGATATATGAGTGATAAAACTGGAAAATCAGGAGTGGGATTTGGCACTCCTTTCTTGCTAAAGGTAACTTTTAGGGTAAAGCAAGCATTTTATACCCTCTTAAAGAGATTTCCCCTTTTCCTCATTCTGATCAGGACCAAGCTAACTGCCTGTTAGCCCACTTGCCTCCTCACAGTGTTAGTAAATGTTGGGTTCAAGGTATGGTGGAGGAAAATCATAAAACAAAACAACAACAACAAAAACAACAAAACCACCATTATTCTCCCCACCTAGATGGTGATCATATTGGAAGAAGGCAGGAGAGCTCTTCCTAGCCATGCTAACCATCCTCAACAGGTTGGAGAACAGTAGGGAACCCACAGAGAGAATTGGCTTGGAGGCAATCTGTCAGGCACTGTCTCGGGCCCCTACTTCTGCCTGTTCCAGTTCCTCATTGTATCTGTGGATGATCTCTTGTCTCAAACTCACTCTCTCTCAGTCTGACACTGGCTGTATTTAAGGCAGCTGCTTCTGCCCCATCCTGGGTTAGGCTCTAGAATTATGCTGCACTCCCGAACTTAGAATCTGGATGCAAAATTGATGCCTTAGTCAGTGGACTGCCAGGTTTGTCCCAGATCCCTCCCTTGTTGATAGCATATGAAAACACACCACTACCACCACTACTTTGTACTGGACAAACTTGGTTTCCCTTTGACTCACCTCTCAGTTGATTCTGGACTGGGGCACTTGCCTTAGATGGGGTCTCAGGTAACGAACCTGAAGAAGTTAGCTTAATTGGGATGAGTAAAAGGATCTGATATCTGGAAGGGTTAGGGCTGAACTGGAAACTAGGGCAGGTTCAACATACCACGTCAGCATGGTTGGAATTAACATATCAGCAACTAGAAACAGGCCAGTGGTGGTGAAGATTTGGTAGACTGACCCTGGCTAGAGCTGCTCTAACCTCGTGGGCTGGAGGCTGAAGAGATTATGCAAGGCAGCAGAGAGCTTTGCTGTCTTCTGCTGGGGAGAGGTATTTAGGGGGCCCTAGGGTCATACAGCTTAAAGCTGTGCTTTAGCTTTTCCTGGCTGTGTTCCTTTGGTAAATTAAGTAAATCTTTGGAGTTCCCATTGCTTCATCTATAAACTACTAATAATAATATTTTATAGTCAGGATTACAAAGAACATAAAGTCACTAACAGATGACTTACACAAGTGCTCATCAGCTGGTCATCCTCAGCACAGCTCTTCTATTTTCTGGCTTCATGGACTTGGGGAACTCATTTCATATTTTTGAAGTTCAGTGTCTTATCCTCTGAATGAATGCTCATTTCTAAGTCACCATTCATCTCAAACATCCTAAAATCTATTTTAAACTGTTGCTTGGCAAATAAGTGTACCTTTCTAAGACTCTCAGAGCCACCCTGAAACGCAAGGCCAAACCCAGCAATTCTATTAAATCCCATTATTTAAAAAAAAAAAAAAACTCACAAAACCTCTTTTGAAACATTAAAGCTTACATATATGTTTAAATAACCTTGTCAAATTTGCTCCCCTGCAGAGGGCTTTTCATTATTCTTTTTCATTAAAATAAAAACCCCTCTGGTTGACTTTCTAAATGTGTATTCGTTAGGACTTCAGCCTGTTGTTAACCACTTTCAGCCTGATATTAAGCTCTGTCCTCCTGAAGCTGAAGGCTATGCTACCCCCTGAGAAGTCACCTATGATGATAACAGAGTGGACACTTAATATGCTAAATAATAACAATACAAAATCCAAATGCATAGTGATCACTGGCTGCCCAACAGGGGCCTGTCACTCACTTCCTTTATCAGTAATTGTCGCTAAACCATTCTGTATTAAGAGGGGAGTGAATAAACCCCTGCACAGCAAATGTCTCCAGGCTCCAGGCTGTGGTAAATAGGGTATCTAATATCCAGAAAATGAATATGCAGTCTCCAGAGAAACATATGCAATGAAGAGAAATGGATTTTCCGATTAGAAAGTTTAGTACTAAGAAGAAAAGGAATTAATTTGAGAGAGAAAAGAATAGATGTAGTAGGTTTCCACCCTACTGATAAACTGCATTTCAACATAGTTTTTCCTCTTCTTTATTTCAAAAGCTATAGTAGTCAAGGGGTTCCTGTTCCTTTATGTTCCAAAAACCAAGTCCTTCAGATAAGCAGTCCTTGCTCTATCAACTAATTACTTTCTGATTTGCTTTGATCTATTATTCAGGCAGTAAATTCCAGCTTCATTTCACCCATAATGTAAAACTCAAATGTAATCACTGTTGGGAAAGGAGATAACCAAGTTGTCAATTTGAAAGAGGCATTTCCTTTTCATCAAGAATTCTGGCATGGGATATGTACACTTTCCACGTCGTTGACGCAATTGACCTTGCTGAAAACCCAGTCTATGCTCTATGGATCTTTGGCTAGAAAAAAAGTCATTTAAGAATCAAGCTGCTTTGGAATTTTAGCTTGCACACTATACCATTTTGCCTGCTATTCTCCTAATTTGTGATATGCTTCTAGTTATGAGTTAAAGTGTTTCTGAATGTGTCTTATAGAATCAATACCTGATATTCAATTCTCCATATATGTTTTCAATTTCATGATAAAGTTACTTCCTTTTTGGTTCAACCATATTAAAGATTATTTCTGTGTATTTTTTTTCTAACTCATCTGAACAAATTGGATTTGTAAATTAGAATTCCCTTACAATCTGTTAAATCCACACCAGTCCATATGTTCCAAGCCAAAAGAGTCCTCTGAGAATGTTAAAGGCTTCTATGATTACTTTTACGTTAATTTTTGTGAAAACACAATTCCCTATCCAGTGTGTTGCAGAATCATTTATATATAAAAAACCATATGCAAACAAGAGTTTGGATTCTCCATATGGGTCTATAAACAAAGACATTCTGATTACTGACTGGCTTGTCTTTGAAATTTACTCCTTATTTTACCATCCCCTCTCTTTCCATCTTTTTTTTTTTTTTTCCTTTCATACCTCTGTGTATGTAGATATGTGGACTATGCCCTATTCAATGCTCCAGATAGGTTCTGGGCATGAAAGTGGTATCGTGAGGCCCTAATTCCAAAGCATTCACATCTTCTATGGGCATTTTTCCTCCCGATGCTGCCTGCATAGCTTTCAAGATTTGAGGCACAGTAAGAAAGCTGTGGATCTTATAAGATTAGCTTTTCATTCAACAATGCTTTCATATACTTCACTCAGCCCTATCATTTCACTTTAGAAATAGTTGATCATCTATTCTGAACTATCTTTCTTTGTGGCCTATAAGTAATTCACTCTTTCCTTATCCCTCCCCACCCTTTGTTCTCACAGCCTAGTGTAATGACTTTTCTTGCAAATTTTATGTGTTTTAGGGAATCAAGAATTTGGTTCAGAATAAAATTGCTCTTTTTCTCCTTTTTTAGTTTTAACAGGAAAGGGCTGTGGAGCAAGGTGACTTTTGGCCTCCTTTTGAGAGCGAGGGGTTTGATAATTAACTTTCTTGATAAGCAGAAAGTAGTGAGGGATCTGAAGGCCATGCTACCTGTTATATAAATTGGCCAGAAGCCTCATCATTTGTTCTTTGGTGACAGTAAACAATGATTAAATTATATTCTGATCCTGGCTATTTCTGAAAGGGATTCTGGATTATAAACTTGACTGGGGGGATTTGGTATAGCACAAATAAAGGATCTTGCTAGTTTTCACAGTTTTGCCTCCTAAAAACAGAATTATGTAACTTTTTAACTAAGTTGGTAGTTCATATTTAAGGCCAATATTGCCTTCATAAAAATTAATGACTTTGTAGATTTGTTTATGGTAATTTATGTTATGAAATGGGAGTCAATGCAATCACTTTCAAAGTTCCTTGCCAAATACTTTTGTATTTTCCTTATCTGCACGGTACTAGTAGGAATGATTCTCATATCTATGTGAATTTGAGCAATTCAGTGGGCTTTGTGAACAAATTTGCCTAACAGTAAAACAAAAATGAGTATTATTCCTGCTCCTTAGGTTGTATTGGGATTAAATGGGTTTATATAGATTAAGATACTATCTATGGACTGTTTTGGACTGTGCCTAACATATAGCAAGTGTTCAATAATTATCACCTCAGTAATTTTCTCCAGATAAGTTCAAATTTGGAAAATATTGCTCCTCCACATTTTAGTAATAGGAGGACAGAAAGCGTCCCAGGAGTTGTACTTTCAGTTCCTTGCCATCAGAGTAGTTAATCTCAGGAATACAGTCATAGTCAAAACCATTTTTCTTTAAAGTAACTATTTATAGAAAAGGACTTACTCTTTCCACTTTGGTGCTTTCTTGTTTTTTTTTTTTTTTTAATTTCTTTGTTCTTTTTTTAGAAGCAAGATTTTATTTATTTATTTGAGAGGTAGACAGAGAGAGGGAGAGACAGAAATTGTTCCATCGGCTGGTTCACTCTCCAGATGGCTGAAATGCCCAGAGCTGGGCGGATCTGAAGCCAGGAGCCAGGAGCTTCTACTGGGTCTCCCACATCGGTATAGGGGTCCAAGCACTTAAGCTGTCTTCCACTGCTTTCCCAAGCCACATAAGAGAGCTTGTTCAGAAGAGGAGTAGCTGGAACTAGAACTGGTGCCCATGTGGGACGGAACACCTCAGGCAGAGGCTTAGCCCACTATGCCACAATGCCGGCCCAACTTTGTTATTTTTGCTGGCTTCCTTCATGATTTGATGACATTTTGGGGCTTTATGCTTTGGTGATTTTTTCTTAATCATTTGTGTATCTACTACAGACTCAAAACCACTTTTGAGCCCTTCTTGGTGGGAGGAAAGAAATCTTATTAGCTATGGTGGGGTTGTATGTGAAAATGAAAGTTATCTTTATTCATCAACCCTCAACCCCCATTGACTTATAGAAAGTAAAATAACGAGAGAACTTTCCCAGATATCCCAGATTTCACCTTCTAACTTGTTTAAGTGTGCTTGGATATTTTTATTTTCCTTGAATCAGAACTCTCTCTTATAGCCTAATGCAGATTGCTTTCAGTGGTGGCGCTTGTTTTTGTCCTATGTTGGCCACTGGTGCAGCATTTTCAGTGGCTTTTTTAAGGAGTCCTTCAATGTTAGATCACAAGACATGTTATTTCCACGAATGCTGAATTATGTTGCTTTTGAGCAAATGATTCTGGCCACCCCAGGGATCTCTAGCTTTGTCACCGTTGGTTGTCTGCCTTGAGGAGGGCCTAGATATGTAGATCAGATATTCAGACTAGGGAAATAGAGGTGAAAGGAGAAGAAAGGAGGAAATGCTAGACTGAGACAGAAACCAACAAAGACACTGAACATGAAGAATGAACATTTCCTGATGGAGAGCTTTGGAGCAGTCACTCTCCTGAGGATTTTGCCCTCTACTGGGTCCAAATGAACAAAGAGAAGAAAATTTACATTTATAGCTTATCCACGATGTGCAAGTGGCTTTACATAACAGGCTTAAATTTACAGAGTGTTTTGCATGAGTATTACGTAATTCAACTTAGTTAATCCTGAAATATAGAGCCTATGAGATGGATGCTGTTATTGTCCCTGTTTTGCAGAGGAGTAACTCGAAACAGAATTATACAACTTGTTCAGGTTGCCCACACAGAAGAGGCAAAATTTGGACTTGAAGCAGGGAAGTCTGTTTTAACCACCACGTTGTCCTCCTGCAGCAACCCATTATGTGAATTACAGAGGATAAAACTGAAGCTCAGAGAAGTGATGTAACTTATGCTTGCTTAGCTGATCACTGCCACATTCAGCGGAGGAGAGAAGAGTCCTGTCATGCATGTCAGTGGCTAGTTATTTCTTGGCTAGCAGGAACAAAATACAGGCGTGGGTTTTGCTGTCGCCACTTACAGTTCTTTTTCAGAACTCTTCCCGCTGGCTCATGTTAAGCAAATCCATGCGGATGATTGGGGAGGGGAGGGGAATGTCCTGAGAAGTTGATAAGGATATTGTCTGAGAAGCACATTAGAAATATATGTTTGCAATCCCCCGAGCACAGCTGGTGGTTGATTGGAAGCTGGCTAAAGATTCTAAAGATGGACTGAATTGGTTCTCTGTGGCCTATTCCCTGCGTGGTTTGTCTCCAGTGGGCTGGCAGGGTGGATGCCAAGATCCAAGTGAGGACCCTCCACTATTGTGGAGGTTGCCAGCTGAGGGGACTTTCTCTGTGGATGCTACTGGCCAGACTTAAATAAAGGCAAGAGAAAAAAGGAAACATGACCCAATGCAGCAGAGACAAGAAGAGGAGGAACCTGGGGTGAAAGAAAGACAGGAGGATAGGGATAAGGATGTGTCCCTGCTGGAGGGAGAGTGCGCCTGCTGCAGAGCGGGGCCCAAAGTTCTCCTGGTCCCTGCTCCTAGGCAGAAAGCAGATTCTTTCCCCTCAGGGCTGTGAGTTCTGCACCAGCCAAAAATTCATTTGAAAAATCAAATTACTTCTGAGGACTAAGCACCCCTGAAAGGCCCTGGAGGTCAGAACAATCAGGATTTAAATTAATTTCTTAATAAAAAAACATTTCTGAGAACAATACTTTATAATTTGCTAAAGATGGGTATGTTTGCAGCTCTTCGAAATGAATTCAATTGCTGCTTACAAGAATCAGCACTTGTGGAGAAATTGTTATTGAAATCCCCAAAGTTAAATATTAATTCCTTAAAGCAATTGGTTATTAGCAAAGAATTGTGCACTTCCAGTCAGTAGCACGTTCACCACTTGCTTCAACACTGTCTCAACATTTTCCTCATTGCTGTATGCATGTTAGTCTTGTCTCCCCTAAGTTGGTCATAAACTTGGTGCAAATAAGGGGTGGAATTTGTTCTTTTATTGCTGTCTCCTGGCAGTGCTGAACACATGTGAATACTCATAAGTTGATGGATAACGATTAGAGTAAATAAGGAAGTGTAGCGAAAGTTGGAGTTTGGAAGGAACAGTTACTTAGTTACCCCAGAATACCTAGAGCAAAGCACATTTCTTGGGAGAGTCAAAAAGTGAATGCATTATGATCCTCAAGATTGTACGTGGTGAATGGAGTAAGGGCTTTGAAAGAAGTGTCCTAGTTGAGTACAAAGGAATTGGATACCACTTGAGGTCAGGCAGTTGCTGCGGAGTAGCATGATTTGGTTCTGTTGATTTACCTCCATTTTTACAGAGAATGAAAATAGTCGTTAGGCCTGGAAGCGGCTTGAGAGCAGAGGGCTCCAGTGATACATGTCTGCCTTACAATTTTCTGAGATTTCATACTTTTCAAAGACTTTGGTTGTGATTTGTTTATTAACAAAGCAACTGTAGAAAATAACAATAAGGGGTTGGTGTGGTGGTGTAGTGGGTAAAGCTGCCACCTGCAGTGCTAGCATCCTATGTGGATGCCAGTTGGAGTCCTGGCTGCTCCACTTCACATCCAGCTCTGTTATGGCCTGGGAAAACAGTGGAAGATGGCCCAGGTGCTTGGGCCTTTGCACCTGTGTGGGAGACCTGGAGGAAGCTCCCGATGCCTCGTTCAGATCAGCCCAGATTGGGCCACTGGGGCCATTTAGGGAATGAACCAGCGGATGGAAGATTTCTCTTTCTCTCCCTCTCCCTTTCTCTCTCTCTATCTCTGCCTCTCTGCAACCCTGCCTTTCAAATAATAAAGAAATCTTAAAAAAAAGAGAAAATAACGATAAATATTTACTACTACTATTTATTTGTTAAGACACAAAAATTCCTGATGCCAAAGATGTTAAAAAAAACCAAGGTCAATTCTGCTCTTAAGAACATTGACTTGTATTTTTAAATTTTCCTAAGTCCATAGTTTAAAACCATTTAATGCACATTAAAACCCATAGTTCTCGTTAAGAGAATACTGTAGAGTAGTGTATGTCTCACCTATGTTCAGTTTAATTTGCTGTGAAAGGTGGTAATAGCGATGGGAGGCTGAGGAAATATAGTCTACTTTACAATACTTGTAAAGTAATTAAGGGATGACTTTGCATTAATTCCGGGTAATATCATTTTTCCGCTGAAGAAAAGACCCAATAGGAGCTTGCCAGTATTTTTTTTCCTCAGACTTCTTTCCCAGTGCTCTTCATGGTAGCTTATTGTATTCCAGCAATTCCACATTGCCTGTGACTCCACACGCACAACCCATTTTCCAGTGCTGTGACTTTGATTGCTGTGGAAGGCCCTTCTGACTTTCCTGCTAATTCATACTTACCCTGTAAGATTTTCTTAATAAGAGAATATTCCTCTCCCTACATCCTTATATCCAGCTAGGTGAGATATTAAAATGTCTATAGAACTCTGGTTACCCTGGCCTGCCTCATTGCCATCTCTTAGCATATTATAGTAAGTATGTATCGCATTAAGCTGCAAAGCCACTTTCTTTGCTTCCCATCTCCTTCTCTTTTTCCTTCAGTAACTAGCACAGCATCCAGCAGTACACAGAAAATGTTGAATGCATTTTGTCGATCATTTCCACTGTTGATATTAAGGGAAGGAGGTGGGGTCATTCTGTTAAGTCAAGGTAAGAAGATTTTAGCTTACAATTTTCCCAAAATTGGAAAGTAAATTGTTGTCCTTAGTATCTCTGTATATGTATTGTTTTAACTAAGATAAATCTATGTACTGGATATTTTTTCCCAGCAGAATTCTATAGGAAGTAGTGGTATTTTAGTTTTTACCCTAGGATATACTGAAATTCTCAAAATAATTGAAAATATTATCAAACTTGAAAGGTGAAATTTCATACCGTATATGAGATTTTATACTGTTTGTAGTGTGATGTTTAAATATATCAAGTTTATTAAATAAACTTTAAAATCTAACAAACTTAATGATTAATGGTTTCTTTTCAAAATTTCAAAATATGGGGGCTGACTGTTTAGCTAAATAGTTAAGAAGCTTGTGGCCCAAATTGGAGTGCCTGGGTTTGATGCCCGGCTCTGATTCCTGATTCCAACTTCCGGTTAATGTAAGTCTGGGAGAGAGCAGTGATGGTGCAAGAGCTTGGGTTCCTGTCTCGCATGGGAGACCTGGATTGCCTTGAATCTGGTTTGTCTTATTTCAGTTCTGGCTATAGTGAGCATTGGGGGAATGAACCAATATATGAGAGCTCTCTCTGTATGTCATTCCCACTCTCTGTGTATTTGTCTGCTTTTCAAATAAGGAAATACAAAAATTATAAAAATACAAAATATGGTACAGCTGCTAATTTTTTTTCAGAAGAAATAAATGAATCAAATAATGTGTGGGAGGAAGATCAATGATATAGGATTTAGGTACTTTAAATTTACCACTAATTAGATGTGTGACTTTTGATAGTTGCCTAACCTTCTATTCCTAAATCTGAAATCAATTATCAGAAATATTACCAGAAGGGAATTTAAATTCTACTCCAAGTTTCTTTCTCAGATAATGGGTTTGTACTAAAATGCTTTAAACTGCCAAGTATAAATAGAATACATGAATGCCTGGGAGGCAGTGAAGGTGGGAGGTTAGAGTAGCACATGTCTCATAAAGGAAAGCTTCTGGGAAGAGGAGGCTTCCCAACACAGTCTCGAAGAAGATGTGATGGGAAGATTTACAAACTGGGACGTGAAGGTGAGCAAAACTGCCTCTGTCACTGTTTCACCCCTGGGTGGAGCTTGTCTGTGGAACTCCTGAAGTTCAGAGAGTCAGATGTTTGTCATCCAAGGGTCAAAGCTAAAGGGCAGGCTATACCAATAGAAATGGATTTCCCAGGGTTGGAGGAGGCTTATGATGCCTTTGTATCACACTGGAGAGCTTGGGTTCACTTCTTGGCTCCAGCTCCTGCTGCCAGTTTCCTACTATTGCAGCCCCTGGAAAGAAATGATGATGGCTCCAGTAATTAGGTCCCTGGCAACCACGTGGGAGACCTGAATTGAGCTCTGGTTTCTTCCTCAACAACTTCCTAGAAACAAAAGTCATAATCCTTTTATGTAAAATATTCTTTCTCCCTCATCTGTTCTCTTTCTGTCTTCCTTCAATCCTCTTCTCACTTAATATTTTTTATCTACTTTCTTCTGATCTTTCCTACTCTCCTGTTTCTTCTTGTTTCTTCATGGAGAACATGATAAATGTAGCAGAATGGGCCTATAAATCAATGTTAGTTTAAAAAGTAGAATTCGGCCTGCGCTGCGGTTCAATATGCTAATCCTCCGCCTGCAGCGCTGGCACACTGGGTTCTAGTCCCGGTCGGGGCACCGGATTCTGTCCTGGTTGCTCCTCTTCCAGTCCAGCTCTCTGCTGTGGCCTGGGAGTGCAGTGGTGGATGGCCCAAGTGCTTGGGCCCTGCACCTGTATGGGAGACCAGGAGAAGCACCTGGCTCCTGGCTTCGGATCAGTGAGGTGCACCGGCCCCAGCGCTCCGGCTGCAGCAGCCATTGGGGGGTGAACCAACGGAAAAAGGAAAACCTTTCTCTCTGTCTCTCTCACTGTCCACTCTGCCTGTCAAAAAAAAAAAGTAGAATTAACATCTTTTCTGTTCCTACATCTGGTTATTTCCTTTTTTTTTCTTTTATAGCAGTTTAAGTATACACATCCAAACAGATGAGAACTTTGATTTTTAATTGCCCAGTAGGAATAAAATAGGAGGCAGTGTTTTTTGTTATAGGATGGGATATAAAATCAGTTTTTTAAATTATTGATATGATTCACACAGGAGAAAAAATTATAGGATCTTGAACTAACCCTCTTTCTTATGTAAGACACAAATTCAGCATTTTCTTTTTTTTTAAAGATTTTATTTATTTATTTGAGAGATAGAGTTATAGATAGTGAGAGGGAGAGACAGAGAGAAAGGTCTTCTGTCTGTTGGTTCATTCCCCAGGTAGCCTCAACAGCCAGAGCTGTGCTGATCTGAAGCCAGGAGCCAGGTGCTTCCTCCCAGTCTCCCATGGGGGTGCAGGGGCCCAAGGACTTGGGCCACTCCACAGCTTTCCCAGGCCACAGCAGAGAGCTGGATTGGAAGAGGAGCAGCCGGGACTAGAACCGGCGTCCATATGGGATGCTGGCACCACAGACAGAGAATTAATCCACTGTGCCATGGTGCTGGCTCCAGATTCAGCATTTTCTTGCATGTATCCGTCTCCTCATGCCTTTTAGAAATGAAAACCACAGAACATAATATGCTACTCAATAATTGCAGGAAATGTTTAAAAATTTGCATGATGCTACAGTTAAGTGTTAAGGGAATAAAAGTCAAAGGAAATAATAGAAAATTATATTAAAACAAAGAGATCTACAAAGAGCTCTACATATATAGATGGAGACCCATGGGGATGTAAGAAGGAATGATATCAAGAACCTGTTCTTGGGGCCAGTGTTGTTTTTCAGTTGGTTAAGCAGCCAGTTGTGATGCTGGTTCATGTCCCTTCTGCATTGCATCTGATTCAGCTCCCTGACCCAAATGATTGTGCCCCTGCACCCATGTGTGAGACCAGGGTGAAGCTCCAGGTCCCTGGCTTCTGCCTAGCCCAGCCTAGGCCATTGTGGCCTCTTGGGGAGTGAACCAGTGGATGGAAGATCTCTTTGTTTTTCTTTCTGTAACTTTTCCTTTTAAGTAAATAAATAAATATTAATAAAAATGAATATGTTCCTTGCATCTAGATTGATAGTAGTTTTCACCCCCAGCTTGTTGGTTTTTTTTGATATATAACAATTTATTTAATTGATCTAATTCAACATTAGTTTTCCTATTTATTAATAAGGAATGATATTGTGTTTTACTTTCTTACTAGTGGGATTACATGAAGTTTCTGTTCTATAAACATGTACTGAAAGCTTTTTTTTTGTTTAAAGATTTTACTTACTTATTTGACAGGTAGAGTTACAGACAGTAAGAGGGAGAGGCAGAAAGAAAGGTCTTCCATCCACTGGTTCACTCTCCAAATAGCCGCAATGGCTGGAACTGGGCCCATCCAAAGCCAGGAGCCAGGAGCCTCCTCTGGGTCCCCCACATGGGTGCAAGGGCTCAAGCACTTAGGCCATCTTCTACTGCTTTTCCAGGCCATCAGCAGAGATCTTGATCAGAAGAGGAGCAGCTGGGACTAAAACCAGTGTTCATACGGGATGCCGTTGCTGCAGGTGGAGGGTTAACCTGTGCCACAGCGCCACCCCTGAAGGCTCTTGATATCTTGTAATTTCTACTGTAAACTTTGTTTCTGGTCTGTGCCCATTCCTTTTTTTTTTTTTTTTTTTTTTTAATTATTTCAGAGGCAGAGTTGCTGACAGAGGGAGAGACAGAGAGATAGGTCTTCCATCTGCTGGTTCACTCCTCCAAATGGCCTCAATGGCTGGAGCTGGGCCAGGCTGAAGCCAGGAGATTCTTCCTGGTTTCCTACATGGCTGTAGGAGCCCAAGCACTTGGGCCATCTTCCACCTCTTTCTCAAATGCATTAGCAGGGAGCTAGATCAGAAGTGGAGCAACTAGCACTTGAACTGGTACCCATATGGAATGCTGGTGCCACAGGTGGAGGCTTAACCCACTAACACACTGCACCACAACAGACCTGCATAGATGGGTAGGGACACTGCACATACACGAAGAAGAGGAAACAGGCAGAGGAAACATGCTTCACCCGAAATTATTGTTGGCTCCCCTATGTTCATTGGTTCTACTCCTATGAATTTAACCAACCATGGATCAAAAATATTAGGAAAAAATTATGTCTGTAGTGAATGTGGAGAGATTCTTTTTTCCTTCTCATTCTTCCCTAAACAATACCATGTGACAACTATTTATATATCATCTACATTGTATTGGGTAATGTACATAATCAGGATATATGTGTGTATGTGTGTGTGCAGGTTATATGCAAATACTACACTATTTTTTTGTGAGGAACTTAAGCATCTATAGATTTTGATATCTATAGGGAGACCTGGAACCAATCTTTCATGAATAGTGATGAAGAACTCTCATACCGTTTGACTCAAAATTCAGAAAGCTATGTTGCATTTTCACAAATAATCAACAGGATAGCAACTGCCTTTCTCTTCAATTGTGTGTTGAGATATTTTTGTCTGTGTATGTGTGTTCACAAGCTTTAGCCAAACTGCTGGTGATTTTCTATGCTGGCTGAGGAAAGACAGTATAATACTCAAGTGGAGACTGAATATCATTGCATCCTTTAGTTGGTCGTTTATCTGACCTACTGTTTCACATTGAATGTAAGTGTGACAATGAGATTATTAATATAGCCATAACAGATATGAGCCAATCAAAGATTCAGGAATCATACTGCATTCCACTTATTTCTATCTTTCAATTTCTGTTGATATTTTCACAATCTTTGAAGGCATTTTTATGGTAGAATGAATACCCATGCAGAAATCAAAATAACGAAATAAATGGAAGAACATCTGGATGATTCAATCATGTTACAATTTGAAGTCAAACTTGGCTTATTAATATTTATAGCTTGAAAATATGTCCTTGGATTTTGTCTAACTGTATCCAATGTGATACTAAATGATTGAATGATTTGAATTTTTAGTTATTTGAATTCTGTGCCTTGTATCTTTTGTTCTTTGGAAATAAACAAGACCTTGAAAACTCAATTTATCCTTGTTATTTTTTCTCCTTTAGGATAATAATGTTTCATTTACATGTTTGCTTATCTTTACTTAGGGCTCAAGTGTCTGATTACAGTCAAGCTGTAGAAATCAAAGTTGTTTTGCTCATGTTAGCTTAATACCTTTTAAAATTTAAACTTCTAATAAATAAACAGTGTTATGCCATAATAGATACAGAAGTACCTAATGAGTTTGATGACCACCAAAATCATGAAGGTGCAAGTTTGTGTCACTGCCATATACTGCCTCAGAAGGGCTTGAGACACTGATATCCCCACACATATTTCCATCAATTTGTAGATAATATTTAAAACTACCTATATTGAATGCTTACGGTTAGGCAACAATGACCTAAGTATTTACATATACTATATCATTTCATATTCTGCAAAAATCTTCAAGCAAGCTAAATTTCATCCTTGACTGGAGCTCATTGACCTTATAGAAATTACAAAAGTCACATGTCTGCTAAGAAAAAAAAGCTGGAGTTGATATCTATGTTTGATTCTAAAACTTGGAACGTATGTCTTTCTACTAGCTTAATTAATGCTCTAAACATTTCAAACAAACAAAAAAAAAGAATTTACTAACTTCTTTGGCATATATTAGTAAGTTATTTCACTTGACATATTTATTGAAAATATATTAATCCTCTGGGACTAGGGACTTCTTTTCCACTAGGACAAATTATTGCCATTTCTACTTTGGAGTCTGCTAGCAAATATTTGAAACTATAATTTTGAGAGAATCAACAGCAAGATGTCCGATCCTTTGAGAGAAGAACTTGATTGTATCTAAGGCAAAACATTGGGCAACATTAGAGAGCTAAAACAATTTGCAGAGCTCCCTGCAGCACTACCCTTCTTGACTTGATGTTTGATTGCATTGCATCCTTCCTTCTGTGTCTTTACCTTGATCATCCTGCCAACCTGAGACTCTTGGTCTACAAACTGTATAAGAAGTAAGGGAGCACTATGAAGTTTTTGTGGGTGAATCAAGTATTTAATTCTTTTTGAAAAGATTTATTTTCTAATTGGGAAGGTAGAGTGACAGAGTGACAGAGATAGGGGGAGAGTGAAAGAGAAAGATCTGCTCTCTGGTTCACTCCCCCAAATGACTGCACCAGCTCGGGTTCGGTCAGGCTGTAGCCAGGAGTGAGGAACTTCATTTAGGGTCTCCTACATGAGTGGCAAGGTCCCACATACTTGTTCCATCCTCTCCTGCCTTCCCAAGTGAATTAGTGGGGAACTAGATCAGAAGCCAAATAGCCAGGTTTTGAACTGGCACTCTGACATAGGATGGCTGCATCACAAGTAGTAGCTAAATCTGTTGTATGACAACACTGGCCCCATATAGTTACTCATTGATCTTTTTGATTCAGGTAGCTTGTTCCCTCAGCTTTTGTAATTTGCTCCTGATCTCGTTCACCCTCACAGCCTGAAGTGTCCCTCATGAAGAGTATCATTTTATGGTGTCTTTATTTTTCCCATCATTGCTTTCTGCTCTCTCTTCTGGCCTCTTCTTTTGGAGGAGGAAGAGAGGTTGTGGGCTTAGAGCCCCACCTAATGCCAATAATCCTAGAGATTCATCTTCTGTAGAAAGGCAGCCTCCTGATACCTTAAGCAATTGTTCTCATGGTTTCATTCATAGATACTCATTTTTGTGAATAGTCATTTGGGTGCACTCTTACTCGTACTCTGATTGGACACTTCACTTTGTTCCCCCTCCCATTTCTCTCCCTAGTGGCTTCACACAATCATACCTCCCACTACTCTGACTCCTTGCCTGAATTTTGTTAGGTCTCTGTTTGAAGCTGCTCTACAGCATACCCTACCACTTTTTGTATCTACTTATTTCTGATCTGTTGATGTTTTCTTGAAAAAAAAAAAACTTTTTTTCTCTTCTTATATTTAAAACACTTTGACAGCTATGTGAGTATTCACTGAAAGCTTCTGATCAAATGATTCTCACTCCTTCAAAACATTATTTTACCAAACACTTTTATTTGAGCTGTGGTTAATTCTGCCCTATCTGGGGCCCTCTAAGTTCTTGAGCCACTTCATCTGTGATTGCAAAAAGGTAGTGTTGAGTTGTATTTCTACCTTCTGATTTTTCAGTGTTCCTCAAAATCTTGTTTCCCACATTGACAAGCATAGAGGCAGCCTTGGGAGAGGTTAGGCACTGCTGACTACAAGTAGTGTTAAAACTGTGCAGCATCAAATTTAAACTTAAAAACCTCTGAAATGTCTATAGACTACAGAATAGGTGATTTAAAACTGTACAATTTCATGTGATATTTTACAGCTAGAGCATATAAAATAT
Source organism: Lepus europaeus (assembly GCF_033115175.1). NCBI lineage: Eukaryota > Metazoa > Chordata > Mammalia > Lagomorpha > Leporidae > Lepus > Lepus europaeus. The sequence goes on along the minus strand of NC_084828.1, from coordinate 66,616,153 downwards.
GCAGTGATGATCCTTTGTAGTGGGAACTAGTGATTGACTTGGGGCTAAAAGTTGCTAAAAAAAGATTGTATGTATGTATATATAGAAATGTGTATATGTACCTATATTAATACTTAAATACTTAAGCCACATTCAACGCAATAAAATACTCATGCACACAAGCATGTCAAAAATGAAGTCTGAAATAACAGAAGATGCATCTCTCCTATTTCACACATTCTGGTATGAGGCATGCTTGCTGGATAGAGTTGCATACAACATTACCTGGGTTATTTAAATTGTTTTTTATTGTTCTTCCTTCTTTTTTTCATTTGTACTTTTTGGTTACTTGCTCACAGGCCAAATGCAAATAAATAAGGTTGAATTCTCCTGATGATTATATGATGTAACACTACCTGTTTCATGTTTTAAAAATCTTGTCTCCTCTAGGCAAAATTTCTAGTAATATTGGTTCATGCATCTTCCAGCACTATCAGTCAAGGGTTCTAATTTCATTTAGCAAGGAAAACAAGAGAAAAATGTTACAGTTTAGATATGTATCATTGCTCTGTAGTTCAAATCAATGCTTAACTTATAAGAAACACTGTTGTTGCTAAAAATAATCTTGAAAATCTACAAAATCCCACAAATACAAAGGTCTAAAATGACAGCAAGCTTCCCACAAATACCAGTCTTATTATTCAATTCTGCTTCACTGAGCTTTAAAATAATGATCAGACTTCAACCATCACCAGATTGCATTTCCAGTTTGTTCGCTCCTACGTATCTTTATGCACATCAGTCTAAGCCTGCCTCTGTACCTCCTCCCTCACACCCACTTAGTGATGGTGCCAGAATTCCTAGATAGAAATGTCTTAGGTTTACTGACCTGCTTGCAGGAACCAGGTTATTTCTTCTGAAGCCATCTTTGTTGAGAAAGCACGTTCTCTTTTCTTATTTACCTAGTTTCTTTGGGAAAATCTCAGAAATAAAATGGTGAGAAATTACAGTTACTAGTTTGCTGTTTGCCTGAACTGAAATTCAAGCAGCCCCCTCATTTTTTAGTTTTCATGTGCATAGAGGTCTCTTTTGTCATTCTTAGTTTTTGCCTTTTTCCAAGGAATATTTATTGAACATATCATTTGAAACATTTTCTAGTTGATGTGTTTTGGTTAGCAATTAAGTTCTTTCATATTATTTGTGCCTTGAAATATGGATTAATTTACACTCTTTTTTTCCAGTTTCTGTCAGCAAAAGTTTCTTTTGGCTTCATTTAAGCCCCTGTATTCCCATCTGACTTTTGTCAACATAGGTCTCCGAGTTTATAACGCTTTAATCTATTAAACAATAATCTCACCTTAACAGGTTAAGATCTTTGACTTTTGATTGTTTCATTTATAGGGAAATGGACAATGGATTAGTGTAAAAAAAACAGGAATAAGAGTTCATACATATTCTGTTTATACTTTACCCTATCAATTGTTCATTTTGGGCAGGTGATTTTTAGTAATGACATTGAAAACTAGAACAGTTAAAGATGGACAAAATGTGTATGGCTAACACTTATTCAAAAATATTAAGCTCTTCCATGAAACTAATTATATTCAATATTTTATGTTCCTTAGGAATTCTGAAATTATGTATTAGGCATTCTTTTTTTTTTTTTACTTAGTCATTTATTTGAGAGGTAGAGTTACAGAGAGAGGGAGAGACAGAGAGAATGGTCTTCCATCTCCTGGTTCACTCCCTTAAATGGTTTCAGTGGCTGGAGCCAGGCCAGGCTGAAGCCAGGAGCCTGGAGATTATTCCATGTCTCCCAGGTGGATGCAGGGGCCCAATCACATGGGCCATTGTCCACTGCATTTCCAGGCCATAGCAGAGAGCTGCATTGGAAGAAGAGCAGCTGGGACATGAATCAGTGCCCATATGGGAAACTGGCACAGCCTAGGGGTCAAGGAAAAAAATCCTAAGCGAAATTGCAAAATACTTACAGAGGAAGGAAAATGAAAAAACAACATACCAAATCTCATGAGAGATGGAGAAAACAGTAATAAAAGGAAATTATAGCAATAAAAGCTCACCTTCAAAAACAGGAAATGAGAGTTGGCATTATGGTGCACCAAGTTAAGCTGTTGCTTATGATGCTAGCATCCCATATTGGAGTGAGGACTGGCTGCTCCACTTCCAATCCATCTCCCTGGTAATGTGCCTATGAAAGCAGAGGAAAATAGCCCAACTTCTCTGGCCTCTGCCACTGATGTAGGAAAACCAGTCAGAGTCTGGGGCTCTTGGCTTTGGCTTGGACTAACTCCGCTCTTTGTGAACATATGGAAAGTATGTCAGCAGATGGATAGATGGATGAGCTCTCTCTCTCTCTCTTCTCTCTCTCTCTCTGTCTGTCTCTCTCTTTCTCTCTCTCTCTGTGTATATGTCATACTGGCTTTCAAATAAATAAATCTTTATAAAAAAAGACAGATTTCAAGTCAACAACCTAAATTTATCACTTAAGAAACTAGTAAAAGAAAAATAAACTAAACTCCCACCTATAAGGAAGGAAAGAGTAAATATGAGAGCAGATTAGCAAAATAGAGTAGAAAAATATTAAGTAAAGTAAGTGAAACTAAAGGTTAACTCTATGAAAAGATTAACAAAATTAACAGATCTTCAGTTAGATGGAAAAAGTAAAGAAAGGTAAAACTGAAAATATTAAAGTCAAAAAAGAAAGTAGGGGCATTACTACTAATGATACAGAAATAAAAATTATAGGAGAGTGTTATGAACAATTGGATAATATAAATAAAATGGGCAAACTCCTAGAAAACTAAACCTAGAAAATCCAAGCCATTATGAAATACAGTCTGAATGTACCTATAACAAGGAAATTGAATCAGTAATTAAAAAAAAAGAAATCCCAAAAAAGAAAAACTATGAACCTAATTGCACTTCCATTTATGGACAAAGATTTTTGATAAGGTTGTGAAGATCACTCATTGGGGAAAGGATAGTCCTTAAAATAAATGTTGTTGGTAAAAGTGGATATTTTTATGCAAAATGGTGAAGGTGGACCCTTACTACTACCAATTAGCAGCACTGAATTTGGCAGTTTGTTTGCATATGACACTGAAGACAAGGCAAAAACAAAAAACAAATTGGACTTCATGAAAAATTCCACTGAATTATATAATTATAATTATACAATCAAACCCAAAGAATTTACTATGTCTCAAATATTTATAAACCCATGTATACCACAGTATTATTCATAGTAGCTAAAATGTTGAAATAATTCCAAAGTCTGTTGGCAAATGAATGGATAAGCAAAATGTAGTATATGCATAAAATGGAATATTATTCAGGCCTTGAAAGGAAGTAAATCTTACAACATGTTACATGGATGAAATTTAAGTACCATGTTCTTGGTAAAAGAAACCAAATATAAAAGCATAAACACTGTATGATTCTACTTATATGCGGAAATTAGAGATTCGAAGTCATAGAGACAAAAAATAGAAGGATGTATTTCAAAGTGTGGGGGAAGGAGAGAAAGGAAAGATACTATTTAATGGGTCTAGAGTTTCAATTTTATAACATGAAAGGAGTTCTGGAGATGGATCATGGTGAATGGATTTAATATGACTAAACTGTGCATTTAAAATGGGTAAGATGGTAAAAAACTGTTAAACATTTTTTACAATTACAATCTGGCAAAAATAGACAAATGGAAGAGTTAGGTTTAAACATCAAACTACCTATCTGTGACTGACTTGACAAGGGGTAAGGACAATTCAGTGGAGAAAGATAAGTCTTTCTAGAAATGATAGACTTAGACAATTGTGTATCTGTTTTCCAAAATAAAAACAAAGAAACAGGTGCAGGCATTGTGACATTGGAATAGCCACTCTTTGAGACAGTTACACTGCATACTGGACTGCCCAATAAATGGTCCTGCCTCTGCTTCCAATCCAAATTCCTGCTAATGCACCTAGGAGACAACAGATGAAGGCTAAAGTTTTTGGGTTCCTGCTATCTACAGGGAGACCAGGATGGCATTCCTGGTTCCTGGTTTTGGTCTGCCCCAGTCTCATTGTTTTGGGCATCTGGGGAGTGAACCAGCAAATGCAGGCACTCTCTGCTTCTATTTTTAAATAAATAAATAATTTTTTTAAAAAAAAGGAAAACAAGTTTGACAGTTCCTTCCTTCCTTCCTTCCTTCCTTCCTTCCTTCCTTCCTTCCTTCCTTCCTTTCTTTCGACAGGCAGAGTGGACAGTGAGAGAGAGAGACAGAAAGATCTTCCATTGCCGTTGGTTCACCCTCCAATGGCTGCCACCACACCGCGCTGATCCGAAGCCAGGATCCAGGTGCTTCTCCTGGTCTCCCATGGGGTGCAAGGCCCAAGCACTTGGGCCATCCTGCACTGCCCTCCCGGGCCATAGCAGAGAGATGGCCTGGAAGAGGGACAACCGGGACAGAATCCGGTGCCCCGACAAGGACTAGAACCCGGTGTGCCGGCGCTGCTAGGCGGAGGATTAGCCTGTTGAGCCACGGCGCCGGCCAGTATATACTTTAATTTGTATTTTTAAATTAAAATGGATAAGTCTAAATCTAAATACCAAACTGTAAAACTTCAAGAAGAAATACAGTAGAAAAATCTATGAGATTAAATCAGCCTTATGTACCACAGAAGTAACACCAAGAGCATAATCCATAGAAAAAAGATAAATTAGACTTCAACAACTTTAAAAATGTATTTTCTAAAAAGGGACTGTTAATAGAATGGAAGCATTAGCCACAGAGTTGGATAATAAGATAAGAAAACAAACACCACGGTTCCTCTCCAAGGGGAGCAGAATGTCAAATAGGGGACTTTGACGCCCACAGCCGTGGTCCTCAGTAGCTTCTGCGGCAGCACAGGCTCCCAAGCCAGTGCAGCTGGCTGCAGACACCACACCCAGTAGGAGCTGTCCACAGAACCCCCTACACAGCACACGTAGGACATCTATTGTTTTCATCCGGTTCTGGCCGACGTTGACGCTGTCTTTAAGGATCTCTGCAGAAGGAGTGTAAGGCTAGTCAGAGGCCAAGGCGCAGACAAGTTTTAAGGCTTCTGCGTAGATTTCCACGAGCTGGACCCCTGAAGGAAGCCCTGATGTTCCGTTGTGCACCATTGGGGTTGATCGATCACTTCATGTTGACATCCGCATGCAAGAGACAAGCGAAGGGAGGCTTTGGAGTCAGGAAAGGGGGACTGGATGTTGGCGGCTTCAGGGATGACGTCTTAGAAGCAGTCGCCTCAGGGGCAGTGAACAGGCCCTCCCCTGGCACATCGCTTCAGAGCCGGCCCTGCACAGCCCCAGAGTGGACTGCAGAGAGCCCACAGGAGGAAAGAGCACCGAGGCCGCCACTTCAGTTTAAGCTGGGAACAGTCGCGACATCCTTCAATCAAGTGCCAGTCCCTCCTTGCCATCTGGGGGGAGCGAGGCCCAAAGAGAAAGTGGCCACGGGAAGCAAGCCGGAGCCTGTGTGGGAGGGACTAGGGGTGTGGAGGCGCAGCGTGTGGCCTAGGCAGCGCGGAGCTCGTTGACACGTGGTTTTTTGTGCATTCGTGGCTTTGTGGTGGCTCTCTCGTGCCTGTTTCATACCTTTTGTTTGTTTGCTTGTTTTATTTTCCCACCACTGCTTCCTCCATCGTCCTTCTGTCCTGGTCCCTTCTTGCCCTCCTTTTCTTTCCACCATGTGGGTTTCAGAGGAGGAAGGAGAGCGACCACCCATGAGCGTGGCCAGGTTGATTGCTGCTCTTTCTCCTTGGCTTTCTCTCTTTATTTTGGACACACTTGCCAGACTCCAGGCATTTCCTTTGATTTCCTCGGTGTGACTCTTTTGACCTGCGTGTTGAGTTCTGTATTGTGGCTCCTAAGAAAATGACAAGTGAGATAACATCTTGTCTATTTGGTGCTGATGAACATACCCAAGAGAAGCCATCCAAGAAGTCTTTGCCTATGTTAATGTATTGCAGTGTTTTTACTGCAAGGATACAATTGACGATGTCCTTCCCAATCAAAGTGGCCCTGTCTTCCTTACCCTCCTCGAATGAATTATTCAAGCCCAGTAGGCTCCTGAGTTGGATCAGTGAGACCTGAAAGAAGCGCAGTGTGGAATATTGCAGGTCAGTCGGTGTGGAAAAGAAACTGAATGCTTCCATGATGTTTCTGTCACTGCTCTACAGGGACTGCCTCCACATCCAGGGGAGCTCCCTCCACCTGCAGAGCCTGGTGGAGGTGTTCTCTGCAGGGGGTCACAGTCCCCAGGCACTGTGGATGTGAAAAAATAAAGAACAAAACAAATCCATGTAAACTTCTGGACAAACTAGGTGACTTTCAAATGCATGAATGGAATTCCAAACACTTAACACATTCAGTTTTATGACATAGAGGAAATCTGTGACATGCTATTTTGTGAGTGATCTAAATAAAATAAAATCTTACATTTAAGAAAAATCTCAATGAAAAATAAACCAAAGATTTCAACAGACATTTCATAAGAAAATATGTGAATGTCAAATAAGCACAAGAAAAAAATGTTTATCATTAGACATTTAGGAAGCACAAAATTGAAAACAGGAGCTACTACTGCATACCTATTATTAGCAGGCTAAAATTAAAAAATTGATCACTGTAAGTTTGTGGGGCAACTGAAATATCATACATTGCTGGCTGAAATATATGCTAGTTCAGTCAGTTGGGAAAGTAGTTTGAAAGTTTCTTAAAATTTAGACATATGCTTACCATATCATCTTGATATTCCACTGATAGGTATTTATCAAAGAGAAATGAAAGGATATCCACCCAGAAACTTATACACTGATGTCCTGGCATTCCAGTATTTGTAATTTTAGTTGTAATAGTCATGTATTTCTAATTAACAGAACTATAAACAATGCAAATATCTTCCACAAGATTAATTAATAAAAAAACCTGCTATAATTAGTATGATGGAATCCTAATCAACAAGAAAAAGAATGAGCTCTTGTTACAGGTAATATCATAGATAAATCTCAATACATATGCTAATTAGGAGTCATTTACATGAAATTCCAAAAAGATGCAAACTAATCTGTAGTGAGTGAGAGCAGTTAAGACATTACCTGAAGGTGGAGTAGGAAAGAACATTTCAGAGGAGTTATAGAGGACATAAAGAAACTTTTTTGGGTAATGGTGGTTTAATGATTATATGGATATATGTATATATATATTTCAAATCTTATTGAATCATGCATTTTATTTGGTGAATCATGCATTATAACATTTGCAGTTTATTCTGCTTAATTATTCCTTAATACAATTGCTGTTAAAAAGAACTCCAAGAAGTTCAAAAACCCCTTTCTGTTATCCTTGGGGCAGACCTGTGGTGTACTTGCCACATCACCAGGGCTCAGTAGTTACCATCCTCACTTGTAGAGGAATGATGGGATATTATAGCATCCACTTATCACTCTTCAGACCCATGTAAAGAAATTTCAGTGGGCTAGACTTTGTTTAGTCTTCATTATAATTATTTTTATTTTTATTTTTATTTTAATTTTTGACAGACAGAGTGGACAGTAGAGGGAGACAGAGAAAAAGGTCTTCCTTTTGCCGTTGGTTCACCCTCCAATGGCCGCCACGGCCGGCGCGCTGCGGCCTGCGCACCGCGCTGTTCCGATGGCAGGAGCCAGGTGCTTCTCCTGGTCTCCCATGGGGTGCAGGGCCCAAGAACTTGGGCCATCCTCCACTGCACTCCCTGGCCACAGCAGAGAGCTGGCCTGGAAGAGGGGCAACTGGGACAGAATCCGGCTCCCCGACCGGGACTAGAACCCGGTGTGCCGGCGCTGCAAGGCGGAGGATTAGTCTTCATTATAATTATTAACAAATCCAAGAAGAAAAATTTCTGGACACAAAAATTTGGCTAAGACTACTTGTTAAGCTACTTTCTTTTTGAGAAAGTATTATGAAGCCTTATGTGATATACTTCATTGTTTCACTGAGTAATTCTATTTTCCCCACAGAAGAGGAAATAAATGATAAGTTAATGAAAAAGAGATCTTATAGGTTATAAAGAGGAAATGAGGCTCCTTTTTAAGTTCTTTTAATTTATGTAAGGGAAGCAAATTTCATGTAGTTTATATGTATAGTTTTAAGAGCATAATTACACTTCCTACCCAACCCTCTTTCCCTTGCTTGCACCCTCTTTACTCATTCCTTTTTTATTTTTCTTTTAATTTTTACAATGATATACTTTCAATTTACTTTATAATCACAAGCTTACCTGACTTCAACAAGTAATAATTAGAAAAACCACTGTTCCTCAAGAGTATAGACAAAATGTCAATTTCATTCATATATATTACATTTTTTGTACTATGTATTTTAGTTATCACAAATCAGGGAAAACATATGATATTTGTCTTTTTGGAACTGGCTTATTTCACTAAGCATAATGGTCTCCAGTTACATCCATTTTGTATGTGACATGTGGTGGAATGAGAAGGTGAGAAGGTCATGCCAAGATGGCAGCTGACAACAGAAACTGCCTGACAACAGGCCGTGATTGGATGGCTTCAGAAACCACATGACAACAGAGCCTGACTGGCAACAGGCTGTGATTGGATGGCTTCGGAAACCACATGACAACAGAGCCTGACTGGCAACAGGCTGTGATTGGAAGGCTTTGGAAACTGCCTGGCAACAGGCTGTGATTTGTTAGGGCATAGACTGCCCCTTGACCAGATTGGCTGCCTTGGCTATATAAGCAGCTGTAGCAACTAAAATAAATGAGTCTGCAGGCTGCTTGCCTCAGGCCTGCTTTCACCCCACTCCCAGGGTCTGTGTGGTGACTCTGTGCCTCTTGACCCTACCACGCTCCTCCTCCCAGAAGTGAATCCACAGCAACAGTGACAGACAGAATTTCATTCTTTTTGTGGCTGAGTAGTATTCCATCATGTATATATCACAATTTCTTTATCTGGTCATCAATTGATGCTCTTATATTCTGATATTATTTCCTTTGGGTAAATTCCTAAGAATGAAATGAATTGGCCATGTGATAGATCTTTGTTCACATTTCTGAGTAATTATCTTCCATAATGGTTGTACTAGTTTACATCCCCACTAACAGTGTAGTGGGGTACCTTTCCTCCCACATCCTCACCAGCATAATTTTTAATTTGGAAGATAGCCATTCTAACTGGGGTAAGTGTAGATGACAAGTAATTCTGAGCATCTTTTCATGTGTCTGTTGGCCATTTCTATTTCATCCTTTGAAAAATGCTTCTTTATAGACTTATCGCATTTCTGAACTGAATTATTTTGTTATTATTCTTGGTTTTTTGAGCTTCTTATATATCCTGGGTATTAATCCTTTATCAGATGTATAGTTTGCAAATATTTTCCTCCATTCTTGCTCAAAGTACTGTCAATAACTAATACCTACAGTCTTGTGCATAGTATCTGTTTACCTTTTGTCTACTAGGAACTACTACTGTTTACCTCTTGCCTAGGAACATTATCTTCAAGTAAAGGAACATTGTCCAAATGTCTATTCACACTATACTCTCAGTACCTGGCACACAGCACTGACTCAATAGATATTTGTAGAATGAATGAAAAAGAAATAAACTACTAATGAACAAATATTTATGTCTCATTCTTGCTACTACAGGGCTGTGAAGGGTTTAGGAACCAATTTGAATGAGAACTTATGCTGCCATTTTCCTGCCCACACTCAGAACATCTCATGAATCACAAACACCTTGTAACATGATCATTTGAAGTCAAAAATCCATTCCTTATTTCCAATCTTTTTCATGTGACAATATCTCAGGCTGACAAATAAGACCCCTACAGCTCACACTCTAGACTAGCTTCTCATTACAGGCTCCCCACATATCGTTGTTAATAAAAAAGCAAAATAATTAGATTTGTATCCCTGCAAAGGTTGTTTAATCTTCTATCATAAATGTAACACCCATATAAAATTTCCACTAAGATTTATGCAGGTCACTACTCGGAAACTCTGAATAAAATTCTTAGAATAACAGAGTTCTCAGAAGTATAGCCAGATATGCCTGAGGGCTGGCAAGGCTCTTTAAAGTTTAGTGTATAGGTGTAGGCACAGGTGTCTATTTTGAGGAATCCCTGCACCAACTGGCATCAAGCATCATCTCTTTGGCTCTCCTGGGTGCCATACAAGGAGATTTCTCCTCCACTATGAAAAAGCAAGGGTGGTTATCTCAGTCTCCAGACTTCCAAGTGGATCTGAATTTGAAGAAATTTTATAGGTCCCTGTAACAAAAGCCTAACAGTGATATCTTAGTCCCAGATAACTTTAACAAGGTCTTTGATCATCTCTATATCCTGAGGAAGGCAGAAGTCCTGGCATACTTCCTCTGCTTCCCTCACAAATCAACTGAATATAGAGTAATCAGGACTAACTTGCATCTATACCGTTTCACAGTTACATCTCAAAATGCTCCTATAATTAACCAAATTCACCATACTCAATCATTCCCTAACATAACAAAAAAGGAAAAAAATATAAAAATGCGGACTGATAAGAATCAATGTTTGCTGTAAAATAAATCTTCTCATGCATATATCACAGAACACAGGAGTTAAGAGAACTCTTGATTAATGAAGTGCTTAAATCCTGATCCAATTGATACAAAGAAGGAGAGGTTCAAGAAATAGGTGTTTACTCTAGTGGTCAAGATGCTTGTGTTCCACATCAGAGAACCTGGGTTTCACTCCTATCTCCTGACTCTAGTTTCCTGCCAATGCAGAACCTAAGAGTTAATGGTGATGGCTGAATTAATTGAATTCCTGCCACCCACATGGAATGTGTGGATTGAATGACAGGCTCTCTGGTTTAGCTCCAGCCCAGTTCTGGTTGTTGTGGGCATTTAGGGAGTGAACCAGCAGATGACAGTTTCCACTTTAAATGCTTCATTTATTTATTATATTTTAAAGATGTTATTTATTTATTTGAGAAGTGTATATATATATATATATACATATATATATATATATATGTATATATATATATATATATAGGAGAGAGAGAGAGAGAGACTGTGAGAAAAGTCTTCCACTTGCTTTCCCAAATGACCTCAATGGCCTGAGCTAGGCTGATCCAGAGCTGGAGCCAAGAGCTTCTCCCAGGTCTCCTATGTGGGTGCAGGGGCCCAAGCACTTGGGCCATTCCCCACTGCTTCCCCAGGCTATAAGCAGAGAGATAGGTCAAAAGAGGAGCAGCTAAGACTGGAACCGGTGCCTATATGGAATGCCAGCACCTCAAGCAGGGTCTTAGTCTATTATGCCACAGGACTGGCACTTTCTACCTGTAGTTCTCTCTCTCCTTCTCTCCCTCTTCCTCTCTCTCTGCCTTCCTCTCTCCCTCCCTGTCAAATAAGTAAAAATTCTAAAAAGAATTTTAAAAAATGAAGGGAAGATTTTATAGTGTAAATGATTTTCCCATTCTCCAGTGGATAGAATTTGAATAAGATCCTAAGTCCCCCAACTTCTGTTTCAGTGATTTTTCTACAGCTACAAACAACATTCTCTGTGTGTTATGGAATATTTTTTTCTCTTGCAATGAACACCTTCCTCAAACAAATTCCTATCAGAAACATAGAGTAAGCAGCAAATAAAAGAAGAGTCTCTCTGGTAGGGAGGCATTCCCTCCACACAAAATAGGAAAGCCCCAGCTTTGCTTTTCTCATCCATGGTTGAAAAATTAAAGGAATGATTTTTTTAAAATGCAAAGTTATTTAAATATGACTTTAATGCTCCCAGCAGCACTGTTTTTACCACCTTTTTCTCTCCTGGTGGTCTGACCGCTCCCTACTTCTGATGCATTTAGTCTCTCTACATGGTAACCCTATTATTTAAACCTGAAGGCAGTCTTTGGTACATTGATTTAAAATGACTCACACCAATACTTATCCAATCACAGTCCAATTTGTGTTACAGGACTTTCTTTTCTCTTTAATTATGAGTTATAAATTTCTCTCCCATTAAACCTTTCTAACAATTGAGAACAGTTTGGGGTAATCATTTGGACACAGAGCTCTAATCTGCTCCATGAGGCACAGACCTCTAACTGTTTTTAGTTATTTCAGGCATTCTGAGACCGAACAGGGAGGACTATTGTATTTCCTTCGTTACTCTCCATGCCTTGGCTGTAATGCTGACTCAGCCAGGTATTTGCTATGTAACCTTCAATAAGTCACTTTACTTTTTCCAGAATCAATTTTCTCAACCTTCTACTCCATCACTGGGACTTCATTACTAATTCTGCATCCGAAGTTTGTTAAGGATGTTAACAGTGATGAAAACTACGGTGCATCATGTAACAATTAGGGCAACAATAAATATTGATTCCATTCTCCATTCCCATTTGAGGGAAAGGGTGGGTTGAGTATCTTAACTTCAGATTCCTTATGTTCTTGCTGTTCCACACAGTATCTGCTGGAGAAGATACTATCAGTTACAGTCCTTTAGAACTGGAATCTTTTCTCCCCACCACTTCAGAACCTTATCAGTCTTGACTCCTAACTTTTCCTTGCTTACTACAATAAAGGATTGTCCATTCTTCTTCCAACAAATGCTCAGGACTAAATCCTGATTTCTCTCTCTCTCTCTCTCTCTCTCACACACACACACACACACACACACACACACCCTCATAGATAAGCTACAATTTATTCCTTTAAGGTTTAATGCTCTGTACAGAAAAGCTACACTCTTTATTTAAATAAAGGTTTCACAAATACCTATAGAGGGAACTTATTCAGAAGTTAGAGATCACAATATAGTAGAATAATTATAAAAATAATCATAATTTTGAATGTGAAGATGGTTATGTACCTCTCCATACATGCTCACCCTCATAGACTAAGAAACAGCACAAAATTTTATTCTATGAAATAGGTATTGCCATTATTTTGAGATCTTTTTGAAAACACAACTAAACACATTTTTCAGCAGTTGAAAAGAGGAAACAGAAGTAGATGGATACCAGTGATAAATATATTAAGACTTATTGTATAGAGTGGGCCAATTAAAGTGCAAATGTTTCTCAGTTACATAACATCACTCGAACAATGCTGGCCCTTCCTCTGCTCTGTTTTTGTAGCATGGGACATTGTATTTCCTGGACTCTTCTGCGCCTCATCCTCTGGCTAGATTTGACCAATTGTACAGGAGTGGCAAAGGACCGAAGGGCAGGACAAAAAAATAAACTGAGTTGTGTCTTCTCCCTCTGCAATTCTCATGTGCTTGTCTAGATTCAGTTTCTCCTGTTGGACACATGGACTGTGATCCACCTACTGATCCACAGATTACCTTCCCTCTGTCCCTCCTCTCTGTAGGGGTTTCTGGATAACTATAATCTCTCTGTTGAGCCGCCAAGATTTTTGGCTTCCCAGAGATTCTATAACTTTCATAAGCAATTCTCAGTCTGAAATTTCTTCAAATTTAAAGGTTTGCAAGGATTTCTGTGTTCTCATTTTGTCATATTACATTCAAATATGTGTTGTGTGCCCTTGTGTGAACACTGGACACAGATAGAAATTAACTCATGCTGTATCCAACACATTGACTGGTATACAGTAGTTGCCTAATGTGTATTTCCTGATGGATTAAGTGTAAACGGTATCAAGGTAAAATATTAAAGGTAATTCAAATGTAGATACTTTATAGTTGCAACAATCATTTCATGACTTGAAAAGTAGTTATGTGTTTTTCTCTGGTTTTGATATTAATACATTAATATTAGGTATAGAAACCATACACAGGTGTTCCCTATAGTTCTTCGCTCCCATGAAGTGATTGTTTTATCACTGTTTAAATATTCACAGCACTTGTGCAGTAGAGCCCTTTTCCCAAACCTCCAAAATTTGATTCATATTTTTGTTTTACAATAATTAATCCATCAAAATTTTAAATGGCACCGTATCAGCCCTATTTGGGGTTTATAGGATAAGTGAAAAGTAAAAAAATATTAAAAAATTAAATATCCCAAAATAAGATATCCTGATATAATATTTAATATCATATGCAGCAAGTAGGGAGAATGGTCACATCTATGGAGGCTGGAGAAACCTAGGCAACATCAGGAAGATAGTTATCCTTACCTTAAATGTTGGAGAATGGCTAACAAGTTCACCTTGTCCTCATGCTAAATTCTTTTCCTATTCAACCAAGATATTTCTGCTTTATCTGTCTGCTATATAGAGCTTTTGCCTAAGATTTATTTTGCATCTAAGGACAGGTGGATTACTTAGTCTGGAATATCCATATTAACCATAAATACTCTGAATTTTATAAGTGAATAATTAGAGAATAAAATTTTTAAAGAAGTTACAGTGTCAGAAAGTAGGAAAATAATTGACTAGAGAAACATTCATAACAAAGTTCTTAGAATATCAAATTAATATTTTTAGGAAGATTGATCAGTGACTGGCAAAGTAAGTGGAGGAAACGGATTAAAAGGTGACTACAGTGATTAATGCATAAGATAAGAACACAAAAGATTGTGGTTGCCAATGTAGTGAAAAGAATGGACTGGACACTGAAAACAGGGAAAAACAAATTTTTAAATAATTCTATTATCTGGGATAAAAACACGAACATCCCTACCTTATATGTTTACATTCTAAAAGAAAAAAACAACAACAATAGTGACTTCAAAATTTCTAGTCAGGTTGTCCGGAGGACTGCTAATGTCAATTACAGAAATGATTAAGGTAAAACAAGAGGCCAGTGTTGTGGTGCTGCAAGTTAAGCCACAGTTTGTAACACAAGCATCCAATGTCAGAGTGCTGGTTCAAGCCTTGGCTATTCCCACTTCCAATCCAGCTTCCTGCTAATGCATGTGGGAAGAAAATAAATGATGGGGCCGGCGCCGTGGCTCAACAGGCTAATCCTCCGCCTTGCGGCGCCGGCACACCGGGTTCTAGTCCCGGTCGGGGCACCGATCCTGTCCCGGTTGCCCCTCTTCCAGGCCAGCTCTCTGCTGTGGCTAGGGAGTGCAGTGGAGGATGGCCCAAGTCCTTGGGTCCTGCACCCCATGGGAGACCAGGAGAAGCACCTGGCTCCTGCCATCGGAACAGCGCGGTGCGCCGGCCGCAGCGCACTACCGCGGCGGCCATTGGAGGGTGAACCAACGGCAAAAGGAAGACCTTTCTCTCTGTCTCTCTCTCTCACTGTCCACTCTGCCTGTCAAAAAAAAAAAAAAAAAGAAAATAAATGATGGTTCAGGTACTCATGCCCCTACCACTCATATGGGAGAATAGGATGGAGTTTCAGGTTCCTTGCTTCAGGTTGGCCCAGCCCTGGCTGTTGCAATCATATGGGTAGTGAACTAGTGGATGGAAGACCTTTGTTTCTCCCTCTTATCTGTCTCACCCTGCCTCCACTATTTCTTTCTCTCTCTCTTTCACACACACACACACTCACACACACACAAAATCTGTCATTCAAATAAACAAAAAAGTAAATAACTTAAAAAAAAAAAAGTGGAACAAGGTACAAAGCTGAAGGCAGGATGATTAGGTTGGTGGATAAGATAATCCGAGAGAATGGTAAATAGCCCAAATAGAAATGCCCAGAAAGATGGTGAATTTAGTACTTACAAACTCTCAAACTGGATTATTTTCCAAAAGTCACATTAAAGTTAGAAAAGTATCACATTCCTGCCCAAATAATTCACTGGCAATACCTTGGATGGAAGAAAAAAATTAAATTCCCACAAAATGTTTCATCAAAAATTGTTCCTACAGCACCAATGAGGGAAAAGATCCATATTTCTTTCTTCATATGATTGACACTTATGAATACTGGCTTTGCCCAGGTAGGATGAGGAAGTTTAGGATTTCCAAAGCAGTTTCCAAGAGTGATCGATTGGCTTCCTCCATAGTCTTCTCCTTAAGTCTCTTTCTGAAGAAAATTACATTTATCCCCCAGCAACTTCATAAAAAAGTACTGCTTTACCTTGCTTTCCCTTCAGTAGGTTTAATTTTATTTTGTAATTAACAATAACTACTTTGGGAATTATACTGTAGTTTCTCTTGGTTTCTTGGTTTTGAATTTTCATTGAGTTTTTTTAATGAAAATTTACAAATTCCTCAGAGAGGCTGATTCAGTTTGTTGCCATGGATAATTTGCTCTAAATAAACTCAGGGTAGTTAAGTGGATATGAACAGATGGAAATAAATTGATGGAAGGTGACTATTGTGCCTCTTGGTGCCTGTTTATTACCAACAGCATATCTTTGTCCTGTCAGTCCTGGCTTTCTACGCACTTGAACCTTAACAATGTCTGCCAGATTCCTTCTCCAAGCCCACATAAAACTGAGCTTCAGTGTAGAGCTCTCTTCTAGCCTAGCCAGCCCGTAATAGAGATCAACAGGCTAATCACAGTTCCATAATCCCCATAGAAAAGAAGGTCGCATATACTGGTAAACTAACACCACCTATGTTAACTTAAGCTCAGTTAGAACTGTAGGCAGGCTCTGTTAAGTACTCTCTTTCCTCCAAACTTATTTTATGTATGGGGAAAATGAAACGAAGGGGGAATATTTATTCATTCTAGTTTTCAGTCATTCATGGAACTCATCCACAATTCTGTATCAAATGTCAACTATAGGATAACCACTCTATGGGAAGTTGAGAATTCGATAGCAATAAGCACAAATTGTGGAACCCACAACTCAGTAGAGATGGAGACACGTGGATACATTAGAGTATAATAATCACTGATAAACTCAGAATGGTATGATTTGGCAGCACTTACCTGAGCCCTAGTGAGTAGAGAAATAGTTTCCAAAGGAAAAAACTCCTTAACTGTGGCAAGAAAGATGAGTAGATAGTTGGCCAAGAAAATTAAACACTCACAAATTTCTGGCCATCCATTCATGGTTGACTCTTAGACATTTCAGTTTAAACCAATAAATGCATATCAAGATACTAAATGTTTCTCTAACACTATAGTAGAGATTTGGGGAAGATACCAAACAATATAAGACCAATATTTCTGCCCTCTAAAGACCTCAGTTTGTGGAGGGGAGAAACAGAATCAAAACATTTGAGTCAATTAGGGTGCAATATATAGGAATATTTGACTAAAGACAAATATTTGATACAAATACTACTGTTATATAAGAGTGCAGGGGCCCAAGCACCTGGGCCATCCTTCACTGCCCTCCTGGGCCACAGCAGAGAGCCAGACTGGAAGAGCAGCAACCTGGACTAGAACCCGGCATCCACATGAGATCCCGGCACCTCAGGCAGAGGATTAACCAAATGAGCCATGGTGCCGGCCCCAACTACATATTATTTTCATCAGTGCATGGAACGCTCTCTAGAATATACCATATGCTAGTCAATTAAACATGTATCAACAAATTCAAACAAAAATTGAGATCATACAATGTGTTGTTTCTGACCATAATGGAGTGCAGTTGGAAATTAACAATTTAAGAAACTCTAGAGGAGAGCAGAAAGATGGCGGAATAGGCAGGGAACACAGAATTAGTCCGGGGGGAGAGAAAGTTTAATATAAGTGGAGATACTGCAGGGTCAAGGAAGAGTAGGGGATGAAACAGCAGAGGAAACTCTTCCGGAACTAGTGATTCACAGTGGACCTGCGTGGAGAGCATGGGAGCCCGAGTTCGGGACACCAGCAGCAGACTCAACGCACCAGCGCTGGAACGCGAGGTGAGCCGAACCACAATAGCCCGAGACACCAGCGGGCAAGCGGAAAGAGGAGGCTAGAGGGAACGAGGCTTGAAACTTCGTGGGGAAAAGTTACCACACCTAACCTGGGAGTGTCATCCTTGACACACCCTCAACCCTGAGGAACCAAACACAGCTCTCAGTCCACACTCATCTCAAGCCTCTAAGGCTCCACTGAAAGCAGACAGTCCACTTAATATAGAGCCATAGTGTAACAAGAAAAAACACCACAGTGAAGAAACCAAATATCTCCAACATGCCAAACAACAAACGCAAAAACCGAGGTAACAAGAACAAGGAAGACACTATGACACCCCCAAATGAAAAAGACACCCCAAATCAAGATTATGAAGATGATGAGATCGAAGAAATGCAAGAAGCGGATCTCAAAAAATTGATAAGAACATTAAGAAGTTCTCAAAAACAAATTCTTGAACTACAGAAATCCTTAATGGACAAGATAGAAAATCTCTCTCGTGAAAGTGAAATATTAAGGAGGAATCAAAATGAAATGAAACAACTAGTGGAACAAGAAACTCTGATAGTGACGAGAAATCATAATGAAATGAAGAACTCAATAGATCAAATGACAAACACATTAGAGAGCCTTAAAAACAGAATGGGTGAAGCAGAAGAGAGAATATCAGACTTAGAAGACAGAGAACAGGAAAGGAAACAGGCAAACCAAAGAAAAGAAGAAGAAATTAGAAATCTAAAAAATATTGTCAGGAATCTACAGGATACTATTAAAAAGCCCAACATTCGGGTTCTAGGAGTTCCTGAAGGCATGGAGAGGGAGAAAGGATTAGAAGGCCTTTTCAGTGAGATACTAGCAGAAAATTTCCCAGGTTTGGAGAAGGACAGAGGCATCTTAGTACAGGAAGCTTATAGAACCCCTAATAAACATGACCAAAAGAGATCCTCACCACGACATGTTGTAATCAAACTCACCACAGTGAAACATAAAGAAAAGATCCTAAAATGTGCAAGAGAGAAACGCCAGATTACTCTCAGAGGATCTCCAATTAGACTCACAGCAGACTTCTCATCAGAAACCCTACAAGCTAGAAGGGAATGGCGAGACATAGCCCAGTACTAAGAGAGAAAAACTGCCAGCCCAGAATATTATATCCTGCAAAGCTCTCATTTGTGAATGAAGGTGAAATTAAGACTTTTCATAGCAAACAGAAACTGAAAGAATTTGTTGCCACTCATCCTGCCCTGCAAAAGATGCTTAAAGATGTGTTACACACAGAAACACAGAAACATGGTCACCAATATGAAAGAAGGTAAAGGAAGGAAACCTCACAGCAAAAGATCACAGGAAGCTCAATTTCTCTTTGACATAGAATTAAACTCTGATGCTCTGTTAAAGCAATGTGTTACAGTAATCTATGATGTTCTCTTGATGTCTGTTAAATTCTAATTGTTCAAAAACAGCAATTTTTACTAAGAGCTATGGGTTATTTAAATATGTGATTATTTCCAAAGATTTGAATAATCACCTTGTAACAATGATCAAATTTGGTCTATGTTATGTCATGATTTTAAGGAATCTTATTTCAACCAGATATTTTGGATTTTGAGCCTTCTTGGCATTCTTGACAGGCATTCAAAAAATCAAAGTTTCAAACAATCTGGTCTCTAAAATTTCCAGTAAATCCTGGACTTTGGTTTTTCCAGTTTGGGCCCAACTGAAAAAATCGAAGGACCTATGTCTCTCATCTTATAGAGACACCAACTAATCAGTCTATTTGGATTATATTAGAAGGACTGTCAAGATGTGATGTGGTACCAGACTTTAAGTTTCTATAATGGAAAATGCTATTAATACAAATGTTTGAGAATTAAAAAGTCTAATGATCTTGTGTTACTAGACATGATAGTTATCTTAATGAGAAAGCCCCAGAGGCCTAAAGGGTTAAATACTTGTAAAATCCTACAGGTGCTTTCAAAAATACTGTGAAGTAAGCAAGTGCCTCTTTTTGGTTGATGAGTTTATAATTTTAAACATGGCGACTTAAAGTCTTTTGTCATCCACAGTTATATATGATGTGCTGCTCATAAAACTAAAGCGTTGTTGGTTCTGTGTGTAGCTGTCCTCCTATAGGTTCCTATGGCCTTTTTCCAGCTACTTCTATTGTATTCAGTACTTTGGAATGGCTCTGTAAACAGATGAAGCCAATAATGTATTAACAGTACCAACTGAGAGAAAGTATGGTTAACTGAGGTTACTAAAAAGAAAAAGCAATTCAAATCAATTGGCAATCTACAAAAAGAGTTAAAGATTTTAAAAGCTATTATTAAAATTGCTATATTGGTCTATTATGCTATGTTATATGTGTGTACATATTGTATGTCCACATGGGGAAATTTTATTAAGAGTGTTATTTTAAATGGCTTATAGATAAGATTGTCCATAAATTTAAGCTGCTAAAATCAATCAAAGATACATTTTAATTTGTGTGACCTGAATCTGTGTATCATATGTTTTAGACTTGTTGGTAGAAAGAAACTAAAAACATTTTAGATGGTTGTGCTTAAGTTTACTGGCTAAACAAACTACACCATGTTAGATATTTAAGAGGTGTTTTCAAATACGTGATTCTTAAAATTTATAGAAGGCATTGGACCTTCTGGTAAATGTTTTCTTAAGTTGTTATCTAATGGTTGAAACGGTTTGCTAAGTACTCATGTGATATTGCTATTGTCAGCAAGCGATCTAGAACTTGCTCCCTCATTTCTCTACTCTAAGCCCAACTTGTTCTTTCATTTCTCTATTCCCTTCAAGGTAGGAAACTAATTCTATTATGAAGGAATCTGTAGGATGCACAATTTAATCTTTAGACCTTATAAAAGAGATGGCTAACATTTTTGTATAATAGCATAGCCAAAATAAGAACTTAAATAATAATCTCATAGCTAGATTCACTTCGCCATCAGCGAAGTATACAGTAAGTAGAAAAAACCTCCCTTTCAGACCAAAGGGAAAGAAAGTTTTAAAGTGAGAATATAATTTTCCGCATAGGCATTGTCTACCTTAGAAAAACTACTACAGAACATGCCTGTGACTATAGACTTGTAGTTCAGGCCACCGAAGATTAGAGATGGGACTTGGGCGCTCCCTTGACTTGCATCCTCTGGTCTGCTTTAACACAAACCAGGAGGAAAAGAAAGCTCGGCATCAGAAGCAATGGGTGGCAGGCCTATTAATGGCTGATGTGTACAGTGATCTGCCCTCAAGGAGACCCAACAGGCCAGTCCACTGCAGTGGCTTTCAATGTGGTAAGCCTGGGCTTCAGCAGAAGTCAGCTTGTGAAGAGCCCTGGCAGCTCTGCCAAGAGTTGGATCACTGGAAATGGACCTGCCCTGGAGTCGAAGGATGCCCAGGTCAGAGCCACAGATCTTATTGGCTCTAAGCTGAAAAGCCCTTCACTCAGCCCAACTTCCAAAGTGACCACTGCAGCTGAGGGGATGGTCAAGTAGGGTCAGCAACATTGCAGGCAGAACTGTAAATTTCTTGTTAGAGATGCCCCCTGCCTTTACCTGGCCAGCTCTCCTCCCAGGCCAGCCAAGTAATGAAAGTCAACAGAGTGCCTTCCCCTAGGAGGTTCACACCTCCCTTAGGATATACCCCATGTGAAGAGATAGATAGGTCTGGGCCTCTTAACTTACAAGGCCTAAAGCCCACCAGATTATTATCAAGCCCCTTCTGTCAGGTTCTATTTGCCTCTCAATCAGAAAAATTACTTGTAGCTTAGACAGCACCTTTCTTAGCTCCTCTAATAATGACTCTGTCCTTTGTTCTAGGCCCTGTCTAGTGCACTTGGGCCTTATTCCTTTGTAATCATAACCTCTACTCTACCTCCAATGGCTCTACTCCCAACCTGTGTGTACTGATGGTCCTCTTCCCCACTTAATGCTGTATAATTGTTCAAACCTGGTAAATGCCACTCTTAGGATCCTTGGTTACTATCCTCACTCTGTCTTTTATGACCTTGTCTAAATATGATCAGAGTCGGCAAACTTGGAAGGCTTCCATAGCCTTGGCAACTCATGACGACAGCCTAGGATGGTTACTGGCGCCATAAACTAGACTGTCAATTTGTTGGGTCAACAACAGGAGCCACTGTGCACTTGCTCCTCATGTGGGATCTCTGTCCTTAATGTGCTGTACATTTTGATTTAATGCTATAACTAGTACTCAAACAGTATGTTTCACTTTGTGTTTCTATGTGGGTGCAAACTGTTGAAATCTTTATACTAAATTGATCTTCTGTATATAAAGAGAATTGAAAATGAATCTTGATGCAAATGGAAGGGGAGAGAGAGCGGGAGAGGGGAGGGTTGCGGGTGGGAGGGAATTTATGGGAGGGGGAAGCCATTGTAATCCATAAGCTGTGCACTGGAAATTTATATTCATTAAATAAAAGTTTAAAAAAAAAAAAAAGAAACTCTAGAAAATATGCAAACACATGGATACTGAACAAAATTTTCCTAATGAACAGTGGATCATTGAGGAAATCAAAAGGGAAATAAAAAAATCCTAGAAATGAATGAAGATGACAACACATCAAAATGTTTATAGCAAAAAATCTGTTAAGAGGAAAGTTTATAGTAATTAATACCTGTATAAAGAAATTGGAACGGCATCAAATAAATGATCTAAAATTGCATTTCTTTTTTTTATTATTATTTTTGACAGGCAGAGTGGACAGTGAGAGAGAGAGACAGAGAAAGGTCTTCCTTTGCCGTTGGTTCACCCTCCAATGGCCGCCGCGTCCGGCGCGCTGATCCAAAGGCAGGAGCCAGGTGCTTATCCTGGTCTCCCATGGGGTGCAGGGCCCAAGGACTTGGGCCATCCTCCACTGCACTCCCGGGCCATAACAGAAGGCTGGGCTGGAAGAGGGGCAACGGGGACAGAATCCGGTGCCCCAACCGGGACTAGAACCTGGTGTGCAGGCGCCGCTAGGCGGAGGATTAGCCTGTTGAGCCACGGCGCTGGCCCTAACATTGCATTTCAAGCACCTAGATAAACAAGAAAAAAGCAAACACATTACTAGGAGGAAAGAAATAATTAAAATCAGAGAAGAAACAAAAAAAATTGAAGCCAAAAAAGAAAAGACAGTATAAAAGAATAGTGAAATGAAGAACTGTTTTTTGGAAAAAAAATAAAATTGATATACCACTGGCCCAACTAACCAAAAAAATGAGAAGACCCAAATTATTAAAATCAGATATTAAAAATGAGATGTGGTAAGTATACACTCTGGAATACTACTCAGCAAAAAAAAAAAAAAAAAAAAAAAAAAAAAGGAATCCTGTCTTTTGCCAGTCTCCAAAAGACAGATTTCATATGTTTTCTCTGATATGTAGGAGTTAATATAGAATACAAAAAAAGTTATAGGAATGAAATAGACATCTTATGATTTGATTCTTATTTTAGCCCTTGTGTATACTCCTGTGTAACTGTGATCCTTCTACTTTTTACATGTTTAATCTTACGGTTAGTTGTGCATTAAGCTAGTGATTATAAAGTGGCTTTAAATTATGTTTTTGAAAAAATTAAAAGAAAAAAGGAAGTGAGAAGGGAGGAAGGAATGAAGTAAGGAAGAAAGGAAAGAGAGATGTATGGTTACTTCTTAGAATTATACTTATGAAATACATGAAATATGTTCTCTTTAAATAATTTTTGAAGTATTTGGCAATCTTACTTTTAAATTTTTAATTAGCTTTTAATAGATTCAACATGATTTGTAGCCAAGATCATAAAAGAAGAAACCCAAAGACAGACAGACATAGAAGGAAGATGATGTGAAGACATACAAGAAGAATATTATTTGACACTGTTGGAAGAGATTGGAGTGATGTTTCTATAAACCAAGGGATGTTGAGGATTGTTAGCAACACTGGAAGCTGAGAGAAAGGCCTGGGAGAGATTCTCCCACAGAGGCTCCAGAGATAGCCTGACCTTTGCTGACACCTTGATTTCCAACCTCTGGCCTAAGAGAAAAAAATGTTGTTTTAGGCTACATAGTTTGTGGTCATTTGTTTAACAGGCATGAGGCAACTAAAATACTAGGTGTGTGATTCCTGAAAGAAATTTGGCGTGTGTGAAATGAATTAATAGCTTAATCATTACTTGAAATACTAAGTGAACTGGACAAATAATTCAGGAGCAGGGTGAAGTTGAAGAGTGCTCAAAGTAATTACAGCATATCATGAGTTCTAGATTGGTGGGATTTTGCACAGAAACAGGCCAGATATAAGGACCTTAAAGGGTTGAAGAGCCCTGGCCCTAACAAACCAGGGTACAGTACTTGGGGCCTCTGACTTTCTTCTCCCAAGAATATTAATTTAATAAAAGACAATAATACTTAAGATGTTGGTATTTTCCTCAATGAATGTCAAAATTGCAGTAGTACTTCATATGGTTTTGGTTACTTGATCAGTTTTATAATATCATAACATGATTTTATAGCATATTTTTCAAAAGAAAACCAAAGAGCTGCTGTCAATAAGTGATATATAATTGTAATATTTGTAAGTATTATAAATAAAATGTGTTTTGTAAGTCTTCTCACATTTGTTAAAAAAATAACTCTGAATTCCAAATAGCTAAGTGTGTAAAATGAAATGAAAGAGATCATCAACACAAGAGATAATATTAATAAATATGTGGGAGAGCATTCAGATTTGTTAGTTGATGAAATTAAGTATTTGTGATTTTTGGGGGATTGATTTATTTATTTGAAGTTAGAATTAGAGAGAGAGAGGAAGAGACAGAAAGAGCAAAAGAGTTATCTTCCATCCACTGGTTCACTCCCTAAATAGCCACAACAGCCAGGTCTGGGCCAGGCTGAAGCAAGGAGCCAGGAGCTTTTTCTGAGTCTCCCAAGTGGGTGCAGGGGCCCAATCACATGGGTCATCTTCCACTGCTTTCCCAGTGCATTAGCAGGGATCTGGATCAGAAGTGGAGCATCAGGGTCTCGAACTGGCACCCATTTGGTGTGCCATTTGGAATGCCAGCATTTTAGTTGGCAAGCCTAACCCATTACACAGCAATGCCAGTCCCTGTTGCAATCATTTAAAAATATTAGCAAATACACATGAATGAAATAGAACTCTGTTCTGAGGTGCTAAGTTTATTACAAAGATTCAATTTACCCTGAAAATTACGAACACACAGTTTCTCTGTTTATTCAAAAGCAAGGAAGTACCATTATGTTGACATTTTCTAAATGTAAATGGGATTGTAGAAATTTTAAAATATTTTGACATGCACCCATATGTAATAAAGCATAAATATCAACATGGTAGTCCAGAACTTTAGAAGAAACACTGTTTATAAGAGAAAAAAATCTGTGATGGAAAAAACGGATATATTTCTCAGAAAATTAATGTCTACACTGAAGCAGAAGTTGTTTTCTGATTTTGCTGTAATCAGTCCCTTATCCACAGCCTCCTTTGAACATTTATAATGCCCAATCATCTTGTTTTGAAGGGTGCTTGGCAGAACCTGGATTCACCCTTAAAGCAAACACAGGGGAAAATCAGAAAGCAGATGTAGGAAACAGGAGTGCAAAGGAGCTGACCACTGTGTGGACCACCATGTATCTGAGGAAGGTGATCCTTGAAAGGACAGATGGAAAGAGGATTCTGGCCCCTGCTTCCTTGTGGGCAGAGAACATTTAGGTTAACACAGTTCCTTTACTATACATGAGATTGTGTGCTGCATGTTTTATGAAAATTACTGTAACAGCATCCATGGCAGTTTTTTAATACACACACAAAGTAAGTAAAAATAAATGATAAATAACATAAATAAATGGGTAAAGGAATGAATGAGAAGGAAGAAAAGATAAACAAAATTAAACAAATAAAAAGCAAACATTAAAAAAGGAAAAAAATACCGTCCTTGAAAATGTAAATCAAGAAAACAAAAAAATTGCATAGAATATTTGGAATCAGAATCAACAAAAGGAAATAAATGAAGATTAGTATCTGAATCAAAAAAATGCAAAAGAAAAAAGATAAGCTTAATTTTTAGAAAATGTCTAATTCCCAAACATGCCTAGTTCCCCAGTTCCCCCAAATTATGTAGGAGTCACATATGCAAAGGGGGAGGATACTTTTGGCCTGGAGGTGATTAGAAAGCTTCCAATGTATAGATAAGAAATATAAACTCTGATCTTCAAAATATCCAGTGATTTTTTTTTTTTGCCTATCACTTTCTATATTTAGAGTCAATCATGCTAAAAGGGTATTCACTATTATATGTTTATGCATACTGTTAAAAATATAAATCAGGAGGTCATTAGGTTGAGACAGTTCCAGTAGTGTGGGTAATTAAGTAAGCAAACAAAGCCCAATGTAAACAATAAAATAAGACTAGAGACTTAACCAATCAGAAACTGCTAATTGATACCTAACCAGGGACCTTATATCAGATCACCCCAATACGGTAAATGTGCAGCTGTATCCAATCAGTTAATATCCGCACTTTGCTTCCATGTTCTGCTCACACTATGATGGTAGAGCTCTCGGAACCTCCTGTATTTCTTTTTTTTTTTTTAAACTTTTATTTAATGAATATAAATTTCCAGTATACAGCTTATGGATTACAATAGCTTCCCCCTCCCATAATTTCCCTCCCACCCGCAACCCTCCCCTCTCCCGCTCCCTCTCCCTTTCCATTCACATCAAGATTCATTTTCAATTCTATTTATATACAGAAGATCAATTTAGTATAAATACTTCAACAGTTTGCACCCACATAGAAACACAAAGTGAAACATACTGTTTGAGTACTAGTTATAGCATTAAATCAAAATGTACAGCACATTAAGGACAGAGATCCCACATGAGGAGCAAGTGCACAGTGACTCCTGTTGTTGACCCAACAAATTGACACTCTAGTTTATGGTGCCAGTAACCACCCTAGGCTGTTGTCATGAGTTGCCAAGGCTATGGAAGCCTTCCAAGTTTGCCGACTCTGATCATATTTAGACAAGGTCATAAAAGACAGGTTGAGGATAGTAACCAATGATCCTAAGAGTGGCCTTAACCAGGTCTGAACAATTATACAGCATTAAGTGGGGAAGAGGACCATCAGTACACACATGTTGGGAGTAGAGCCATTGGAGGTAGAGTAGAGGTTATGATTACAAAGGAATGAGGCCCAAGTGCACTAGACAGGGTCTAGAACAAAGGACAGAGTCATTATTAGAGGAGCTAAGAAAGGTGCTGTCTAAGCTACAAGTAATTTTTCTGATTGAGAGGCAAATAGAACCTGATAGAAGGGGCTTGATAATAATCTGTTGGGCTTTAGGCCTTGTAAGTTAAGAGGCCCAGACCTATCTATCTCTTCACATGGGGTATATCCTAAGGGAGGTGTGAACCTCCTAGGGGAAGGCACTCTGTTGACTTTCATTACTTGGCTGGCCTGGGAGGAGAGCTGGCCAGGTAAAGGCAGGTGGCATCTCTAACAAGAAATTTACAGTTTTGCCTGCAATGTTGCTGACCCTACTTGGCTGTCCCCTCAACTGCAACCTCCTGTATTTCTAAAGCTGCCTGACTCATGAGCAAATCTTCGCTAAAATAAACTGTTAAATTTAATTAGTCTAAAGTTTTTCTTTTAACAATGCCTTACAACAAAACAATACTTCATACTCCAGAAAACATATTAAATCCTGAGGCAAATTTCAAAGAATTCATCAAGCCTTTTTTGAAGGGCATTATTAGTGTTACATTTAAAAGCTAATTACTATTTAAAATGATACAGCTTAGGGATGTTCTATCTCTGATGCAGGTTCAAAGATTTGTCCTAAATAGAATTCTGGACGGGTCCTAAATAGAATTCACCTTTGTGAATATGACAGCTTCTACAGAATCATACACTTTAAAATGTCTGTGACGGTAAATTTTATGGTACATATATTTTAAACAATGTTAAAAAAAACAGAAAAATGAAGAAGCTTGTCTTAGATCATAGAGTGAGATCGTAATGGTTCAGGGATCAGTACTTGCTTAGATTAAAATAAATCTGGTATAAATTTAAATTGCAAAATCTAAACACTTATCCTAAAGCAATGATTTTACATTTGTAAATACCTTAAAATTAGGGAATGGGGGGATGAATGTAATAAGATAGTTGCCTAGGAGATAAAACTCTGTAAAATAAAACAGAACCAGCATCTAGAAGCCATTAACATCTACCAGCCTGATAAATAAAGATTCACAAGATTCTAAACCTTAAAAAATTCTTAATTTTTGCTGTTTATCTCTGAGACTCAGCTGCTGGAAATTATATGCATACTTTGCATTATGCTATTGAACTATCCCCAGAGCCTTTTATTCCCTCTTTGCTCACCTGTAACATCTGTATCCCCTTTACTTCTCTTGTCATTGTTGTTTAAGGAAACGTCATCCCTCAAACACTCACCTGCACAAGCTGCCTCCAGTCTAGCCTGTGGAAAAAAAAATCACATTGTGAACTTCAGCACAAAGTGGTATATTATGTGCAGTGAGAAAATATGAAAATTCTCACTTTAAGAGATTTCCTAGAGAAATTAAGATCCATGTACAGGCATGGAAATGTAAAAAGACAAATAGTGAAATATGTTACATGCTGAGGAAGGATGTTTGACAGATTAGATAGAAAACAGCCAAGTGTCAAACTTGGCCTTTTCTCCTGCAAGAAGTTCTGCCCTAAATAGTCCCAGGAATCCAATAGATGTACTTCCATGGAGTAAGAGTGGGACACCAGAGTCCCTTGCACCTCCACACACACTTGACTTTTTGTTGAGTCTTACGTGATGAGAACATTTACATAATGAATAATTCTACTTATTCATTCAGACACCCCCACTTCTAGTCATTTAAGGAACACAGGTCTGTGAGTATATCATTAGTATTTGAGTGAGGTGAACGATGTTAATTCAAGTAGGAGGGGTAATACACAGTCTGGCTACTTTTCTATAAAACCCTAAGGAGGGGCTGAGTGGGACGGTGCAATAAAACCTGAAGACTGACAAGCACCATTTGGGAAGCAAGCATAGGTCACCCGATTTTCTTGTTTGTCAAAGAAACCAAACATATCTGGATTTTCAACATGAAAAATTCTGACTTTCAAAGCCTAGTTCAAAAATTTCAACACACTGTGAAGGCTAAACACCAAATGCCCAAGGGCCATATTCAGATTTCAGGCCATCACACTGTACCCTTAACATACCAAAGAATGAGAAGGTAGAAGGGAGACTAGGAGGGCAAATGGTAAGAAGAGAGGTATACACAGCTGTTAATTGTGGGCATTTTGAAAGAGATACTTAAGCAGAAGCTTTTTGGATTGTTATGTGTATGATGGCTGGTGGAACTCTATCTGTACACCAGAATACTTTCAGCACTTTACAAATTGGATATTTGGATGTGATAACATGCTATTGCAGGCTTTAAAGTAAGAGGGGGAAACTGTCCAGCCATATCTGTTTACATTTATAAATGATAAATATTGCAGTCAACTTTCAATGGAAAGATTCTATTAGATTTCATGTCACAGTTTATAATAGAAATCATAGCTCTTGGGGATTTAGTAAAGCCATCAGAGCTATTCAAGTAGAGTATAAAGGTGTAATACCAGCAAATGAACCCAGTATAGAGGACAGTGTTATCAAAAAGGACTGAAATGCTTCCAAGGCACCTATTTTCTCACTTTTCAGACACAAAGGCAAGTGTGTGTGCACACACATACACACACACACATGGCTGGCCATGTAATGAAACTATGGACTGAATTATGTCCCCTGCCCTCACATTTATGTTATAGTTCTGATTCCCAATGTGATAACTTTTTTTGTGTTTTGTTTTTTACCATTTTTATTTTATTTTATTTTTTGAACTTTTTCTTTTAATGAATATAAATTTCCAAAGTACAGCTTATGGATTACAATAGCTTCCCCTCCCATAACTTCCCTCCCACCCGCAACCCTCCCCTCTCCCGCTCCCTCTCCCCTTCCATTTGCATCAAGATTCATTTTCAATTCTCTTTATATACAGAAAATCAATTTAGTATATATTAAGTAAAGATTTCAACAGTTTGCACCCACATAGAAACACAAAGTGAAACATACTGTTTGAGTACTAGTTATAGCATTAAATCAAAATGTACAGCACATTAAGGACAGAGATCCCACATGAGGAGCAAGTGCACAGTGACTCCTGTTGTTGACCCAACAAATTGACACTCTAGTTTATGGTGCCAGTAACCACCCTAGGCAGTCGTCATGAGTTGCCAAGGCTATGGAAGCCTTCCAAGTTTGCCGACTCTGATCATATTTAGACAAGGTCATAAAAGACAGAGTGAGGATAGTAACCAAGGACCCTAAGAGTGGCATTTACCAGGTCTGAACAATTATACAGCATTAAGTGGGGAAGAGGATCATCAATACACACAGGTTGGGAGTAGAGCCATTGGAGGTAGAGTAGAGGTTATGATTACAAAGGAATGAGGCTCAAGTGCACTAGACAGGGTCTAGAACAAAGGACAGAGTCATTATTAGAGGAGCTAAGAAAGGTGCTGTCTAAGCTACAAGTAATTTTTCTGATTGAGAGGCAAATAGAACCTGATAGAAGGGGCTTGATAATAATCTGTTGGGCTTTAGGCCTTGTAAGTTAAGAGGCCCAGACCTATCTATCTCTTCACAAGGAGTACATCCTAAGGGAGGTGTGAACCTCCTAGGGGAAGG
Source organism: Lepus europaeus (assembly GCF_033115175.1). Taxonomy (NCBI): domain Eukaryota; kingdom Metazoa; phylum Chordata; class Mammalia; order Lagomorpha; family Leporidae; genus Lepus; species Lepus europaeus. The sequence goes on along the minus strand of NC_084828.1, from coordinate 66,585,663 downwards.
CACTCTGTTGACTTTCATTACTTAGCTGCCCTGGGAGGAGAGCTGGCCAGATAAAGGCAGGGGGCATCTCTAACAAGAAATTTACAGTTCTGCCTGCAATGTTGCTGACCCTACTTGACCATCCCCTCAGCTGCAGTGGTCACTTTGGAAGTTGGGCTGAGTGAAGGGTTTTTCAGCTTAGAGCCAATAAGATCTATGGCTCTGACCTGGGCATCCTTCGACTCCAGGGCAGGTCCATTTCCAGTGATCCAACTCTTGGCAGAGCTGCCAGGGCTCTTCACAAGTTGATTTCTGCTGAAGCCCAGGCTTACCCCAATGTGATAACTTTTTAAAGATGATTAGATTTAAATTAAGGCATGTGTCAGGAGCCTTCATGAATGTGTTTAGTATTCTTATAAGAAAGACACACAGGAGAGTTCTCATTCTCTCCCTACCATGTGAAGATACAGCAAGAAGGCAGCCAGGTACAGTCCAAGAAGAGGGCCTTAATGAGAATCCAGCCATGCTGAATACTGATGTCAGACTGCCCGTGCTCTGTGAGAAAAAAAAAAAAAGACTGTTATTTAAGCCACCAACCCATGGCATTTTGTCATAGAAGCCTAGATGACTAAAACAAATAAATACCCTAAAGTTGCAGTATGTCGTTGGAAAGGATTTAAAAAGATTCTTCCATTAAGTCTTCAATCTATACGTGGACAGAAGTCTCCAATATTTTAGCATTAATTTTAAACTCAGCTCTTAAATCAAGCATCATCATGAAATGATGATGTTTGGGAGGAAGATTTATGTCCTCTATATGTTTGGGAGGAACAATGTCCTCCAACAAGTCATATCTTTTTTTTTTTTTTTTTTTTTGACAGGCAGAGTGGACAGTGAGAGAGAGAGAGAGACAGAAAAAGGTCTTCCTTTTTTTTCCATTGGTTCACCACAATGGCTGCCGCGGCCAGCGTGCTGCGGCCGGCGCACCGCGCTGATCTGAAGCCAGGAGCCAGGTGCTTCTCCTGGTCTCCCATGCGGGTGCAGGGCCCAAGCACCTGGGCCATCCTCCACTGCCTTCCCGGGCCACAGCAGAGAGCTGGACTGGCAGAGGAGCAACTGGGACAGAATCTGGCGCCCCAACTGGGACTGGAACCTGGGGTGCCTGTGCCACAAGCAGAGGATAAGCCTAGTGAGCCTTGGTGTCGGCCCAATTCATATCTTGAAGTCTAAACCCCAGTGTGTTGGAATTTGGAGATGAGACTTTTGGGAGACAATTAGATCATGAACATAAAGCCCAAATGGGTAGGATTAGAGTCCTTATGCAAAGTAAACAAAGAGCTCACTCTCTCTCTGCTCTCTGCCAAGTGAGATTCCAAAGGAGCTACCTGCAAATGAGGAAGAAGGCCCTTTGCAGACATTCAGTCTGCTCGCATCCTGATCTTGGACTTCCCAACATCCAGACATGTGAGAAATAAATGTGTGGTTTATGTTACCACTTCTCTGGTATTCTGTTACAGCAGTGTGAGCTCACCAAAACAGACTTCCTTCATATTTGACACTTTCAGCCATTTAACTCTTTTCAATGCAGCTTTAAGATTTAATGCTAGAAGTCTCTATGACATGACAAGCACTACTTGAAAACTTTTTTTTTTTTAATTTATTTGTCAGTTAGTGAGAGAGACAGAGAGAAAAGTCTTCCTTCCGTTGGTTCACCCCCTAAATGGCCGCCATGGGCGCAGCTGCGCCGATCCTAAGCCAAGAGTCAGATGCTTCCTCCTGGTCTCCTATGCGGGTGCAGGGCCCAAGCACTTGGGCCATCCTCCACTGCCTTCCCAGGCCACAGCAGAGAGCTGCACTGGAAGAGGAGCAACCGGGACTAGAACCCAGCACCCACATGGGATGCCGGCGCTGCAGGCAGAGGATTAACCAAGTGAGCCACGGCACCAACCCTTACTTGAAAACTTTTAATCTACATTATGTTAAATGAGAGAATACATTTGTTTAAAGAAGGAAAGCTTTGAAAGCAATACCAAGATTAGATTGTGGCTTGGCCACTAAATCTTTATGCAATGTTGGGTACCATCTTTAATCTGTCCAGAATGGAATACCAGCTTACTGAAATGAGTATACTACAAACTATTTAATGTGGTGTTGAAAAGCACAATAAATTTGTAAGACATCTAACATTGTAGAAAACTGTGCAATTTGCCAACTTATCCTAAAAATGAAGCTATTGCTTTAAGGTAATTAAGATGATATTTCAAATTATCATCGAGTAGTTGTGAAGGGCTAAGTTTTCCCTAGGAATACTTAGTAATTTGGGAATAGGTAGATAAAAGTCTAAGAAACTGTTCAGAACTTTCAACAAGGCTCAGGGGACAAAAATATAAATAAAATCTGTCCGGGCCCACCACAGTTGATGTCTCTTAAACATCTAAGTTTCAGCTCAGAGCCATGAAATGCCGTACTTTAGGAGAAGAGTGAATGGAAGTAGATCATCCCTTGCTGTAACTAACACCCAATTTTGAATGAATTCAAACCCTGAAAAGAGATGAGGAAAATCTTAACTTTCTATTGTCCCCGAACAGATTACCAGGACCAAAAAAACACATGTCTTCTTTACAGGCAAATATTATCATCCTAAGCTGCAAATTATTTCTATAATTTTCACATAAAATATCCAAAAGTCAGTCAAAAATAAGTATACATATGAAGAATCAAAATGTTGTGAAAGAAAAACAAGACAGACAATAGGGTTGAGAGACAAAGTGAAGTTACTTGGAAGCAGCTTGGATATTTCTGGCCTTGTTCATAACCAGGGCTGCTTCATAGGCAGTGACTGATCAAGCATACAGCCCAAGGTTCGAGAGGCTCTAGGCTAGGCTGCCAATTTGAAAGTCTTCATAATTTTGAAAAGCGGGAATCAGGATTTCTGTTTTGTGCTCAGTCCCTCAAATTGTGTGGCTAGATTTATTGGATGAAGCCTGAGCAATGTATACTCTAGGGCTAACTATTCTCTGCTACTGAGACAAGACCTTGCTAAGAACTTGACCCAAAGCTCCATGCGTAATCAAACTTATACTTGGATTATAGGAATCAGGCACTGTCTCCAGTCCTTTGGGAGTGCTGGGTATTGTTCCCCCTAAAATCGTTAGGTAGTTCTTTTCTCTGCCTCTGATAGTTTCTTCACATGCATGTGCTGTCAGTATTTTCCTGCGTATGCAGCATTCCCCCCAAATTCTCCTGTCTGCGGCTGTCTCTGCTCCAGTATTCTCTCTTGCAAATTCAGCAAGTCTACCTGGGACCCCCCTCTTTGTCACGGCCTGTAAACTCTCTCAAAGCCATCATCTGAAGTAACTGTTTGGCCACCTCATTTATTTTCCATCTCACATGGATCATCGCCACTCAAGGTCTGATGTCCTATGTCTTGAAGACAATTATTATATATCTTGTCCAGTTTTGAGGTTATTCTTGCTGTTGTCTCGGTTGGAGTAATTTGTCTTTCCTGTTACTCCAAAAGCAGTGTTAACAGCATCAAAGTCTAAACAACCCCAAAATGAATGGGCACAAAGGGATACCTAAAAAAATAAGGGGGTCGGCTTTACAGTGTAGCAGATTAAGCCTCCGCCTGCTGTGCCAGCATCGCATACTGGGGCTGGTGCAAGTCTCGACTGCTCCACATATCAGCCAGCTCCCTGCTGATGTGTCTGGGAAAGCAGCAGAAGGTGGCCCAGGCACTTGGGCCCCTACATCTCTATGAGAGACCCAGAAGAAACTTTGTGCTCCTGGCTGTGGCCTGATCCAGAGCCCCCAGCTTTTGTGGTCATCTGGGGAGTGAACCAGTGGATGGAAGATCTCTCTCTTTCTCTCTCTCTCTCTTCCTCTGACTCTTATTCTCTCTCTGTAACTCTGCCTTTCAAAGTGAAAAAAAATCTTAAAAAAATAAAGAAAAATAAAGAAAGAACAACCATATTCAGCAAAAGGATGAATCTCACAATGTTGAACAAAAGAATCAGACACAGAATAAATGCAACGATGCATACAATATCATTCCAAACACAGACAACACTGAACTACTGCATTATAATCCAGGATGGTGGTCATCGTGGACAAGAAAAGGGAGGAGAGTCATGATATATGAGGGCTTGGGGGAGGCTTCTGTGCCGCTGATCATATTACTTTTCTTAACGTGGGTAGTGGTTATGAAGTGACATCTTTGTGATAAAATGACTGAAGATTTGGTGCACTATTCCATTATCCAGTGTGAAATATAGCACAGATAATATTCAAAATAAGGAAAGATAGGGGCCAGAACTGTGGATTGGCAGTTAAAGCTGCCACATGCAGTGCCAGCATCCCTTATGGACACTGTTTTGAGTCCTGGCTGCTCCACTTCCAATCCAGCTCTCTGCTATGGCCTGGGAAAGCAGTAGAAGATGGCCCAAGTCCTTGGGCCCCTGCACCTGTGTCGGAGACCTGGAAGAAGCTTCTGGCTCCTGGCTTCGGATTGGTGCCACTCCAGCTATTGAGGCCAATTGGGGAGTGAACCAGCAGATGGAAGACTTGTCTCTCTCTCTCTCTGTCTGTCTCTCTCTCTCTGCCCCTCTTTCTGTCTCTGTGTAATTATGACTTTCAAGTAAATAACTAAATCTTAAAAAATAAGAAAAGATAGTAAAAGGAAATTTATACAACTAATAATATATATCATTTTAACACAATTCAGTGCTGATGAGTATATTTGGAAAATATTTTTAAAAGTATGTAAAATACCTCTTTGCTGGGAATCTTCTCAAATTCCTGAGACACAAACTATATGACTGCTGATTAAATGAGGATGTTTTTGACATTAATATATGTTAGTATGATGCATGTCATGTGTCCAAAAACCTCTCTGCTAAAACAGGCCACACATCACCACATTGTTTCCTTGTCTTTGCAGATTTTTAAGTGTGTTTTCTTACAATCATTTCCATTAAAATACTTAGTACATGACTAATACTTGAAGTTCTGGATCATTGAAAGCTGCTAGACATCCTCTTTGATGTTCATGAGCAATACTAAGAATGTAGTTTTTGTATCTGATTCAGCTGAAATGCCCAGATTCATCCACATCTACAGGTACATGACAAGGCCAATTCCTAATAGAAAACATCAGCTCTGGCTTTGTTTTATTATCAGATCATGTGTGATAACATCACAACCTGTAAGTTTTGTTTCCAGGTATGTGTTTGTATTGACATGAAAGTGAACCTACAAAGTAAAATAGATATAAACAATAAGCAGTTCTAAATTCTCTCTTCGTACTATCAATGTGTCCATATTGCCTTAAAGCACACACAAATGAGTATCTTCTTTCATTACCCCAGTGTATAGAAAGTCAGGATAAATCTTACACTAGCAAATTAATGATAGTACCAAGGTAAGTTATTTGAGACTTGGCGAACTGAGATATTTGAATTTGCATTTTGTTGGAGGTTTTCAAAAGATAACGTATACTCCCCATTGTTTTCCCACAACAAATAGAGAAGCAGACTCAGGTTAGAAAAGCAAGAGAATTTGCAGGCAGAAGCTCAGAATCAGCCTTTTCACCCTACCACTCACTAGCTGTGTTAGTTAATCAAGTTACCGCATTTATTTAATTAAATCATTCTTCTCACATGTGAAATGAGAGCTGCTTCACAGAATAGTTATGGATGTAAAATAAGTTGAAGAAAGATGCTCTATGCCCACAAATGCATGACTACCAGAGTGTAGTGCAGAGGGAAAAGGAGGGCACTGGGACACCGGAGGAGAATCTGAAACAGTTCACCCACTGAAGCTTGTCTTTCAGAGGCTCTTCCACGAAGGCTTACCTTGGAACGTTGCACTCACAGTGTCGTAGACCATCGCCAACAAGGAAAGAAAGCAGATTTCGGAACATGTACAAAGGTACAAAGAATTGTGTTATAAGCAGGAAGCATCCTCCTGTCCCCCCTTTTCTACATCCTGGACACTCTTCTAACCCTGGCTATAAAAACTCTAGCAAACTGAATTTCCAGGAGGCAAGTTCTCTAGGGAAAGCTGACTTGCCAGAGATAAACTAAGAATCCCTCTCAGCAAATCTTACTTGAGGCTGATTATTCAATGACACTCTGAGCAAGCTGTCCTCTTGTACCTGCTAACGCTACCTGCTACACACCAAGCCCCCTGTTCTGAGACAAAACTAAGTGGCCTATTCAAGGTCACAACTGATGAAACCCTTCGCGTGTGGTGTTCTCTTTCTGGAATGACCTGCCTCCATCCCTCACAGTCCAGTACCCAGGTTGTTCTTGTCAGTGCTGTGCGACCCCCAGCCAACAAGCCCAATTACTCTGGTGTTCTGAGTGGTGGGGAAAGTTCTGAGGGGCGCCAATGGAGGAGCTGCTGATTAGAAAACAAAAGTCACCACAGCACAGTGTGGATTTTTCTTACATAATGGAGTTGTGTCAATGTAATTACTTTTCATTCAGGATCTTCCTAGCCTTTAATCATAATTGACAAAGCATGAGGAAAATCTTCTCCACCAGATTCTGTCACACAATTTACACACATTTGATTGATTTAATTCCTCAACAATAGCAGGTAGCTCACTTTATATTTTCTAAAATAGATGGTAGAACTTTTTGTTAGCTTCTGAATCTGCATTGCAGTTCAGACCTTCTTGAATCTCTGCTGCAAGCCACTATCCTGTAATTATTCCTTTATTCACAAAAAACTCACATCATAGTCCCTGGTAGACCCCTCCTCATTCCATAAGTGGAATAAACCTCCAAGTGAAACACCATGAAGGAGAAGTGAGGCCATTGTGTAGAATAAAAAAGAAAAATTTAGTCAGCTCTTGAAAGAAATCCATTTATGTGGATGGTAAAATATTTTAATGAGTATTTACTGCCCTAATATACACTGTAAGAATCTAAAACAAAATTAGAGGTAACATAATGTCTTTAATTTCGTAGAACCCATAGTCCCATTATGGAGATGAGATGATATACTATCAACAATGATATTAAGTATTTAATGATTCAAGACAGAATTACTTAGAACAGGAACTTAAGAATTGTGTGCTGGAGGTATGGGAACTTGAACTTGTCTTGAATAATAGCAGAGAAGTTAGGGGAAGAAAGAAATGTCATCAAATAAACACCACAGGCAAGCCTAGGAAGCAAAAAAAAAAGAATACTATTTGCTTGCAGGGGCTAAATCAGGGAAGGTGTGGCGGAACAATCAGACTATCTCCAGGTAAAAGAAAATGACTGAAATTTTTACAACACAACTCATAACTGTATCTCATTGACTCCCAAGCTCCATGTACATGCTATCTCAAACGTGTGCTTTCACACAAAAATCTTGTCGATTATGACTCTAACACTAACTTAAAATGTACTAAAGTTGCAAAGTCTGGATGTAGAAGCAAGGGACAAGATGACTGGTTTCCCTGTTCCCTCACTTATTAAGCTATCTGCAACAGACTCTGAAAATACAAATCATGCTGACCCATGGAGACTGCCTGGTAGATTGGGTGGGTGTTAATCCCCTAATATGCCTGAAGAATGTGTGATATGAATGGTTGAGAACCTATGTCATTCTGGACAGAAAGGTATTTCCCAGTGTTAACCCCAAAGGAGCCAGTGATTCCCAATTTTTCTGGATCATTAATGATGGAAAGATGATCGTTCTTCATTAGAGAGCTCACAGAGCTTATTAATAAAGCAATTTAGGATCAGGATTCCTGTGAATATAAATGTGTCCTTCAAAATACCAATCCAACTTGGAGCAACTAAAAATGTATTTTTTTAGAATTCCTTTTTAGAATTCTTTCCAGCCAATATGAAGGACATATATATGTTTACAGAAAAGTGGTAGAGTTAAAATTCTGTCTGCCATACAGACATACATCATACACATATACTATATACATATATATGTAATATATGTATACACACATAGATGCATATTAGTACCTCTCAACAAAAATTATTCAGTATAACTGCTGTTGTGGAATTAATACAACATATATTAGAAACAGAAAGCATAGTTTAAAATTAAATTGATGAAGTTATTAATAATCTCAAAAACATTTGAAAATTACCAAACAAATGAAAGCCTTTCCCATCATTGTCATCATTGCTGTTATCGTCAGTGGGTTATTTTTAGTTTAATAATCAGCTGCTGGTAATACTATCTAGATTTTAAGCATTTCTTAAAAAAACATGCTTTTTAATAAACTAACACAGGGAATATAAGACTACTCATTCTATCACGTGTATATATATACATATGTATGTATATATATGGAAATGATAGTAGAAATATATATAAATATATGTGGAAATGATAGTAGAAAAAGCATGTGGTAAGAAAAACAGCATTCATCTGATTGACTAAAGAGTTTGTGGGTCCAGATACAGCCCTACGTTTCCTAAGGAGCAGCTTTAGACTGCAAACTTTCCTATCTCTGCCTCTCTGATATATCCAAATTGAAGGGCAACTGGCAATGTTTTAGGAACAAAGTAAGTATTTAGTACATATATTTATAATGATATATTAGGAAAATGGCAGCACTGCTAAGAAAAACTAAATTCTGGTTACTTTCTATATCCCAAGTTTGAAACAGTTCTCCAGAGACCACAACCCTTCATGTCAGCTCAAACTACCACTGTTCACACTTTCCCGAAAGCCATCACAGAACTTAATGCAAGAATCTAGGAAGTGGGGATGACTCCATAATTGATTGGGGGCCAAGACACTGGTTCACATACTGTAATTGGTTTTAATGGACTTTAAAAAATCATTTTCTCTAGGACATCTCAGAGACCTGAAACTAGATAATAGTGACAGCTGGAAGCCAATTTTTGGAAGTTTCAAGGCACAGATGAAGGCAAGTTAAAGACAAAACATTTCTAAACTAAGAAAGCTTAGAAATCACTCCTAATTTTAAATGTAGATATAAGAAGCAAATTCACATAGTATAATACTAAATGGAATTTATAGTAAAAAAAAAAGTTTATCCCAAGTCTATGAAACTAAATACACCCCTGTATAATTTGTTTAAAAAATATATATATACAAACAAATGTATATACAAGAGTGCTTCAAAATGTTTCTTAAAAATGGAAATAAAAATAAGTTTATTTTGGTGGGTAAATATATTTTGAAATATGTGTATGTTTATGCATTTTTTCATGAACTTTTTGGAGTACCCCCCTCTCTTTATATATATATATATATATATATATATATATGTATGTATGTATCAACTTCAAAAAGTATACATATCCACTATTATTTTTGCATTGTATTGTATATGTTTCTGTGTATTGTCTCTATTTCCAGAATTTTATCTATTTTGCAGAATTTTAAGATACACTCCAACATTCCTGCCCCCAGGGTATGTACCCTATGTAACCTCCCCTTGAGTTCGGGTGGCTTCTGTTATTATGATGATGTCACTCCTCTGGTTATGCCACACTATATTGCAAAAAAAAAAGGATTTTGCAGGTTAAAGTCTGAAGTTAGTTTGTGTTAATCAAAGGGGTAATTATTCTGTGTAAGCCTCACGTAACCGGATGGCCTTTTCCTATTGGGGAAAATCAGGGAAAGATTTTGTCTTTGAAGAAACAATATGAAATGCTTTGGATAGGGTCCTTTGGCATAGAAGAGCAAGGCTACTCCAGTAGGTGAGCACAGCCCCTGGCTGACCATCTGTATGAAAGCAAGGGTTATGGTGCAGCAGATTAAGCAAGTTTGCAACACTGGCTTCCCCTTTCCGATTACCCCATTCAAGTCCAAGAAGCTCTGCTTCCTATACAACTTCCTGTTGGAAAGGCAGAGGATGATGTCACAAGTGCTTGGGTCCTTGTTACCCATGTGGGTGACCACAATGGAGTTTGGGGCTCCGGGCTTCAGATCTAGCCCAGCCCTGGCTCTTTGAGCATTTCAGAAGTGAACATAGATCGGAAGACTCCTCTCTCTCTCTTTCTCTCTCTCTCTTTCTCTCTTTCTTTCTTTCTCTTTAACTTTCAAATAAGCAAATAATCTTTAGAAACAAAAAAGAAGTAAGGTCCTTATGAATAATAAATAAATCTTAAAACATTAAAAGAAAGATCCTTAGTCCTAGCACCTGAGGGAGTGAATTCCACAGACAGCTAGTGAGATTGGAAGCAATTCTGAGCTCAAGACCAGCAGCCAGCCCTAACTGATAACTATTATTTCAGATTTGTGAGACATTGAGCACAGAACCTGGCCATGCCATCTCCAAACTTCTGGCCTACAGAAACTGAGACAATAATTGAGTGTTCTCTTAAGCTGCTGAATCAATGGTAATTTTTGATTTAGGACAGAAAACTGATCCAATAGATCTATATTGGATAACTTCAGTTTTTGCTCCCTCCCTAGCTACCATCACTTTCTCCCAATGTTCTAGAAATGTCATATGTCCTTGAGCAAATGAGTGTGTGCAAACTCCAGCCACATAATTCTCTAAGGGCTGTTCATCACAATATTCTCTGCACCTGTGATGTCAGAAAAGGGCCTATACCCATGCATGTCAATCATGTAACCCAATCACTTGGCATGCTGAGCCATCTAGCCATCAAACCAGGCCCAGAGAGTCCCTTTACAGGATGATTCTCTTTTTAACATTTATATATTGATGTAAAAGTCAGAATTACAGGGTGGTGAGGGGAGAGGAAGAAAGAAGGAGAGAATCGGCTGGCGCCGCTGCTCACTAGGCTAATCCTCCGCCTGCGGCGCCGGCACCCCAGGTTCTAGTCCCGATCGGGGCACCGGATTCTATCCTGGTTGCTCCTTTTCCTGTCCAGCTCTCTGCTGTGGCCCGGGAGGGCAGTGGAAGATGGCCCAGGTGGTTGGGCCCTGCACCCTCATGGGAGACCAGGAGAAGCGCCTGGCTCCTGCTTTCGGATCAGCGTGGCAGCGGCCATTGGAGGGTGAACCAACAGAAAAGGAAGACCTTTCTCTCTGTCTCTCTCACTATCCACTCTGCCTGTCAAAAAAAAAAAAAAAATAGGTCTTAAAAAAAAGAAAGAAAGAAGGAGAGAATCTTGCATCCACTGGTTCACTCCCCAGATCGCTCAACCAGGAGTTTCACCCGAGTCTCCCACACAGATTGCAGGGGCACAGGTACTTAGACCATCTTGTGCTGCTTTTCCCAGGCCATTAGCAGGGAGCTTGGTTAGAAGTGAAGCTGCCAGGATACAAACCCCTATGTGGGATGCTAGTGTTGCAGGCAGCAGCTTTACCTGCGATACCACAAAGCCAGAGACTCATGGTGATTCCTAAACTAGCCAACAGGGGAAGTGCTTTTCAGTCACTAACTTGAATTACGCCTACAGCTCTGTTCTCTATTCTCTGTTCTGTGACTGAAGGAAAAAGTTTGAGCTGCAACTACAGAACATGAAACCAGCAGGTAAAACGAAGCAGAGAGAAAAGATTAGAGGGAAGAAATAGCCCTGACAGCAATAAAGTCCTCAGTTCTAATCTTTGGGGCTATTCCACTACCTTTTTTTTTTTTTTTCTTTCTGTTACCTGTGCTGCTATAAATTAACTTCTGTTGAATTTTGGTAATGAAAAATGCTGAGTTGGGTTTTGGTACTCAAATAATTCATTATAATATGTCACTTTCTTACACCAAAATTCCTTTTTTAAAAAGATTTATTTTATTTATTTGAAAGACAGAGTTACAGAGACAGGTAGAGACAGACGGAGAGAGAGAGGTCTTCTGTCCACTGTTTCACTCATCAGATGGCCGCAATGGCAAGAGCTGGGCTGATCCAAAGCCAGGAGCCAGGAGCCTCTTTCCAGGTCTCCCATGTGAGTGCAGGGGTCCAAGGACTTGGGCAATCTTCTGCTGCTTTCTGCTGTTTTCCCAAGCACATTAGCAGGGAGCTAGATCAGAAGTAGAGCAGCCAGATCTCAAACTGGTGCCCACATGAGATGCTGGCCCTGCAGGCCAGGGCATTAACCTTTCCTTTTATTTTGTGTACCAACAGCTCTAACAGCTATTTTTTCTTATTAAGTAGGAAGAAAGAAGAAATGACAGCCAATTCCCAAATAAAATGAAAAATAGCACTGAGACATATATGCATTTTCAGCAAGGGCTTCTTCCTTTTCCACTCCCAATTAAGTTGTCCGTGTTGGGGAAAACCACTGATCTCTTCAAGGAAGAATTTAGCATTTTTCAAATTGATAATGTTGAGATGCCTCAGATAAACAACATCAAATCTTTCAAGCTGGGAATGGAGGTCAAACCAGCAGATAATGGCTAAAGTAGTGACTGAATTTAAGCAACTGTCCTTGCAAAAGTGTTGTAAAATCATTTCAGGATGGGATGCTAAGTGCTTACTGAAACCCATACTTGAGGATGCTGGACCCTCTGGACTTTGGCACTTCTATGTTTAGCAACTCATCTGGAAGACACATTGATCTATGTTCTTTGTCTTAAATTCTCATTGATGATGAGAGTTGTGGTCTTCAAATTGTGATGGTTTCACTCCAGTCTTATAACATGCCAGGACTCATTATTAACAGAAGCGTTCTTCATGCAAAGAACTGAAGCAGACAGAGCTTAGAAGCTCTATCTTTTATTCCAGTTCAATTACCTCATTTGATTTCAATCTCAGTGATACAATCACACACTTCACAATATAGTTTGTCTATCTCTGTTCCATACTCATAATACTAATTTTTTTTATTTTTTAAATTTTTATTTGTTATAAAGTTTCATGTATTTCATATATACACAGATTTAGGAACATAGTGATACTTCCCCCCTACCCTCCCTCAGCCCATGCTCCAACCCTTCTTCCTCCCCCCTCTCCCATTCCAACTCTTAATTTTTACAAACATTTATTTTCAGTTTACTTAATGATCGTATAGTTCATTTTAAGAGAAAAATTAAGTTTTTCTCATCAATAGGTGATAGAATTTAAGAAAGATGAATGGTGTTCCCTATTGGAAGTGAAGTTGGAGAGGAAGCAGTTTTCACCTCTTCCGATCCTCCTTATGTAACATCTGTCAGAGATGCCATCCTGACTTCCGCTGCTCATCAGTGAAACGCTCAGCAATGACCTCAGAGATTTCCTGTGTTTAGCTGGTTAGAAAAATGCAGATAAGGGACATTTATTCAATTTGATGATTATTTATTGAAGGAACGTCATAAACTAATTGACATGAAAATGTCTGAAACCTAGAAAGACCCTTAAATCTGTTAAGGAGACAAAGAATATCTAACACATGGAGCCAGCATTGTGGCACAGTGGGCTAAGCCAGTGCCTGATAAACTTACAACCCATATAGGACTGTGGGTTCAAGTACTCACTCCTCTACTTTTATTTCAGCATTCCAGCAAATGTATCTGGGAAGGCAGTAGAAGATGGCCAAAGTGCTTGGACCCCTGACCCCACAGGAGGACCAGGATGGAGTTTCTGGCTTCTGGCTTCAGCCTAGCCCATTCCTGACTGTTGTGGGCATTTGGGGAGTAAAATAGATTATGGAAGATCTCTCTCCTCTGTCTCTCCCTCTCTGTCTCTCTGCATTTCAATTAAAGAAATAAAATAAATCTTTTAAAATAAATAAATAAAATAAATATTTACGACTGTTTTATATTATTTAATTTCCACATAACAATAAAGCATATTATGAAGCTATAGTAATTAAAATAGGATGGCATCAGCATAAAACCTGATATATTTACCAATGGACCAGATAGAGACAACAAAAGTAAGCCCACACATCTACAGCCAACTGATTTTTTTGCAAAGGTGCTAAAAAATGAATTGGAAAAAGGACAATTTTTTTCAACCAATGGTATTTGGAAAACAGGGTATCCACATACAGAGGGATAATACTAGACTATTATCTCTTACCAAGTAAAAAATCAACTAAAATTGATTAAAAGCCTAAATGTAACAAATGAAATTTTTTTTTCTTTTTTTTAACTTTTATTTAATGAATATAAATTTCCAGTGTACAGCTTATGGATTACAATGGCTTCCCCCCCACCCATAACTTCCCTCCCACCCGCAACCCTCCCCTCTCCTGCTCCCTCTCCCCTTCCATTCACATCAAGATTCATTTTCAATTCTCTTTATATACAGAAGATCAATTTAGTATAAAGATTTCAACAGTTTGCACCCACATAGAAACACAAAGTGAAACATACTGTTTGAGTACTAGTTATAGCATTAAATCACAATGTACAGCACATTAAGGACAGAGATCCCACATGAGGAGCAAGTGCACAGTGACTCCTGTTGTTGACCCAACAAATTGACACTCTAGTTTATGGTGCCAGTAACCACCCTAGGCTGTCGTCATAAGTTGCCAAGGCTATGGAAGCCTTCCAAGTTCCCCGACTCTGATCATATTTAGACAAGGTCATAAAAGACAGAGTGAGGATAGTAACCAAGGATCCTAAGAGTGGCATTTACCAGGTTTGAGCAATTATACAGCATTAAGTGGGGAAGAGGACCATCAGTACACACAGGTTGGGAGTAGAGCCATTGGTGGTAGAGTAGAGGTTATGATTACAAAGGAATGAGGCCCAAGTATGCTAGATAGGGTCTAGAACAAAGGACAGAGTCATTATTAGAGGAACTAAAAAAGGTGCTGTCTAAGCTACAATTAAGTTTTCTGGTTGAGAGGCAAATAGAACCTGATAGAAGGGGCTTGATAATAATCTGGTGGGCTTTAGGCCTTGTAAGTTAAGAGGCCCAGACCTATCTATCTCTTCACAAGGGGTATATCCTAAGGGAGGTGTGAACCTCCTAGGGGAAGGCACTCTGTTGACTTTCATTACTTGGCTGGCCTGGGAGGAGAGCTGGCCAGGTAAAGGCAGGGGGCATCTCTAACAAGAAATTTACAGTTCTGCCTGCAATGTTGCTGACCCTACTTGACCATCCCCTCAGCTGCAGTGGTCACTTTGGAAGTTGGGCTGAGTGAAGGGCTTTTCAGCTTAGAGCCAATAAGATCTGTGGCTCTGACCTGGGCATCCTTCGACTCCAGGGCAGGTCCATTTCCAGTGATCCAACTCTTGGCAGAGCTGCCAGGGCTCTTCACAAGCTGACTTCTGCTGAAGCCCAGGCTTACCACATTGAAAGCCACTGCAGTGGCCTGGCCTGTTGGGTCTCCTTAAGGGCAGATCACTGTACAGATCAGCCTTTTATAGGCCTGCCACCCATTGCTTCTGATGCTGAGCTTTCTTTTCCTCCTGGTTTGTGTAAAAGCAGACCAGAGGATGCAAGTCAAGGGAGTGCCCGTGTCCCATCTCTAATCTTCGGTGGCCTGAACTACAAGTCTATAGTCACAGGCATGTTCTGTAGTAGTTTTTCTAAGGTAGACAATGCCCATGAGGAAAATTATATTCTCACTTTAAAACTTTCTTTCCCTTTGGTCTGAAAGGGAGTTTTTTTCTACTTACTGTATACTTCGCTGATGGCGAAGTGAATCTAGCTATGAGATTATTTAAGTTCTTATTTTGGCTATGCTATTACAGAAAAATGTTAGCCAGCTCTTTTATAAGGTCTAAAGATTAAATTGTGCATCCTACAGATTCCTTCATAATAGAATTAGTTTCCTACCTTGAAGAGAATAGAGAAATGAAAGAACAAGTTGGGCTTAGAATAGAGAAATGAAGGAACAAGTCCTAGATTGCTTGCTGACAATAGCAATATCACATGAATACTTAGCAAATAGTTTCAACCATTAGATAACAACTTAAGAAAACATTTACCAGAAGGTCCAATGCCTTCTACAAATTTTAAGAATCATGTATTTGAAAACACCTCTTAAATATCTAACATGGTGTTGTTTGTTTAACCAGTAAACTTAAGCACAACCATCTAAAATGTTTTTAGTTTCTTTCTACCAACACGTTTAAAACATATGATACACAGATTCAGGTCACACAAATTAAAATGTATCTTTGATTGATTTTAGCAGCTTAAATTTATGGACAATCTTATCTATAAGCCATTTAAAATAACACTCTTAATAAAATTTCCCCATGTGGACATACAATATGTACACACATATAACATAGCATAATAGACCAATATAGCAATTTTAATAATAGCTTTTAAAATCTTTAACTCTTTTTGTAGATTGCCAATTGATTTGAATTGCTTTTTCTTTTTAGTAACCTCAGTTAACCATACTTTCTCTCAGTTGGTACTGTTAATACCTTATTGGCTTCATCTGTTTACAGAGCCATCCCAAAGTACTGAATACAATAAAAGTGGCTGGAAAAAGGCCATAGGAACCTATAGGAGGACAGCTAAACACAGAACCAACAACGCTTTAGTTTTATGAGCAGCAAATCATATATAACTGTGGATGACAAAAGACTTTAAGTCGCCATGTTTAAAATTATAAATTCATCCACCAACAAGAGGCACTTGCTTACTTCACAGTATTTTTGAAAGCACCTGTAGGAATGAAATTTTTTTTAAAAAAAGTCTGTGGTTGGATTGGCAGAGAGACACAAACAGATATACAGAGAACTTCCATCCACCGCTTTATTCCCTAAAGACTCAATAGTCTGGGCTGTGCCATGACAAAACCAGGAGCCTAGATTCAATATAGAGCCAAGTACTTCATCCATTAGATAGATGCCTTTCAGAGTGTTCAGAGCCCAAAACACAGAAAGCAAAATCAAAAAAAGGCAAATGGAACTTCATCAAACCAAGGATCTTCTTTACAGCAAGGGAAACACTCAACAGAATGGAGAGATAAGCTACAAAATGAGAGAAAAATATTTGCAGGTCATACATCTGATAAGGAATTTATAACCAGACTATACAAGGAACTCAAATAACTTAGTAGATAAAGGAAGATATACAAATGGATAGGCAACACATGAAAAGATATTCAGTATCACCAGTATCTAGGGAAATTCAAATCAAAACCATTATGAGTTATCACATGATTGAATTACATTTGTTATTATCAAAAAGACAAATAATAACAAGTGAGGGCAAGAATGTGGAGAAGAAGCTACATAAGCACATTGTTGGTGGGAATATAAATCAGTACAACAATTATGGAGAAAACCAGGAAAATTCCTGAAGAAACTAAACATAGAATTATAATATGATCCCAAAATCTCATTAACTGGGTTTATATCCAAGGGAAATGAAATCAGTCTGTCGAGGAGACATTTGCACTCCCATATTCATTGCAGCAATATTCACAATAAACAAGACATGAAAACAATATAAATGCCCACTAACTGATGAATAAAGAAAATGCTGTACATATACGCAGTATATTACTATTCATCCAGAAAAAGATGAAATCTTGTCATTTGAAACAGCCTAGATGACACTGAAGGCCATTATTTTGGTATGTATATACATATATATATTATATATTTTTTAACTTTTATTAAATAAATATAAATTTCCAAAGTACAGTTTATGGATTACAATGGCTTCCCCCCATAACTTCCCTCCCACCCGCAACCCTCCCATCTCCTGCTCCGTCTCCCATTCCATTCACATCAAGATTCATTTTCAATTCTCTTTATATAGAGAAGATCAATGTAGTATATATTAAGTAAAGATTTCAACAGTTGGCACCCACACAGAAACACAAAGTGTAAAGTACTGTTTCAGTACTAGTTATAGCATTACTTCACATTGGACAACACATTAAGGACAGAGATCCTACATGAGGAGTAAGTGCACAGTGACTCCTGTTGTTGACTTAACAAATTGACACTCTTGTTTATGGTGTCAGTAATCACCCTAGGCTCTCGTCATGAGTTGCCAAGTCTATGGAAGCCTTTTGAGTTCATCAACTCTTATCATATTTAGACAAGGTCATGGTCAAAGTGGAAGTTCTCTCCTCCCTTCAGAGAAAGGTACTTCCTTCTTGATGGCCCATTCTTTCCACTGGAATCTCACTCACAGAGATCTTTCATTTAGGTGTTTTTTGTTTGTTTGTTTGTTTGTTTTTTGCAAGAGTGTCTTGGCTTTCCATGCCTGAAATACTCTCATGGGATTTCCAGCCAGATCTGAATGCCTTAAGGGCTGATTCTGAGGCCAGAGAGCTTTTTAGGACATCTGCCATTCTATGAGTCTGCTGTGTATCCCGTGAAGGCCATTATTTTAAAAGAAGTAAGACAAGCACAGAAAGAAAAATGATTTCACTCATATGTGGAATATAAAAATGTTGATCTCATAGAAGTTAAGAATATAATGATGGTTACCAGAAGTTGAGGAGTGTAGTAGGGAGGGCATGATGCAGAAAAATTGATTAACAAATACTAAGTTATACTTAGGAGTAGCAAGTTTAGTTCTATTGCATGTTGGAATCCTCTAGATAATGATAACATACTATAGGTTCCTCTAAAAAGCTATAAAATTTGTATTTTTCCAGGTTAGACATTATACAGTGTATAGATGTATGTAAACACTGCATGGCACCCCATAAAATGGACAAATTTTTGATCAATTAAAAAAACTCATAAAATTTCATCATAGTACACAGATGAAAAGAGAAACGTGGACCAATGAAAAAGAAGCAAGAGGACACAGCCAAGGAATGAACCTTCACATTTATGGTTAATTGATTTTCAACAATGGAGCTAAGAACATACAATGGTAAAAATGATAGTCTCTTTCATAAATATTGGGAGAGCTTGTTACCCACATGTAGAGAAAAGTAGTTTGATGTTAATCTCATATTATTTTAAGATGGACTTAAAGTAGATTAAAATACAAATATAAAGATGTGAAACTAAAACTACTCGAGGAAAATTTCCAAAATTTTGGTCTGAGTAATGAATTTTGTAGATGTGACCCAAAATATAGAGGCAAGAAAAACAGATAAACAAATGAAACTGTATCAAATTGAAGAGTTTCTGCACAGTTAAGGAGATAACCAACAGAGTGTAAAGACAACTCACAGATTAGGAGAAAACATTTGTATACAATTTATCAGACATGTGGTTAAAAATCCAAAATATTTGGAACTCAACACCAAGAAAATAACCCGATTAAAAATGAGTGAAGTCCTGAATATACACCATACTGTAGACTATAGTTAATAAAGTATTGAGTATTTCAATGATGCTATGAGAGTACATTTCAAATATTCCCACAATGAAAATGGTAGATATGTGACATGATGAATATGTTAATTAGCATTACTTAATCATTCCACCATGGATACATATATTATAACATCATATTGTATACCATAAATATGTAATTTACCAATGAAAAATTTCAGAAAAAATAATGTCTGTATCAGACAGCTTTTTATCACTGTAACACTTGAAAGAGCTAATTTTATAAAGGAAACAGTTTATTTGGCTCACAATTCTGGAAGTTCAGGTCCAAGAACAAGTGACCCTACTTGCTGAATGAGGGTGGTAGATGGCAATGGTGGAAGACACACAGAGAAAAGATCACTTGGTTAGTCAGGAAGTAGAGTGAATGGCTGAGTTCAAATGTGGATTTTAGAACCAATCCTCTTGTGAGAATTATCTTCAGAGAGCACACTGCCAATGACATAGAAGTTTCTGCTGAGGCCACACCTCTGAATGGTGCCACCACATGCCAATAGCAATGCCCTAGGGGCCCAGCCTTTAACACAGGGTCTTTAAGAAATAGCTACTATCCAATCTATAGTGTTACTCTTTTTTGTCTTAGGTGACCTTTCCTGTTTAAGGTTTATTTTGTCATTAGTGTACCAAACCTGCTCTCTTTTTGGTTGCTGTTAACATCCTTGTCATCTTTTTGTTTCTAATCTATTTGTTACTTTGTTTTTATATATTTATTTTTAAAGATTTATTTGTTTATTTGAGAGGCAGAGTTATAGACAAAGAAAGGGAAAGAAAAAGAAAAAGACATCCGCTAGTTCACTCCCCAAATGGCTGCAATGGCCGGAGCTGAGCTGATCTGAAGCCAGAAGCCAGGAGTTTTTTCCATGTCTCCCACACGGGTCCAGATGAAAGCACTTGGGCCAACTCCCACTGCTTTCCCAGGGAATTAGCAGAGAACAGGATAGGAAGAGGAGCAGCCGGGACACAAACTGGCACCCTATGTGATGCCAATGCTGCAGGTGGAGGATTAACCATCCATGCCACAGCATCGCCCCATTACTTTGTATTTAAAGTTAATCTTTAGTAGGTAAGATACTGTTGGAACATATTTTTAAAATCCATCCTGTCAATAAATTAATTGGAGAGTTAATCTAGTCACATGTAAGATAAATGCTGAAAGAGTAACATTTCTGTGATTGTGTTAGCTTTTCTTTTTCTAGAATATAGCGTTTTGTCCTTTGTTTTCTGTATTACTGTCTCCTTTTGTGCTTACTTGACTTTTTTTTAAAGTGAACTGCTTAAAAGACTTTCTCATTTCCTTCTGGCTGTAGTCTGTTGCTATTTTTTTGTGCTTATCATGGAGATTAAATTTAACATCCTAAAATTATAACATTTATTTGAATTCATGCTCAGTTCAACAACATAAAAATTCACTTCTTTGCAGCTGTGATTCCTCCTCTTTCTGTTGTCAGTGTCACAAAATTATATCTTAATACATTGTGTTCCCAAAATATAAAGTGAGAATCCTTTTAGAGGTCAATGTTGTGGTGTAGCAGGTAAAGCCATCGTGTGTGATGCTGGCATCCCTTATCGGCACCGGTTTGTTGTCATGGCAGCTTCAGTTCCATCTGATCCAGCTCCCTGCTAGTAGCCTGGGAAAAACAGTGAAAAATAGCCCAAGTGTTTGAGCCCTTGCCACCCACGTGGGAGACTCAGACGAAGCTCTTGGCTCCCAGATTTAGTGTGGCCCAGAGCAGGCCATTGCAGGCATCTGGGGAGTGAACCAGCCAACGGAAGATCTTTCTCTATCTATCTGTCCTACCCTTTCTAACTCTCTCTATCTCTTTGAGATAAATAATCTTTTCTTTTCAAAAACCCTTGAATATATCATCCTATTCTCTTCTGGTCTTTGTGGTTTCTGCTAAGAAGTCTGCTATTAGTCTAAGGTGTTTCCTTTTATGTAACTTCACGGTTTCTCGCACTGTTTTTAGGTTGTTCTCCTTGTCCTTAACTTTTGACACTTTGACTACAGTATTCTTGATAGACGGCCTTTTCAGTTTATTTGGCATTTTTTGAGCTTTTGTATCTTGATGTCCATCTCTCTTTCAACTGCTCCTTTTAAAATGACTTCATAATCTCTTTTTTCCTTCTCTTATCCTTCAGGTATCTTTATTATATAGTATGACAATTTTTTCCTTTTAAAGATATCCCACATGCCTCAGGCTTTCTTCATTCTTTTAAATTATTTTCTTTTTATTTCTGTCTGATTGGGTTATTTCCTTTAGTCATCTATCTGAATTCCTTTGCATCTCATTGAGTTTCCTTAAGATCATTCTTTTTAAGGCATTTAATAGATACTCAAATCAGAATCGTGTTTCCTGTGTCTTTATATCAACTTATACTCATGTGGTTTAACAGGTTCTTCTTTAGGGAGTAGGTTTCACTCTATCAGACATTTCGTCCGGATGGAATGTGTGATGTCAACTGGTAGTTACCATGACTTTGGTTCTAGATGCATCCAGAAGTGTAACCTCAGTAATTTCAGTGTCTATGAGTGCCACAGTTGTCTTGTCTGCCCCAGTTTGTGGAGATAGGGGTATGAGTTTGACGTGGCTGTGAGCTTCAAAAAGTGTGTTTCTTTAGGTCCCAGAGAGTTGAGTACAGATCACACTAAGGTTTGATATGGCAGTTGCCACGTTCCTGGTGTTGTGACACAGAAGAGGCTTTCCCCTTGCCCCACATGGCAAACCTTAGTGGTGCTGGGGAATGTGGCATCATGACTGTGGCCATGGAACTCTATGGTGTAGATGGGGGCCTTTACCAGGTCCTACTGGATGGGTGTGGAGATTGTTGAGGCTTATATCACCAAGTGCCCTAGTCCCAGTACTAGAGTTGTGAAAGGGACCTTGCTGTGATTCCACAGGGTAAATACAGGATGTGCTGGGGATTGTGCCTTGGAAGATATGAGCCTGGTACAGTGGAATACAGGTGAAATCATTTCTATGGAACCCGTATGCGGGTTCCAGTGACTCTGAGGATCTTAGTATAGTTATAGTCCCAGAACTACAGAGAAGGAACAGTACATTTACCTGGTTTCACAGGAAAAGTGCAGGTTATCCTGGAGCTTGTTCACTGACAATTGTGGTGCTGCAGCAGAGAAAAGGAGTTAGAGCCTTTTCCAGGTACCACAGGCCAAGCACAGGTGTTTGGCTATAAAATCCACAGTCAGAGTCCCAGAGCTGAGGAGGCAGATGAGACTTGCCCAGGTTTCACAATTCACACACAAGTTGTGCTGTGGATTGTGTCCTGGTAGGTATGGATCTGTAGCAGAGGAATGCAGATGGGGTCCTCCTCAGGTCCCACGGGGTGAACTCAAGGGACTCTGTGGAATATAGGTCCAACAGCCTTAGTGACAGAGCTGCAGCATTCAGAGGTTGCTTACTTACATCCCACTGGTTGATCACAGATATTTTGAGGATTGTTCACTAGCAGGGGTGAGCTTGGATAAGCTGCATCCGAATAGGGTCTTCCTCTGGTCCCTCTGGATGAACACAGGTATCCTCACGGGATGGTCATAGACCCACAGCTACAAGAGGCAGAAGAGTCTTTATCAGGTTCCTTGGAGGGCGAGCTTAGGTGGCTCTGGAATATAGCTCCAACAGCTCCAACCCCAGCAGTGCAGAACTCAGAAAGTACCTTACCCAGGTCCCAAATATGATCACTTGTTATACTGGATACTATGCACTAGCAGATACAGGCCTGGAGCAGAGGAATACAGATAGGGTCTATGGAAGACACCATGGAGCACCAGAGTTATACCTATGTCTTATAGAACCAGTAGACACAGTCTCAGAGCTTCAGGATGCATTGGGGTCCTTAATCCGGTCTCATAGATGGAGTGCAGATTATGCTGGGGATCTAACACCACCAGCCTCAAGCAGAGGCATGCAGATAGGGACCTATAGGGCCCTCCGGTGTGTGTGAAGTATGTTAGGGGTTGTAACACTACCAACCACAATCCCAAAGCTGCAGGAGGTACTGCCCTCAGTTCCCACAGAGCATGTAAGGGTAACAGTTGGGCATGCATCCTGGCCATTTAGTACCTTGCTAAGAAATGCAGAAGGGGCTTCGTCATGTTTGGTCCTCTGGGTTTATGTACCAGCTGCTGCTGGCATGGAGCCTCAAGAATCAGAGGGGAACTTCCCTAAATCACAAAGATTGTATAAGCCTGAATGCAGCTTGCAAAGAGCAATCCTGATGCTACAGGATGGAGTGCTGCCTGGTTTCTGCCGTGTGAATACCCTAGCTCTACAGGGAGGGAGCCTGCCACAGGGAGGATAACCAGGCTGCCAGCTGGCTACTAATATAGAATAGCACAGTGGTGCTTGTGCCATAACGTGGCAATATGGGCATTCTGGCTGGGGAACAGGCAACATGGGTTCCTTAAAAAGAAAAAAAAAAAAGAAAGAAAGAAAAAGAAAAAGCAGAGCAGTGACTTTGACCCTGATCAGCTTTCTGGACTGGATGTAGTGCGGACTGTGTAATTCTCCTATTGCCAGGGCTGCATGTCTACCGGCATTGGTGGGGATTGTGGAACTTTCCACTTACCTTTTCCCTGAAAGATGGAGTAACCCAGGCCAGGGAGTCAGAGCAGAAGCTGCGGTATGCTTTGTTTGTCTTCCTGTACCACCTACTTTTCCATATCCCTGTGCTGCTTAGTGCTCCCATCACTTTTTTACTGTAGATTTCCCTCAGTCAGTCTCCTGGAAACACAGTTCTTCCTTTCTCCTGGTTCTTCTCTTTGGTGGAGGTGAGGGTAGGACCTTTCTATTCAGTCATCTTGCACCTCCATGTTATTTTTTGTTTCCTTCTTTCACTGTAGGTTCTTTCTGAGCCTAGCATCATCTTGAGGTATAAACTTAAGGCATTTTCATCATGTCTCTGAACTCATGCTTTTTCCTTGGGTATATATGATCACTTTCTAATCTTCGCCATCTAAGCATTTGCTTTTTTTTAAGATTTATTTATTTATTTGAAAGTCAGACTTACACAGAGAGAGGAGAGAGAGAGAGAAAGAGGGGAGAGAAAGAGTCTTCCATCCACTGGTTCATTCCCCAGTTGGCCGTAATGGCTGGAGCTGTGCCAATCTGAAGCCAGGAACCAGGAGCTTCTTCTAGGTCTCCCACTCGGGTCAGGGGCCCAAGGACTTGGGCCATATTTTACTGCTTTCCCAGGCCATAGCAGAGAGCTGGATTTGAAGAGCAGCAGCTGGGACTTGAACCAGCGCCCATCTGTGATGCCTGCACTGCAGGAGGCAGCTTTACCCTCTATGCCACAGAGGCCTGCTCCAGTATTTGCTTCTGAATTATCTAATCTTTAATGTCAAGTTCCAAAGGAGGGAGAAAGGGAAAGGGAAGAGGAAGGACACCTGCTCTTTAATTCCTCTGAATGTCACTTTAGCTTAAGGAGGGGCTTGCAAAAACAGAGTGGGATAAGACAACAATGACCATCAATCTCTTTGTCTGCATGTCTGTAATCATAAAGGAACAATAGAGATCAGAGCACAGATCCCTAATGGTTGGAGAATAGCATTTTTTTTTTTTTTTTGCTCACCCCTGACCATTCCAGCTACATGAAATGTGCAATTACTCTTGCATCTGTATATAAAAGTTTTTACCATGGAACTGTGGGTGGAGCATGAATTGCTGCTATTATGTAAAGAGCTGAATTTGAATGAAATTAAGCATAATTTAGCATCCAAGTACTACCATAGAAGTTTTAATCCTTCAACAGATTTTTGGAATTCCAAAGTAGTCACATCAGAAAGATTCTGCTAGTGAAATCGTTGTCCAGATGGGGAGAGATATTTCTGAGGTTTTCTAGTCTACCACCTTCTCAGAATCTTCTATTTGGCAATTTGAATGACAATTCTATTCTACGTAATGTGGTAACTTGACAAAAAGTCTGAGTCAGAGAACTATTAGCGCTTTCAAAATTGTTTTAATTAATTTCTACACGTTCCATTACCATATGAATTTTATGAAATATGAGCACATAGTGTAGTGGTTGGGATGTTGGGATATCATTTGGGTTGCCTGCATCCCAAACCAGAGTGCCTGGATTAGTCCTGGTGCAACTGATTCCGATCCAACTTTCTGCTAATGTGCACACTGAGTGGCAGTGGTTGATGGCTCAAATACTTGGGTTCCTGTCACCCACATGGGAAAACCTGATGGAGTTCCCAATTCCTGGCATCTCTTTGAGCTAGCCCTTTCTATTTTTTGGCATTTGGGGAGTGAACTAGTGGAAGGAAGAGTTCTCTCTGTTTCTGTCTGTCTGTCTCTCTCTCTCTCCTCTGCCTCTCAAATGAAATGAAAATTAATAAATAAAAAATTTCAAAAAGGAATGGCTGCAATAAAAATAGTGAATTCTATAACACATGAACATGATAATATCTTTCTGCTTTTAAAAGTTTAATTTCACTTAGCTTTTTTAGTGTACAGATTTTCTACATAGTTTATTCGATTTATCCCTAAGAATCCCATAGTTTCTTTGTACAACTGTAAATGGTGGTTTTAAATAGAAACTTCCAACTGTGTTTTGCCAAACTATAGAAAAACATTTAATTTTTGTGTGATAACTGTTTATTATACAAACTTAATAAACTCACTTATTAATTCTAGTAGTTGTGTACATTATACAGAATTTTCTACAATCACATATTCTGGCAATAAAAACAATATTATTTTTTCTTGCCAGTCTAGATGCTATTGATTTAGTTAGTTTTGCATTTTGCTTGTTTTTTTGCCTTATTGCACTGAGTAGGACATTCAGGATAGTGTTGAATAGGACTTTCTTTTTCCTGATCCTAGAGGGTATGCAGAATATCTGGTGCCGTTACTGAATTTTTTGGTAGATGTCTTTTATCAAGATGTACAAGGTTCCTTTTATTACATTTGTGCTAGAAGTTTTCATAAGGAAAGAATGTTGGATTTTGTCAAATATTTGTTCTGAGGTCCTAACGTGATCATATGGCTTTTTTTATTTGGGTTGTAAATATGGTGAAATATATTGATTGGACTTTTAAAAGTCTTGTATTATAATTATTTAAAAATGATTGATCTGAGAAGCAGAGACAGAGGTGAATCTCTTGGTTTATACCGGAAATGCCTGCAGCAGCCAAGACTGGCCAACAAAGCCAGGAGCTGAGAACTCAATCTGAGCCTCTCATCGGTGGTAGGAATCCAGCCACTTTAGCAGTCACCTACCGTCTTGCAGAGTGTGCTGTAGCAGGTAGCTGGAATTGTGGGATAGAAGGGGGTGGGGAAGCGGTCACGACTTAAACCCAGGCACTAGGATCTGGGATGAAGGTGTCCCAAGCAGGATCTTAACTGCTATACAAAGTGCCTACACTTAACTGGTGTTTCAATGTTGAATCAGCCTTGCATTCCAAGATAAACGCCACTTAGATATGATTAATTTTTCTTTAAAACATTTTTAAAGATCTATTTATTTATTTGAAAGAGTTAAGGATGGGGGAGGCAAGTGAGGGAAGAAAGAGAGACATCATCCATGCACTCTTTCATTCTCCAGATGTCCCCAGTGACTAATGCTGGGCCAGAATGAAGCTAACAGGCAGGAACTTCAGCTGGGTCTCCCATGTGGGTACCAGGGGCCCAAAAACTTGGGCCATATTCCATTGCTTTTTTTCAGGCTATTAGCTGAGGGCTAGATATAAACTGGAGCAGTCAAGACATGAACCAGTGTCTCAGGCAATGAGTTTATCCACTAATAAAACCAGCTCCTACATTATTGGTTTTGAGCTACTAAATTAATAAAAATAATTAACTAAATATGGGATATCTGTTCATATTTTTCTTGTAATCTCATTTTCTGCTTAAATATTATTAGAGTAACATGATTTCCTAGAATGAATTATATGGTTAGCTTCTCTTTAGTCTTCTCAACTGTTTGTAGAATTTCTGTAATTTCTTAAATATTTTTAGAAATAATTAATGATGTAATAAATTTGTTTAATAAATATAAGAATTTTTTTAGATTTGTGTATGTCAATACATTTTCCTCTTTCTTTTGAATTGTTGATTTTATAACTATAATGTTGCTAATAATAAATCCTTTTACTATTAATGTAAAATCTATAATAATGTCACCTCTCTCATTCTTTACATTGAGTATAGGTTTTTTTTTTCTATTTGATTTGTTTAAATAGGGATTTACTGATTTTCTAGATCTCAGAGAACTAGTTTTTGATTTCATTTATTTGGTTTTAATATTTTATTCACTGATTTCTCTGATATTTTATACAATTCAGTAATTTCAATGTTCTTTTCTAATTTTTCAAGGTAGAAACAGGATTGAGTCTTGCCTTCCTTCTTTTTAACATAGGCATTTTTGGGGCCGGTGCTGTGGCGTAGTGGGTAAGGCTGCCATCTGCAATGCTGGCATCCTATATGGGCGCCGGTTCTAGTCCCAGCTGCTCCACTTCTGGTCCAGCTCTCTGCTATGGCCTGGAAGGGCAGTGGAAGATGGCCCAACTCCTTGGGCCTTGCACCTACGTGGGAGGCCTGGAAGAAGCTCCAGACTCCTGGCTTTGGATCGGTGCAGTTCCAGCAGTTGTGGCCGGATGGGGAGTGAAGCAGCAGATGGAAGACCTCTCTCTCTCTCTCTTTCTCACTCTCGCTCTCACTTTTGCTCTGCCTCTCCTTCCCTCTCTGTGTAACTTTGACTTTCAAATAAATAAATAAATCTTAAAAAATAGGCATTTTGTGTTATAATTTTACCTTTCATCATGGCATTAACCATTTCACAAATTTCAATATGTGGTGTTTTCGTTCAGTTAAATATACTTCCCATTTTTTCTTTAGGTTTTTTCCTTGACTGATGGGTTACTTAGAAGCATGCTTCTTTGTTTCCAAATATTATGGATTTTATCCCAGGTTTCAGTTTTGATGTGCCTCAAACCTGGCATTTTGTAGAACTGCTTAGTAGATATCATGGACTCATCTCTCTTGGTCTTCTAAAACCTGTTTCTCAGTGTTTATATCTCAAAATTTTTTTTAATTTTATTTTTTAATTTTTTAAAGCTTTTATTTAATGAATATAAATTTCCAAAGTATAGCTTATGGGTTACAATGGCTCCCCACCCTCAATAACTTCCCTCCCACCCCCAACCCTCCCCTTTCCCACTCTCTCTCCCCTTCCATTCACATCAAGATTCATTTTCAATTCTCTTTATATACAGAAAATCAGTTGAGTATATATAAAGTAAAGATTTCAACAGTTTGCCCTCACATAGCAACACAAAGTGAAAAATACTGTAGGAGTACTAGTTATAGCATTAAATCACGGTGTACAGCACATTAATGACAGAGATCCTACATGATTTTTTTAAAAAAATTGATTAATTTTCTATGTAATTTCCAATTTAACACCAAGGTTTTTTTTTTTTTTTTTGCATTTTCAATTATCTTTATATACAGAAGATTGATTCAGTATATACTAAGTAAAGATTTCATCAGTTTGCACCCACACAGAAACACAAAGTGTAAAAATACTGTTTCAGTACTAGTTATAGCATTACTTCACATTGGACAACACATTAAGGACAGATCCCACATGGGACGTAAGTACACAGTGACTCTTGATGTTGATTTAACAATTTGACACTCTTGTTTATGGCGTCAGTAATCTCCCTAGGCTCTAGTCATGTGTTGCCAAGGCTATGGAAGCCTTTTGATTTCGCTGACTTCAATCTTATTCCAACAGTGTCATAGTCAAAGTGGAAGTTCTCTCCTCCCTTCAGAGAAAGGTACCTCCTTCTTTGATGGCCCCGTTCTTTCCACTGGGATCTCACTAACAGAGATCTTTCATTTAGGTCTTCTTCTTCTTCTTTTTTTTTTTTTTTTTTTTTTTTGCCAGAGTGTCTTGGCTTTCCATGCCTGAAATACTCTCATAGGCTCTTCAGCCAGATCCGAATGCTTTAAGGGCTGACTCTGAGGCCAGAGTGCTGTTTAGAACATCTGCCATTCTATGAGTCTGCTGTGTATCCCACTTCCCATGTTGGATTGTTCTCTCCCTTTTTGATTTTATCAGTTAGTATTAGCAGACACTAGTCTTGTTTGTGCGATCCCTTTGACTCTTAGACCTATCAGTGTGATCAATTGTGAACTGAAATTGATCACATGGACTAGTGAGATGGCATTGGTACATGCCACCTTGTATATCTCAAATTTTAAAAGGTAAAAATTAAGTGACTTCATACCCTGCCTCTTCTGGCTTTAATTGCTTTATCACAAGACCAGTTATTAAAGTAATTAAGTAATAATTGTTAATTATTCAAATAATTAAAGAGCAAATATTAAATTATAACACTGATCATTACACTAAACCTCTATATGAAGGCATAAGACAACAGTCAACATCTTGAAGATTCTCAAAAGAATTAAAGTTCCATGGCAGAAAGGATTTGGAGATCCAAGACCCCAGGGAGAAGTTATAGGGAGACACCTTTGGTGTTGCACTGATTACGACACTCAACTCTAAGTGTTGAAAATATCTGTGACTTTCTGCTTGGGAGTTTTCGTCTTCTTGAGGAACACATTCGTCTCAAATGTGAGGACACTGAACGTTCTGAGTATCTGGCTCTGCCAAAGGAACCCTGATTTAGTGATGACAAGGGAGTGGGTAGGTAATTAACTCAACCTCTTTCAATTTGGCTGGCACATCCCTAATACTTATATTTTCCATAAGTTCTGATCATACTCTGTCTTCCAAAGGAAAATTAAAGTGTCCCTTAAGAAAGATAAAATTCCGAGTTTTTACTGTTACCCATTTTCCCTCTTTACCCTCTAGCATTTATTCAAAATTGTCATTCATTCCAAGAAAGAAGATGAAAGAAATAAAAAATCATAGGGAAAAATAAGAAACAGAAACATATCCTTAAATAATCAATGTTTTCGTAATTTAATTTGTTATTTAATAAAGAATGAGAGAATAGGAATATAGTACCAGAGAAAATACTTAATTAAAGAAAAACAAAAAAAAGAAAGTATGAAAGAAAGGCTAAGAGACTCTGGAATGTGTGAAAAGGTCCAACATAGTTACATGTAAGAATGTTTGATGGGGAGGAGATGGAAAGACTGGAAGAACAACCTTTGGAAGAACAAATCTAGTGAAATCCTAGAATGCCCTAAACAGAGTGTTACAGGGTCTCAGATGAGTACCTGGTAGAACACAATACTGGAGAATAGCTGGAACATCTCAGAGATAGACTATTGGTTGTGAACAGGGATTAGGACACTAAAGGTTTCAGATGAAAATGAGACTTCTATTGGGAATTGGACTAAAAGTTTCCCTGGTGCAGCATGACAAAGAATTTGGGAGCGTTGTTTCGATGCCCTTAGGCTTTGTGGAAAGCCAGACTTAAAGATAATGAGGCAGCAGTGATGGGTCAAATAAGTGGGTTCCTGTCATCCTCATGGAAGACTGGGATTCTGTCCCTAGATCCAGGCTGTGGCCTCAGCCCAGCCCTACCTGTTGTGGGTATCTGACGAATGACCCAGGAGATGAGAGCACTCTTTCTATATTTAGCTGTCTGTCTGTTTCTTCTGTCTCCTGTCTTTCTGACTCTCAAATTAAAAAAGCAGAGAGATGATGAGTGGCAGGTGTTGTGGCACAGTGAACTTGGATGCTTGCACCCCGTATCAGAGTGCCTTGTTCAAGTCCTAGGTATTCTGTGCTTCCAGTTCATCTTTCAGCTAATGCACTTGGGAGGCAGGAGGTAATGGCCCAATTACTTCAGTTCCAATTACTTCAGGATGGGTGGGAGACCTGGATTGAGTTCTGGGCTCCTGGCTTCAGGGTGGCCTAGCCCTGGCTGAATGAACCGGTCACTGAAAGACCTCTCTCTCTCTTTCTTCATCCATCTCTGTCACTCTGACTTTTCAATTAAATAAATTCATAAATAGTTTTTAAAAATTATTTAGCAAAGGTGATTTCAAAATGTCAACACATTCAGACTGTGGCATGGTATTATTGGCTGCCTTTAGTCAGTTAGAGCAAAAATGTAAAAGATGAAAAGGCTTTGGAAAATTTGCAGCCTCGATGGAAAAGGAACTAAGAAAAGTATGTTCAGGAGAGGAGACTACAGTGGTAAAGGGAGCCTTGCACTAATTGATGAAACAATGGGAAAAAGGCCTTAAAAGCATTTTAGAAATTTTTAGGCAGCCTCTCAAATCATAGACCCAGAGACCTGGATGGCAGAATTATTTCATGCAACCCAGGGGAACTTTCAACAAATTTGCCCAAGACTGCCTCTGGCTTCACTTCCTCAAGTTCGGGCCATAAAGCATTCTGGGGCTGCTGCCATTGTTCAAGTGGGCCCAGGTGCAGCTCATGCTGACAGCAGATCTTGGCCCTGTCCACGTGGTGGTGGTTTCTCAGGTGTGCGGAATGCGAGATTTATGAAGTCATGACAGCTTCCACCATCAGAACGGTGACACAGGATTGGAGATCCAGCATGGATTGGTCACCTGACAGAGGGATGCCTAGCGGAATTATGGGAATGAAGCTGAAGCTGAAGTGGAGATTCCCAGGGAGGCAGAGGTGCTAGAAACATGAAATGCTCACTGTGAAAAGGTGCAAAAACAGCACCATGGGCTGTGACCAGCAAAGTCATGGGGGCCAGGCTGCTCAAGCTCTTGGAGCCCATTCTGCAGCACAGTGTTCCCCTGAATATGGAACATGGAGCTTTAGGATTTAATGTCTCCTCTACTGGCTTTCAAAGTTCTTTGAGCCAATGTCTTCTTTTTCTCTGTCCCTCTCTTTTGGAATGGGAGTATACATGTTGTGTCTGTCTCACCATTGCATCTTGCAAGTATGTAACTGGGTTTTGATTTTTTTAGTGTCATAACTGCAAGGAGTTTGCCTTGAGTCTCAGATAAAGTCATAACTTTTGAATTAATGGTATACTAAGTCAAGACTGGATCTAATGGGGATGTAATGGAGATATGTCGTATATGAGAAAGATGTGAGTTTCAGGTGACTCAGGGGAAGAATGCTACGGTTTGAGTATGATTTGGTCTCTGAACCCATGCCAGAATTTAAATTACCAAGGCATAAATGAATGGTACTAAAAGGAACCTTAACCCAATTATGGAATTGAAATATAGGCTTTTGGAAAAGGGATTAAGGTCAATGAAGTCGCTGGGATGGAAGAGACAGACTAGACAGACCCTTGCCATGAGATGCCCTTGTCACATTGGGACTTTGCCAGCAAGAAAGCCATCAATAGAGATTAAGACAGTGAGGCCACACAGTCTCAGAATGTTACCTGCAGAATCATGAACCTATGTTAACCTTTTTTCTTTAGAAAGTTATGCTGCTGCTGCTGGTGTTGTGGTGTAACGGGTGAAGCTGCTGCCTACAATGTTGGCATCATGTGTAGGTGACAATTCATGTCCCAGCTGCTCCACCTCCAATCCAGCTTCCTGATAATGGCTAGGAAAAAGTACTAGTTGGTCATCTGAGTGCTTTGGGCCCCTGCCTCCCACGTGGGAGACCTGGAAGAACTCCTGGCTCCTGGCTTTGGCCTGTTATGGTCACCGGCGAGTGAACCAGTGGATAGAAAATTCTCTTTCTCTCTTTCTCTCCCTCTCTCTCTCTCTCTGTAATTCTGACTTTCAAATAAATAAATAAATAAATAATTACAAAATTAAAAAAGAAAGGCTGCTTTGGGTATTTTGTTACAGTAACTGATATGGTATACCTTTAAGATAAGTAAAGTAAGGCAGAACATGAAAAATCATATGTTTAGAGAACCAAAAAAACACATAAAAGCTGGCAAACTGGAAAATTATATCCAATGATGATATCCCTCAAAAATTAAGGTAAGTGAAGATGTTTTCAACCAGCAAAACTCAAAGTTAACATTTGATGTAGCAGGTAAGCTTCCACTAGGAGGATGCCCACATCTCATATCAGCATGCCTGGGTTTGGATCCCAGCTCTGCTCTCCAATCCAGCTTCATAGGAATGCACGCTCTGGGAGGCAGCGGGTGATGACTCAGTAGCTTGGTCCCTGTCCCCACTTGGGAGACCCAGATTGAGTTCCTGGCTCCTGGCTTTGGCTTGTACCATCCCAGGTAGTTGGGGGCATTTGGGAAGTGAACCAGTGCATGGGAGATCTTTCTCTTTGTTGCTGTCTCTCTGCCTTTCACATATACAAAAATGTTAAAATAAGAGGCCAGAGCCGTGGCTCACTTGGTTAATCCTCCACCTGCGGCGCCGGCATCCCATACGGGCGCCGGGTTCTAGTCCTGGTTGCTCCTCTTCCAGTCCAGTGCAGTGGAGGATGGCCCAAGTACTTGGATGCCTACCCCAGCATGGGAGACCGGGAGGAGGCACCTGGCTCCTGGCTTCGGATTGGCGCTGTGCCGGCCGTGGCGGCCATTTGGGGGGTTAACCAACGAAAGGAAGACCTTTCTTTCTGTCTCTCTCTCTCACTGTCTAAAACTCTACCTGTCAAATAAATTTTAAAAAATGTTAAAATAAAACAAGCCCAAATCAGTTGTTATGAGACCTATACCAATACAAATACTAAAGAGAGTTCTTCAGGCAGAAGAAAAATTATCCTAGATTGAAATATGATAATAAAGATGGAAGAGCACCAGAACATCTTTTTATGTGAGTAAACGTAAATATCAGCTGCTTAGAACTGTAAAATGACTTGTGAGTGTGTGTATGTGTGTGTGTGCATGGCTTTTCTAGGGTTAAAATGCAGAACTGAATATGTACGACAGAGTTTACTATATTTAATCTTAAAGTGTTTACTATTTGGCCCTTTACATAAAACCTTTGCTGAGTTCTGCGGATATTCTTACCAATTACCAGGCGAAGTAGTTGAGATGCTTCAAAGCAAATACTTTAGTGAATGGATTGAAAACTATACAATTTTATTCAAAGATAATAGAGTCAAGCAAATTAGCATATCTGCATTCTAGGCCTAGAATTAAATCCTGGAATTAGTGCAATGTAATGGGTGACACCTTGTTAGGAACTAGGAGCTTCTGATCAGTTGAAGGCTAGCTGGCTTTGATAAATCACTTTTCCTCTCTTGAGCTTTTTTATCTATAAAAGGGAAATGAAAATAAAATATATACCCATTTCAAAGCTCATCTGGTATAGCAAAAATGTAGAGATAGTAAATGTAAAAATTATAATAATAATAAAAGCTATTGGCATTAATATTGCATTTATATAGATGTACATTTTAGAGTATGACTACAAGCCACACATCTCTACATTTAGCTCGTGGTGTTTTCTGAGTCAAGTGATTCATTTCATCCATCTTTGTTGATCTTTTCCACAATTGATCAGAACAATCACATAATTAATTCAACCTTTAACAAAATCTCTTACATCATTTTTATGCTTCTATCAGATTATGTTTCTTCTCTTATCATCTGTCTTTTTCACTGTCATTGTTGCCATTTATTGAACACTTACTGTGTACCACATGCTATATTAAATCATAAAATAACTACATTGTCTGAATTTATAAAATTCTTATGTGACAGAGCTGAAGTTTAAATGTAGGTCTTTCTGAATTTACAGGTTATAGTATTGTTTTGCTTCTCTCTGTCTCACAAGTTTACTACAACTGGTATTTGAATCTCATGCTTTATCTCTTGCGTATTTCCCATGCCTATTTAGATCAGTGCCTTGCCTGTAGCAAACTCGTAATAAATGTTAGTGAAAATTAGTGGTGAAAATATAATTTTAAAAATGAGTGGATGAATGCAATGGCTTTCTTGGGCTAAAAATTGGAGAATCCAAAGGTAAAATAGGTTTATAAAAATCTAAATTGAACAGGTTTCCTAATAGCAGGACATTTCAGAGAGTTTTTTCAAAGATTGATTTATTATTTGAAAGGCAGAGTTACAGAGAGTCAAAGGTAGAGAGAGAGGGAGAGAGGGGGAGGGGGAGAGAGGGAGAGAGGGAGAGAGGGAGAGAGGGAGAGAGAGAGAGAAAGAGAACTTTCATCTGCTGGTTCATTCCCTAGATGGCCACAATAGCCGGAGAGGGCGCCAGGTGCTTAGGCCTCCAACGTGGGTTTAGGCATTTCAGAGATTTCA
The DNA here is from genome assembly GCF_033115175.1 of Lepus europaeus. Classification (NCBI taxonomy): domain Eukaryota; kingdom Metazoa; phylum Chordata; class Mammalia; order Lagomorpha; family Leporidae; genus Lepus; species Lepus europaeus. The sequence continues at coordinate 66,550,447 of NC_084828.1, read as the reverse complement.
CAAATAGATGTGTATTGTGAATTTAATAGAGTTGGTATTCTGTGGCATGTACCATTCATTAAAGATGTTTCAGTATGGAGCTCAATTTTTAGGTAAATGTTTTATTGGACTTTGGGACACTTGAAACTAATTTAGAAGGAAATAGAGCAAAATGGTTAATATGTTATACTTTTTCTAAATTTTTTTTTTTTTTTTGACGGGCAGAGTGGACAGTGAGAGAGAGAGACAGAGAGAAAGGTCTTCCTTTGCCATTGGTTCACCCTCCAATGGCCGCTGTGGCCGGCGCACCATGCTGATCCAAAGCCAGGAGCCAGGTACTTATCCTGGTCTCCCATGGGGTGCAGGGCCCAAGCACTTGGACCATCCTCCACTGCCTTCCCGGGCCATAGCAGAGAGCTGGCCTGGAAGAGGGGCAACCGGGACAGAATCCGGCGCCCCGACCGGGACTAGAACCTGGGGTGCCGGTGCCGCAGGTGGAGGATTAGCCTATTGAGCCGTGGCGCCAGCAATATGTTATACTTTTAAGCAATGAAATTTGAAATTATCTTCAGCAACTGAACATTTTCTTCAATCTAGACATTTTCAGAAGAGCAAAGTATAATTTGGCATGAAATACTGTTCTGGAAAAGGCATCTTTTTTTTTAAGATTTTTATTTATCTATTTGAGAGGTAGAGTTACAGACAGAGAGAGGTAGAGACGAAGAAAGTTTTTCTATCTATTGATTCACTCCCTAAATGGCTGCAATGGCCAGAGCTGGGCCTATCAGAAACCAAGGAGCAGGAGCTTCTTCTGGGTCTCCCACAAGGGTGCAGGGGTCCAAGGACTTGGGTCATCTTCTACTGCTTTCCCAGGCCATCAGCAGAGAGCTGCTGGGCACTAACCAGCACCCAGATGGGACACCTGCGCCACAGGGAGAGCCTACTATACCACAATGCTGGCCCCAAAAGATGTTACTTCATCAATGTGGCCATTGTAGCTTGAATGATTTCTGCAAAGTTGCTAGAAGGCAATTGAATCCCCAGTGCATCAGTGTTGAGAGGTGGAACATTAACAAAGTTAGTAGGAGAACAGGTGTTATTATTGCCAGAGTGAGTTTATTATAAAAGCAAGTTTGGTTCTCTCTTGCTCTTGCTCTCACCATGTGGTACCTTCCTCCATGTTACAGTGCAGCAAGAATGTTGCCACGAGATGCAACCCTAGATCTTGGATCCTCAGGCCTCCAGGACTATGAAATAAATCTTTGTTCTTCACAAATTAACCAGTCTCAGATATTCTGTTATCACAGCACAAAATAGACTAAAACAAAGACCTTCTGGCTTTTAAAATAAATTCTTTGGTAATGCCTAGGGACTATATTTTGCATCCATACAAAAATAAATCTATCATTAATGGGGTTCCGGGATGGAAAAATATTATCTAAACCAGTTTAATAATACTTTTGAAAAAAAAATCTTAAGGGAATGTGGCTCTCCCAGTTATTAACCTCTGGTAAAATTAGATTGGATATGAAAACTTCCGTAAAATCAGTTTAAACAAGTTATTGCCCTATTGATTTGGATGACAGGTATTTTAACTGGATGATATGTGATGAGAATTTATATCAAACATTCAATGGTGTCATCAATTTTGACCACTCTAAATTATTAGCTAAATAACAACCAATATGACCATTTTAAGGCAGATGATTAGAATGTTTTTGTTTTATTTTGCTGGCAGTTAAGTGGCAGTTTGGATATTTCATAAAGATTACCTCAGTCATTGCTATATCATAAATTACAAAGGTAAGAGAGAATTAAGGCATGGTATTAAGGACAAAATGCTAGATTGCAATAATAGTGTCCAGAAAGTCTGTATTAAGAGGTATGCATTCAGTGTAAATATATATATATATATATATATATATATATATGTATAATTTCATTTAACAAGATCTTTCTGGTTATCTTGAGTGTCTGCATAGCATTTCAGACCTCAAGGGACACTGTCCCTCAGATGGCTTATGACTTAAAATAAGGATGCATATGATGTCTTTGTCTTTAAGCAACTCAGTGGTTTCGAGGACAAGAGAAAGAACTAGATCCATAAATATAGTAGAGGTGCATAGTGGTATGCCTTATGGCAGAGATAAGACTCCACCTCCTTTTGGTGGAGGGTCAGGGAGACTTTCTAAAGAAAGTAATGCCTGAGCTATGGCTTGAAGATGAATGGGAACAAATGAAGCAGAAAAAGTGAGTGAGAAAAAGGCAAAACACAGATCTGAGGATGAATTCCTAGGTGAAAACTGTGTGCAAAGGAAAAGAGATTACAGAAATGGGCACATTTGAGGAACTCCAAGTAATTCAATATGGCATAGAAATGCTTTATATATAGGGGAGAAGCAATAGAGGAAAGGCAATGAAATATAATTAATTTTGTTTTTTTATTTTAAAACATTTTTATTGATATATAAAACAAATAAAGACAAGCCATTGTGAGTATGAAAATATATAAAATATTATAAAAATAGTGTGAACCCATCCAGGTGGCTTCCAGAGGACCTCCACAGAAAAATGGAGCATTGCGAGCATCCCCTTTCCTGTTCCTATCTATAATTCCTGGGGCTAAGTACAGTTCAGATTTCTAAAAGAATAGTTTAGTTTCACATGCTTTCACAGTTTATTTAAATGTTTGAACATACAAGCATTTTGCTTGTAAGTCGGTTGTTTATACTCACTGCTGTATGAAGTTTGATATGCTACAATTTTTTCATTCCTTTTGTAGTTGGTCATATAGACAATCTCATTTTTAGTTATATTGAGCAGAGCTTTCATGCACACTCCAGTACTAACTTGGTGAATATGCATGCATTTCTGTTGGGTGCATGTCTGGGAATGGAGTTGCAGGTAACAGTATATGCTTGACTGTAGAATTGCAGGAGAGTAGCTGATCAAAGCAGCCGTTTAGAATGATCTTTCTTATAGTAATGAAAAGATTGGAATTAAGAATGATGAGAATAATCAAGGCGAGAGTTAAAAGTTTTAATTTAGGGCTAGTTATGAGAGAAATAATTGGATTTGATGGATAATCAGGTATGATCTGAGGTCAGTATAGCTTCCAGATCTCTATCTGTGTGTATATTGATACCATTCATGGAGACAGGGCAATAGGAGTCTAATGTGATGATCATGATTATACTTCCTGAAAGGTGTTATTATTTGCTTTGGAGTTGAAGAAATAAAGAGTGATATAAACAATCGCTAACACGTGATGTATTTCCTTCAAGATGCTTTACCAATTCTTCAGATATCAAGGATAACTTCCAGAATCATTTACCAATTGCTGTGAATTCCAATAGTCATATTCATTGATAACTACAGAGGACTGAAAGTGATAGAGTTGGGTTTAAACCTACATTTTTCTTTTTTTTTTTAACTTTTATTTAATGAATATAAATTTCCAATGTACAGCTTATGGATTACAATGGCTTCCCCCTCCCATAACTTCCCTCCCACCCGCAACCCTCCCTTCTCCCGCTCCCTCTCCCCTTCCATTCACATCAAGATTCATTTGCAATTCTCTTTATATACAGAAGATCAGTTGAGTATAAAGATTTCAACAGTTTGCACCCACATAGAAACACAAAGTGAAACATACTGTTTGAGTACTAGTTATAGCATTAAATCAAAATGTACAGCACATTAAGGACAGAGATCCCACATGAGGAGCAAGTGCACAGTGGCTCCTGTTGTTGACCCAACAAATTGACACTCTAGTTTATGATGCCAGTAACCATCTTAGGCTGTCGTCATGAGTTGCCAAGGCTATGGAAGCCTTCCAAGTTTGCCGACTCTGATCATATTTAGACAAGGTCATAAAAGACAGAGTGAGGATAGTAACCAATGATCCTAAGAGTGGCATTTACCAGGTTTGAACAATTATACAGCATTAAGTGGGGAAGAGGACCATCAGTACACACAGGTTGGGAGTAGAGCCATTGGTGGTAGAGTAGAGGTTATGATTACAAAGGAATAAGGCCCAAGTACGCTAGACAGGGTCTAGAACAAAGGACAGAGTCATTATTAGAGGAGCTAAGAAAGGTGCTGTCTAAGCTACAATTAAGTTTTCTGGTTGAGAGGCGAATAGAACCTGATAGAAGGGGCTTGATAAGAATCTGGTGGGCTTTAGGCCTTATAAGTTAAGAGGCCCAGACCTATCTATCTCTTCGCATGGTGTATATAAACCTACATTTTTCATTAATAAGTTACATGCACTTGGGCTAGTTATTTAAGGTCTAGGCAGTTTCTTCACCTGTTAGACAATGGTAATAATATAAATCTTACATGATTCAATGAGATGAAGTATATAATGCATCTATCAGAGACTGGCACATAGTAATTTTAAATGATAGACATTATTATTTTTCCATTGTTATCATAACTTAATACTTTTTTAAAAAGATTTATTTATTTATTTGAAAATCAGAGTTACACAGAGAGAGGAGAGGCAGAGAGAGAGAGAGAGAGATCTTTCATATGATGGTTCACTCCCCAACTGACCACAATGGCCAGAGCTGCACTGATCTGAAGCTAGGAGCCAGGAGCTTCTTCTGGGCCTCCCATGCAGGTGCAGAGCCATCTTCTATTGCTTTCCTAGTCCATAGCAGAGAGCTGGATTGGAAGAGGCGCAGCCGGGGCTGGAACCGGCACCCATATGGGATGCTGGAACTTCAAGCCAGGGCTTTAACCAGCTGCGCCACAGTGCTGGCCCCGCAACTTAATACTTTTAAAATGTCCATTATATTCTCAAAGAGGAGAGGACACTTTTACCTCTCCTTTTCTCAATAACTTACCCGAAAACCTGAACACATGAATAATAAGTAAAATTACATCATGTTTAGCAGCTTTAAACCAGATCCCACCTTCCCCTCTCCTGGGTGGTATCTCTTTAAAATAAGGATGTATGCATTAGTGCCTGACAGAATTCTGTTCTTTGGTGTACCTATTCAATTTTGATAAAATCAGCCATTTTTGTAATTTACTGCATATATTGGTATCTATAAATATCTTGCTATCATTTATCTACTTTAGAATATATTTATTTGAGAAGCAGAGAGATGGAAATAAAGAGACATTGACAGTGACAGAGTCAGGCAGAGAGAGTTCCCATTTGCTGGTTCAACCCCCAAATATCCACAAGAATTGGAGCTGAGTCAGGGATGAAACTAGGAGCTTGGAACTCAATCCAGGTCTCTCATTGTGTGGCAGGAATTATTTGAACTATCACTGCTGCCTTGCATGTTCTATATTGGCAGGAAACTGAGTCAGGAGCTGGAGTGGGGAATCAAACCCAGGTACTCTGATGTTGGACACAGATGTCTTAATCTCTAGGCTAAGAATCCACTCCTTATCTATCTATATCTATCTATCTATTTATGATTGGGGTAATTAATACTTGTGATATATATGAATAAAAATAAATCATTTTCATTTACTAACATGCTGTCATATTACAAGCTAATACTCAGAAGAGATTCTTTTATATTACAAGGAAATCCTCATAGTTCTCTTTTTTGTTTAAAATACTAATTAGTTCCTTCATCTTGGTAAGGATGCTGATAGAATTGAAGAACAGCCTACAGGATTGCTGTTTACGCTGTGAGAAGACAAATTGTTTGGGTCACACGGTTCAGAATGGAAAGAGCCAACCAAGTGTCCATCGTGATTGAAGCAGGGACAGATTGAATGTTCTGAATGCGGATGAAACTGCCACTGATTCATGGACCTCTGCTTCTTCACTCATAGACAACAGCAGAGACATACCATGTTTAGCAGTGAAATCTGGCCCCAGGGTGTTGATTTAGGAAGTTTTCAGGTTTCTGAAAGGCTTATCAAGCTTATACCAAGTGTACTACATTTCACTGAAGCTGTGCGTCCCAGCCTTGCCTGTTTCCAACAGTCCTTTGCTCTTCATCTCAGTGGCCAGATTCATATTATGACAATTTATTTCCACAAAAAGTCTAGCCAGAGGGATTAACAAGGAGAGACAATATTTATTCAATTTCTTTCAAGTCTGCTGCCTAATTTCTTACCAACTGAATGGTTTTGGGTGCTTGGCATGTGGGTTAATGAGAAGGGACAAAGCAGGAATCCCAAATCAGTCATGTATTCATAAGCCCTGAGAAAAAGAGTTCCCTGCCTAAGTTGCAGAGAATCCCCTGGGGAGCTTTTAAATATTATTACTAGCATGACTCCACCCAGTCAATTAAGTCAAAATCTCTGAGGATATATTCTAGACACTGAAGTTTTTTAGTATTCCAGAGGATTCTAATTTGCAGTCAGGGTTGAGAACAATGGCTTTTGTTTTTAAAGATGATTTAGAGACCATGTGAAACAGACCAAGGTAGCTCTATTTAAGATGGAGAGGCAGGCTCCACATTCCTACCCTCAAATATAAACCGAGGAGAGAGCTTTTTGTATTATCAAGTGGGACTGATTTAATTCTATGTTGATTATTACCAAAGTAAGACTGTACATCAGAGATTTTAGTAAATTACACAAAGTTACTCAGCCTGTAAGAGATGAGTCATACCTCCTCACTTCAGTTTCCGTGTTTGTTTCAATTCCACGTATTTCTTTGGCCATGTTAAAATGAACCGGGTAGTGCTCACCTCTCAGAACAACATCTAACATAACTACAAAGAATTTTAAAGCATCAAGCTCAAGCAATTTGTAAACAAGGACTAACACTGCATGCCATTCTAAATCACACTTCTTTTTAAAGCAAAATGTCTAGTATTTCCACTCTCCTTTAAAATCGTGGATTCTAGACCTGAACTAGTTTTAATGTCATGATGTAGTATCTAATCCAGCAGTTTCCTGCCATCTTGGTATTAAAGAGTTAATATAGAAATTACTTAAAGGTAACATGTAGTCATCAATGTTTTTTTTTTTTTTTTTCTCTTTTGCAGACATCAAAGTGGAAGAAACCAAAGACTCACTGGTCTTTGCCAGATCCCAGAACCAAGGAAGAATAAATGAAATGATAGGTCCAAGTAAGATCTAAGGCAGCAGCAGCCAGTGGTTCTGTGATGAGCAAATTGATTACTTTTTATGTAGCCTCTATTCACATTTTAATTTTTATTTTGTCCCTTGATTGTAATGACAGGTTGTAGTTACACATTATTAAAGATGATTACTAAAAGAAGTGATTAAATAAAAAGGCAAGAAATTGAGGGTGATTGGTGTCATTCCAGCAGGGAGGGAAGCAGAAGTCCTCTTTTCTGCCTCCGTTATAGTACTTATCCCTGCCACACATTTTGGAATACAATTATTATTGCTTTTAAAAATTATTATTTCCTTTTTTTAAATGGTGCTTTTGTGTTGCTTTCCAATGATAAGAAACTATGATGGCAGAGGAAAGGCACAGCTCTGCAATCCTGAAGCTAATGATCATATTTATTTATAGATGACACACATCATCTGGGCATGCTGTGCTGCGTATTACATCATTTTTGAAGTTCTCTCAAACGCTTTACTCATCTTCCCAGACACAGCCACTACTGAATCCTTTCTGATGGGCATAAGCTAAAAAGTTTGTGTTTTGGAAATATACTACAGTGGACTGAATTTTTTTTTTTTTTTTTGAGAGAGGGTTACAGGGAAATCTCTAGAAATATCCAGGAATCGGAGATTTGATTATAGATCCTGTACATGGGCACATTATCTAAAGCTTTTTAATTGATTTCCTCTCAAATTTGGAGCCTGCTTTTGCCTTGGAGATGCCTGTATTTGCATGTGAGAGGGAGAAACTTTTGACAATGGATGTCAAAAGACATTTAGAAGAATGTTCATTGAAAGGATGTTCATAATAGTAAAAATGGGGAGCAATTTAGAAGTCCTTCAAAAGGAAAATGGTTAAGCTGAGGTAAGTGTACATATTGGAATACTATACATGAATGATGTTGAATAAGTTATAGTTATTCACACTATTAGAAAAAGTTCTACCATATCAAGTGCTAACAAATCATCATAGAATCATAGATTCAGGCCGGCGCCGCGGCTCATTAGGCTAATCCTCCGCCTTGCCGCGCCGGCACACCGGGTTCTAGTCCCGGTCGGGGCACCGATCCTGTCCCGGTTGCCCCTCTTCCAGGCCAGCTCTCTGCTGTGGCCAGGGAGTGCAGTGGAGGATGGCCCAAGCTCTTGGGCCCTGCACCCCATGGGAGACCAGGCGAAGCACCTGGCTCCTGCCATCGGATCAGTGCGGTGCGCCGGCTGCAGCGCGCCTACCGCGGCGGCCATTGGAGGGTGAACCAACGGCAAAAGGAAGACCTTTCTCTCTCTCTGTCTCTCTCTCACTATCCACTCTGCCTGTCAAAAAAAAAAAAAAAAGAATCATAGATTCCACTAGTGAAAGTATAAATTCATATGGCCACTTTGGATAGTAATTCCTTAAATATATAATAAACATTTGTGGAGTGCTTACTACGTGCCAGTCATTTTCTTAAATGTACAAATGCTAAATACCTTTTCCTTTGTAACTTAGAGGTAAGTACTTTAATTTCATTTTACATATAAGAGAACTGACACAGAGAATTTGAGTAACTTAGCCAAGATCAAAAAAGCATGTTCATTGCACAACCAGCATTGATCCCAGGGAGTCTGGCTTCAGAGTTCATCCTCTTAACTCTTATATTATTCTGTCTTTTCCAAATTGTGAAGCTAGTAACTTCATTTATTGACATATATCCTAAAGAAATTTTCTCATGTTACAAAGGAACACTATCAGTATGCTCATAGAATTTACATTCTGAGTAGAAAATAAAAATAGAAATAATGCCAAAATAATGTTGAGTGATAAAAACAAGGAACATAGATCATTTACCTACATAAGCATATATGTTCAAATATATGACAAAAGCTATCACATGTATTTAGTTGTGCATTGAGACTGCACAGCTTACATAAAGCATTGCCACAAAAATGGCCAATAACCATTTTAAAATGTATTGCACTTGAAATTCAATTGTTTAAAGATTTATTTTATATGTTTCAAAGGCAGAGTGACAAAGAGGGGGAGAGAGAGACCAGGAAAGAAGAGGAGAGATGTGTAGTGCTGAAACAGGCCAAAGCTAGGAACCAGGAACTCCATCCAGGTCTTCCAAGTGGGTAGAAGAGGCCCAAATACTTGAGTCATCTTAAACTGGTTTCCCAGGTGCATTAGCAGGGAACTGGATCATGAGCAGAACAGCTGGGATTAGAACTGGTGCTTCAATAAGGTATACTGGTGCCACAAGGGGCAGTCTAACCTATTGTACCATAAGACCTGTCCCTGCACTTGAATTTTAAAAATGCAAATTAAAATAGAGCTATAATTTCTTGTTTTGCTTATTGAATTTGGAAAAATGTTTTGTATTTGCAAGGTACATTTCATAAGAAAGAAATCATGTATTAGAGCCGTTTTCATGAATTTTAAAAATTTTATTCTTTTTTTTAAAAAAAGATTTATTTATTTATTTGAAAGTCAGAGTTACACAGAGAGAGAAGGAGAGGCAAAGAGAGACAGAGAAATCTTCCATATGCTGGTTCACTCCCCAATTGGCCACAAAGGCCAGCAGCTTCTTCTGGGTCTCCCATGTGGATACAGGGGCCCAAGGACTTGGGCCATCTTCTACTGCTTTCCCAGGCCATAACAGAAAGCTGGATAGGAAGTGGAGCAGTCTGGATTCGAACTGGCGCCCATATGGGTTGCCAGCTCTGTAGGCAGTGGCTTTACCCACTATGCCACAGCTCTGGCCCCTATTCTTTTATTTGAATGATTTATTGTATTTATTCAAAAGACAGAGTTACAGAGAGACAGTAGAGACAGAGAGAGAGAGGTCTTCCATCTGCTGTTTCATGCCTTAAATGGCCACAATGGCCAGAACTGAGCCAATCCGAAGCCAGGATCAAGCAACTTCTGGATTTCCCACGTGGGTGCAGGGGCCCAAGGCCCTTGGGCCATTCTCTACTGCTTTCTCAGGCGCATTATCAGGGATCAGGATTGGAAGTGGAGCAGCCGGGACTCAAACCAGCACCCATATAGTATGCTGGCATTGCAGGCTGAGGCTTTAACCTATTGTGCCACAGAGCCAACCCGTATTTATTCATATTTTATTTGAGAGAGGGGAGGAAAAAGAGAGAATCTTCTATTCACTGGTTGTGTTCCCCAAATGCATGCAGCAGCTGGGCTGGGTTTGGCCATAGGTAGGAGCCAGGAACTCAATCCAGGTTTTTACATGAGTGATAGGGACCCAAGTACTTCATCCACTACCTTCTGCCTTTCAAGGCGTGCATTGGTCGGATACTGGATCAGAAGTTAAACCAGGACTGGAGCCCAGATGTCCTGATATTGGATGTTGGCATCCTAAACAGCATCTTAACTTCTATGTTTATTTTTTCATAAAAATGAAAATTTGGAAATAAAAGTCTATTAGTTTACTAAGGCTGCTTTAATAAAACACCAAAAAATGGATGACTTAAATAACATAAATTTCTTCTCTTTTTAAAACATTTTATTTAAGGTATACAAATTTCATGTTTTCCATGTATACAGGTTTGGAACATAGTGATATTTCCCACTCTAAACTACCTTTCACCCACGCTCCCAATCTCCTGTTCCTTCATCTCTTATTCCCTCTCTTAATTTTTACAATGATCTACATTTAGTTTACTTTATACTCATAAGATTAGCCCTACACTAAGTAAAGAATTCAACAAATAGTATGAAGAAAAAAACACTGTTCCCCAACAGTAGAAACAAGTCCTGTAAATAATCATTGCAGCTCAAAATGTCAATTTCACACCTATATATTATATTTTATCTACTCTATTAGTTACCACAGATCAGGGAAAATATAAAGTATTTGTCTTTTGGGCATTGGCTTATTTCAATCAGTAAAATGTTTTCCAATTGCATCCATTTTGTTGCAAAAGACAGGATTTCATTTTTTTTAAGGCCAAGTAGTATTCCATGCTGTATATATACCATGATTTCTTTATTCAGTCTTCAGTTGATAGGAACCTGAGTAGATTCCATATCTTAGCTATTGTGGATTGAGCTGCAATAAACAAAGGGGGAAGATATAACTCTTTTACATGCTGATTTCGTTTGCTTTGAGTAAACTCCCAGGAGTGGAATTGCCAGGTCATATGGTATATCTATTTTCAGCTTTCTGAATTATCTCCATACTGTCTTCCACAATGGCTGTACTAGCTTACATTCCCACCAGAAACTCATTTTCCTACAGTTTTAGAAGCTAGAATCCTAAGATCAACATGCCACAAGTCTGGATTCCTCTAAGGTCTCTCTTACTGCTGGCTTGTTGATAGCTCCCTATCCTGTGTATCTACTTAGTCTACGTTTTAGAAAAATTTATTTATTTGAAAGGAAGAGATACAGAGAGAAAGAGATCTTCCATCTTCTGGTTTGCTCTCCAAATGGCCACAATGACTGGAGGTTGGCAACATCAAAGGCAAGGATCCAGGAACTCCATTCAGTCTCCCACATAGGTGGCAGGGACCCACTATTTCAGCCATATTCCCCTGCTTTCCCACTTGCATTAGTAGGAAGCTAGATGAAAAGCAGAGAAGCCTGGACTTAAACCAGCCCCAATCTGCCTCTGTAAGGTCATCAGTTGTATTGGATTAAAGGGCACACCTTAACAAACTCATTTTAATTTAATTAATTCATTAAATAATTCACCTTCGAAGTCATATCCTGAGGTATTGATATTGGTACTGGTATTATTACAAAATAGAAATGTATTTGTGAAAAATTGAATTGATACAAAATAATTAATATGGCATAGCTAATAAAAATCTGAAACCCACAGAGATTCACTAATTACATAAAATAGTGTGAAAGTATATTAACTGAAAAATAAGTTTACAAAGTTTGAATACATGTTAAACTTTGCTTTAAAAAGTTCATGCATACAAGCAAGACTAATTGTAGTTATCTACCATGGGTAGCATTCTGATTGTTTTTACTCATATGTATGCAAAGCCATGTATGATGACTGTTTTTCATCTTCACAAGAGTTTCTAATTTACTACATGGATAAGATAGCACATCCACAATAAGCATTAATGTATTAAGAACAACACGCCCTGGTTAAATTTATTTATTCATTAATTCAACCATGATTATTAATTGCCCTCTCTATGCCTGCCATTGGGGATGGGCAATAGGGTTGGGAAGAAAAATTATTTCTTTTTTATGTAAAGTGTCTCTGCCTTTACTTAGCTGTCATCTAGGGTTGTCAATTTATAACTGAGAATACAAATCAAGCTTTCTAACATAAAATATTCTTCCTAGGGAAAATTCAGCAAATTCTTTTTTTTTTATTTTTTATTTTATTTTTTTTTTATTTTTGACAGGCAGAGTGGACAGTGAGAGAGAGAGAGAGACAGAGAGAAAGGTCTTCCTTTGCCGTTGGTTCACCCTCCAATGGCCGCCGCGGTAGGCGCACTGCGGCCGGCGCACCGCGCTGATCTGATGGCAGGAGCCAGGTGCTTCTCCTGGTCTCCCATGGGGTGCAGGGCCCAAGCACTTGGGCCATCCTCCACTGCACTCCCGGGCCATAGCAGAGAGCTGGCCTGGAAGAGCGGCAACCGGGACAGGATTGGTGCCCTGACCGGGACTAGAACCTGGTGTGCCGGCGCCGCTAGGCGGAGGATTAGCCTAGTGAGCCGCGGCGCCGGCCCTCAGCAAATTCTTTTATGCATGCAGAAAAAGATACTTATATGGGAGGAGACACATGCACACAGAGACACACACAGAAGAAAAAGAAGAGGGGGTACATGACAATTTTCTTTAAACATTGAAAAGGCTACAACTGGAAAAAGACCTGTAAATTCATTTTGGAGAATGGAGTTCAGGTCACATGAGTAGAAGTTTCAGGGAGTTTGACAACAAATCTGGGAAGAAAACTAACAAAATAGCATTGTAAAAGTATGAAAACATTGGAGATATGGAGTTTACTGCAATGAAAGTGTTAATGCTTAGTCTACATCAGCATTGTCTAATAATAGAACTTTCAGGGATGACGGATGTGGTACATATCTGTGCTGTGCAATATGGAAGCTGCTAGCCACATGTAGCTTACAGGCGCTTGAATTGGGGCCAGTACAACTAAGGAACTGAATTTAATTATATGCAAATTCTGTGAATTTAAATTTTAACAGGAACTTCCATATTGGACAGTGCAGATCATGCAGAACTGTTATTAGGGGATGCAACAGTCCAATAAATAACACAGTTAGAGTGGATGACTTTTTTTTTTAAAGATTTATTTGTTTATTTGAAAGTCAGAGTTACACAGAGAGAGGAGAGGCAGAGAGAGAGAGAGAGGTCTTCCATCCAATGGTTAACTACCCAACTGGCCACAACGGCCGGAGCTATGCCGATCTGAAGCCAGGAGCCAGGAGCTTCCTCCGGGTCTCCCATGAGGGTGCAGGGGCCCAAGGACTTGGGCCATCTTCTACTGCTTTCCCAGGCTATAGCAGAGAGCTGGATCAGAAGAAGAGCTGCCACGATTAGAGCCAGTGCCCATATGGGTTGCTGGTGCTTCAGGCCAGAGTGTTAACCCACTGCACCACAGCACTGGCCCGAGTGGATGACTTTTTAAGGTGTCTTCTAGCCTATGACTGTATGACTCTTTGAACTTGAGGTTCTGGGTCACTTTTTTCTTTTGTTGGGAATAGGGAAAAGATATCCCAGCAGAAAAATGATGATGAACATTCCTTGGATTATTCAAAGTACATTAAAAACATGTTTGCTATGTTGAAGGAAATGTGGAGGGCTGAGTGTTCAACCTAATATGAATACCCATGTGTTAAAGAATATCCAGATTGCTGCAATACAACAAACGTAGGACAAGCATGTTTGAAATACAGTGTCAGTGTAGTTATAATTATGTATCACTAATACAAATATCAAACTTATATATTAGAACTTGATATCCAAGGCTGGCACTGCGGCTCAATAGGCTAATCCTCTGCCTGTGGGGCCGGCACCCCGGGTTCTAGTCCAGGTTGGGGCGCTGGATTCTGTCCCGGTTGACCCTCTTCCAGGCCAGCTCTCTGCTGTGGTCTGGGAGTGAAGTGGAGGATGGCCCAAGTGCTTGAGCCCTGAACCCGCATGGGAGATCAGGATAAGCACCTGGCTCCTGGCTTCGGATCAGCGCAGTGTGCTGGCCGCAGCGGCCATTGTGGGGTGAACCAACGGTAAAGGAAGACCTTTCTCTCTCTCTCTCTCTCTCTCTCTCTCACTGTCCACTCTGCCTGTCAAAAAAAAAAAAAAAGAAATTGATATTCAGAAAGTTTGAGTGACTTTAAAAGTTCATGGAAGATGAAGTTAAAAGATAAGTTTATTTTGGTGACTAAAATGTTTTTAAATCTATGCATTTTTTTCATTAAACACATTTTCCATGAACTCTTTGATGACTCCTTGTACTAGACACTCATGTAAAACTTGAGCAGCACTTGAGTTTAAATGTCATCTAAACAATGCCAGTTTTAAAAATAATGAATGGTCCAGTAGTCACTGTTAAGTGAAAGCCACACATTTTGCCTGCCCATCACGTCTCCTGAAAACACATATAAATCATGAGGCCCCTGTGAACAGAAACAGGGTATTGACACTTTCAGGAAGGCCAAAGACCTCAAGTTCGTTAGACCTGGGCTCTAAAATGAACAGCTTGACATTCTGACTGAGTTAGAGAAATTGGATCATGACACTCATGTCTTTGAGAGAATGAGCAACAGTTGGAGGCTGGTGTATGGAACATTCACGTAACTGAGTACATGGTGACCTGTGTCTTTTGCCAAAGATCCATAATAAGTAAGACTTTGACGACAGAACTGCAATTTTAAAACTAGTTGCCTGGGCTATAACAAGAATTAATGTCAAGAAAGTCAATTAAGAAGTGACGTCCAATGACAAGCCTTCAGCATTTAGGTTTAGGCCACATTCTTTGTCCATCTCACAGTAACACTAACTGCTGGCCTCTTGCTTTGCAGTGAAAGGTCAGTAGGAAAAGCTAAGCTTCCTATGTGATTCCCCCTTTGAAGGCTGCAGCTCCCAGTACTCCCTTAAGAGGGTTATCAAAAGGTGGAGAGAGGAAAAAGTTAAAGGTCACCATGAACTTTTTATCTATAAACTACATCAAGCTGGTCAAATTGTCACCTGTCATTTAGCTGACTGGTTAAAATGTTTTCCTTTCAACTTAATCTGAATACTGTATCTCATTGTGATAGCAATGGTATGTTACCTTTACCAGTGCATGGCTGTTTGTTTTCAAACTTCTGTGTTTAGAAAAAGAATTTCCTGCTTCCTCTAAATTCTGGGCTTCCTTTTTCAGAGTTCTTCTGTATCAAAAATATCTCAGAGAGCTTCTCAAACAGAACTGTGGTGGCTGTGATAAATTGATAAATTAAAGTTGTGGAGTGTTATAAAGCAGTTGGAAAAAACACTAACTTGGAAGTAAGAGAAACTTTAATTTCTGAGGCATTGTGGAACCATATGTAAAGACTAGAGAAAAATAAATAATGCATGTATGAAAATTTATTTCTGATGGATTGAAGTTATTTATAGAGCACTGTGGTCCATTCAGGCTGCTCTAACGGAATGGGTTAGACTGGATAATGTATAAACAACAGACATTGTCACCCACAGTTCTAAAGGCTAAGAAATCCAGACTCAAGACCCCAGCAAAGTCAAAGTCTGGTGGACTTGCTGGTTTCAAGGCAGTGTCTTCGTGGTGTACCTCACATGGAAGAAGGGGAAAGCAGCTCTCTGGGTTGTTTTTATAAAGGCACTAATCCCATAATCACTTCTTAAATGCTCTCCCTTATTATATCATCACCTTGGTGATTATGCTTCAACGTAGGGAAATTGGGAAGACATAATATCCAGGCATAGAGAATGAAATAATGTGTTTAACAGGTGGGTGTGCAAAAACCTGTGAGATAGTCCTAAAGGTTGGTGTGAGGAAGATGTGTATAAACTGCTAAAAACTATTTTACCAAGACAAGTGGGCAATATATGCATCTCTAAGTGTATCCATGCCCTCATGAGAAACAATATATATTTTTGCCAACATTACTATAATTGTATTGAATGAAACAAAAATATATTGCTATGTACACGTATTGGTGTAAATGGAATCTAGTACAGAAGGATTATTCAAGATCCTACTTGGGCAATACTAACAATAAGAGTAATTGATTTTACAGGTATGGCATTCTAAAACCCCCAAATCCCTAGGTTTTGGAACATGCAACTTCAAGGGAATAATCTCAAGCAAAGATTGTGGGCTGGCTTTTTATAGAAACATGCAATTTTCCTGAAAGCTGCTATGTTACGAATTATATAGAGTAATAAGTATAGGCCTTTGATAATATGTTGTCCTATTTTGGGCTTTAATTTGTACAGCAGTGAGTATAATTCTCTAAAGTGCCCTCTCTGTGTGAATATACATACTGCATTCAAATGCATCATCCATCGAGAAGGTATTGTTTTTATATTTATTTTAAGTATCGCTGCTATTTACTAAAGTAACAGTGAAGTGGAAGGGATATCCCATACAAAATTAAAGATAAAGTTTATTGCTTTTTATTTTCAGAGTTTGCTAGTCATTTGGATTTGGTGGCTGTGAGAGCTGCGCAGGTGGATTACCACAGACATCCAGTGTTTTCTTGTTAATCACTAGATGGATGTTACTGTCAGCAGTTGGTATGTTGTTTCTTGGCTCTCCCAGAATTCCAGTGATTTCGTACATATTCTATGGGCTGATTCACAGCATTGACCCTGCTTTTTGATAAAAGATGTAAAAGATGTAATCTCCAGCTGGCTCTCTGAGAAGGTCATACACATACTGTCTGGGTGTCAAGTAGAAAGTGCTAACCCATCACAAGAGACCCATGGTTTTTAATGAGCTTTGCCATCAGAGAGGTATTTGAATAGTGTTCAGTAGCCTTGTGTCTCATTATTATATTTTGCTTCAAACGTGGATTAAAGGAGGGATGCAAGCAAGCTTCTGGCATTTATTTACTTTGGGTATATACTCTTGCAGCAGCTGAAACTCAAATGGGAGCTCCAGTTTGCTAGTGCTATCTAACTGAGCATCCACCAACATGAAGACTTAGGTCCCCTTTAACTTGGCAATCCCAGAATAAATGGAGTGGTTATCGACATTGTTTATCCTGGAATGAGAGGGATGGAAGTCAGCAGGAGAGTGAGTAGTTTCTGAATCATATGCTCTGTATGGAAGGGGAGATGGGAGATGTTAAAAATAATTTGCTATGCAGGCATTTTGGAAAATATATTTGCTTTGCCTCAGGGATTTAGGGGTATTTGGAGCTGCTGGCAGGCAGGCTTTCTGAGAGAGAATGTAATACACTGGTAGAAGAAGAGTGAAAAATATTTTGGTATATAATTCACTGTGTTTTCCCTCTTTTAAATTTTCTTTTCGGTGGTCCTAGGATGGTCATGAAAGGAAGGGGAGAGATGGTCCTTGTTGGAAAGCTTGTACTGAAGAGGACTCAAGCACCCTCTTTAGCAGACATTGAGGATGAGCTTGGAGTCGCTATCTGGAGGCAAGACATTTAGAGTTCGTTGGGTAAGTTGTGAACAGTAGAATCTATGAATGAAGCCCCTTTACTTTTATTATTATTGAAACTACTCTTGCAGTGATGTTTGGATTTGCAGCTACATGCCTCACTGGGTTTTGTGATTTAGTGAAAACTCATTTTTCTAGCCTGCCTTCACCCATTTGAGCAGAGCCTATGAAAAAGGCTTGCATGGAGTTAGTTTGTTTAGGAAATCACCCCAGTGGCAGGAGAGGGTGTCTGGGATGAGAGAAATTAGGGAGGGCAAGCCAGGCAGGGCCCAGGAAACAATGGGGGCAGCTTAGGTTGATGCTGTCTAAGACACCATCTCGCAGTATGACCACTTAAGGAAAGAGGAAGCAGTCTGGTCATTCATTCACAATTGACTTCATGTGCTAATAACTCCCTCATTCTTTGCACTTCACTAGCATGAGATTTTTGTGCTGAGTTGGACAGGTCTAAGCATAGACCATGAGAAGCTGTAGGCAGCTCTGAGAGGGGATGCTGTCATGTGGCATGTTGGTCAAAGGTGGTGTGTAGAAGGGGTTGGAGTTTGGGGCTGAGACTGTGGCATAGCGGGTAAAGCCAGGGCCAGCAGTGCCGGCAACCCATTTAGCTACTGGTTCGAGACTCAGCTGCTTCACTTCCAATCCAGCTCTCTGCTATGGCATAGCAAAGCAGTATGAGATGGCCCAAGTGCTTGGGTCCCTGAACCCACATGGGAGACATGGAGGAAGCTTCTGGCTCCTGGTTTCAGATCGGCACAGCTCCAGCGGTTGTGGCTATTTGGTGAGTGAACCAGCAGATGGAATTTCTCTCTCTGCCTTTGCCTCTGTCTTTCTGTAATTCTTCCTTTCAAATAAATAAATAAATCTTTAAAAACAAAAAGTTTATTTTTTAAAAAAAGGATTATCATTCAGTAATTTATGAAGAATACATTGGTTAGAAGTAATGTAGACACATCTTTTAGCAATTAATTTTAAATGCTTTATTATTAATTTCCTACTTCTTGTTCCAATTTTAGTTTATGTGCTGCAGAAGCAAGCACGATATCCTACTTTTCAATGCCCGATACAACGCCAAGTGTGGAGTAGATATTCTGAGTCCATTGTTTCATATAGATGGGTGCTTTGCAGATGGCCTGGATGTTGAATTCCTAGGTACCATTGGGGTGGCAATGGAGTTGAGGCGGGAAGAGCACTTCTCATTAAAACAATAGTTTATTCTATAAACTTTTACAGAGGAATCCAGGAAAAACAGCTTACCTTCCAACCAAATTACCTCAAAATTATTTCAAATTGTGGTTAGATAGTATTTGAAGTCATGTATTGTTTCTTTTAAAATTAACTCCCTTATCTAAAAGTTTTATAATCTGCATTAACTAAGAAGGACATCATATGCAAATTAAAAGAAAACTGATGAAGAATTGCACAAGGAATGAATAAAATGATTGTTTAGTAAAGTTTCTAGTCTGCTAACAATGCTTTCAAATCAGATCTACAGCTTATAGTATCATTCATCAATATGATATTTCAAGATGTGCAATTGTTATCTTTTCCATCTGAATGCTTTTTGTTTAGTGAATATATCAGTAAGCAAAAATCCACAGAACATCTGCTATGTGTGCATGCAGCACTGTGTGACATAAATGTCTGTTTCCTCCCATGCTTGTCTCTTTCCCTGCTTGAATGAGATTCTTGGCTCTCTAAAAAGTCCCTGGAAATCACATTTTAGTATTAAAATGTGAGTATTTGCTCCAGAAGTCCCCTGTAACACGGTGGAAGCCCTTTTTTCAGTGTTGGCATGTTTCCTGCAGATTCATCCCCTGATGGAGGTAGAGGCCTGGGAGCTACAGAGCAGCTGTGGTTTGGGCATGGAGTAGGCATTGAGCATTTCTTCCTGGAACTTAATGGATTATGAAAAACTAATTGTGTTAGATGTTTTGTCAGCTACAGAGCTTTTAATCTGAGCGGTCACTTCAAAGATAAGTTTGTTGTACTGTGTGAGCTTGCAAGCTGCCAGCAGTTCCAATGCCCATAAGACATAGAAGATTCTTCCTCCATGGAGGTTAATTTTAATTTCAAGTCGTCTTAATCTTCATAACAATGAATGGTTTAATTTTAATGAATTCATGACAGACAAGACATCACCAGGGAACCAACTGAGAAATGATTTCTTTTTTTTTTCATTTTGTATTTTGTCAGGATGCTGTAGAAATTAGGGAAATGGGGTCAGAATGGCCCAGTATTATTTATGCAGCGTAGTAAATCTCATAATTATCCCAACTAAAATATTTATCTTAAATCTCATAACTCATTTACTAATGCAATTTCTTTTTTGTCCATGCATCCTTATATTTATGATGCTTGCTGTGTGGACAGAGATCGACCTTCATTCATATGTGTGATACACAAAAACCAGCCTTGAACTTAGAACCTCCTCTACTTTCAAATATAGCATGTTCATAAAATTGAAAGTTGAAAAGCTAAATAACATCTGTTTATCAAAACTTTTAAAAAATATTTATTTATTTATTTTAAAGACAGAGTTACAGAGAGGCAGAAGCAGAGAGAGAGAGAGAGAGAGAGAGAGAGAGAGAGGTAGGTCTTCCATTCAATGAATGGTTCACTCCCCAGATGGCTGCAACAGCTGGAGCTGCAGGGATCTGAAGCCACGAGCCAGGAGCTTCTCCTGGGTCTCCCACAAAGGTGCAGGGGCCCAAGGACTTGGGCCATCTTCCACTTCCTATATGGGATGCTGGCACTACAGGTGGCGGCTTTACCTGCTACACCACAGCATGTGCCCCTATCAAAACGTTTAAATATTAAAGGTTTATTATCACAGCTCCCTTTATGGATAAAATATTTTTGATCCCAAGAGCTATACATTAGCTTATACCTCTTTGCTAAAGCCATTATTGTAAACATATCCTTGAAACTTCATCCTCCTTCCCCATCTGCCATCAGTCCAGCAAATCTTATCAATCTGTTTCAAAACATACCTCTTCCCCTGTCTATTTTCAATGGCCACCCCCATATTCCAAACATACTTTCTTTGATGTGTCCGTGACAGTTGCCTTCCACACAATCTTATTCGGTTTATCTTTGTTCTCCTTTTATACATAGTTCACCCAGAAGCAAGAATAATCTTAAAATATGAATAAGAAAATCTCACTGCACTGCTCCAAATTCCCCAGTGAATTTCTAGCATAGTCTAAATAAAATCCAAATGTGTTACCAAAACAAGAATTCTTCACAAACCAGAGAACATGAGAAAACAATCCGTCCTGGACTTTCTCTTCTTTTTTGACCATGACTGATTTCTTTCTGTTCTTTTCTTTTTTTCCCTTTTTCCTCCATAAACATTCCTGGAATCAGAGCATGATAAAAATGCCATCCATCATTGAAGTCCTATCCAACAAAATTGTTAATGAAAACTCTTTTGACTGTGTGAGGTTGTGATCTAGTATTCTCTTTTTAAAAGCGTAACATATATAATAAAGTGAAATATTTTAAGGCTTGATGAATTTTGGCAACTAAAATCATGTAAGCACCACAACAATCAAAATATTGATTAGTGCCCTCATACTGAAAGCACTCTAATGCTACTTTGCTATTGATGCTCTTCTCAGGTAACCATTGACCTACTTGGTACTACTATAATTTTGTGTATTAATTATATATGCTAATATCAAAAATGTACCATTTTATTTCTTTCATTTAACATAATGCTTTTGAGGTGAAATTATGTTGTTGGATGCATTAATGCTTTGTTTATTTAAACCACTTAGTAAAATGTACCACAGTTTTTTCATCCATTCCCTAGTTTATAGACATTTGATTTATTCATGTTTTTTGGATATAGTGAAAAATGTTACTACAACTCTCTTCATACATATTTTTATATAGGTATGTGTTATCATTTCTTATGTGTAAATTGCTAGGTATAGAAGCATATAACATAAGATACTACCATTTGGGTTTCAAAAGTGACTGCAAGACTTTGCATTCTCACCATCAATATTTGAGGATAATCAAGAGTTGGTAATGGTCAAATTAAACTCTGTCTACCTAATGCGTTTATGGCTCTATTTCTCTGGTGATTGTGATGATGAGCAACACTGTGAGCTTATTGAGCAGTCATATATCCTGTTTTGTAAAATATTTGTCAAATATTTAGTCTATCTTTTTTATTATCTTATAGTTGAGTTGTTAAAGTTCTTTATATATTGGGGATACAGGTTGATTGTTGGAGGTTTGTTTTTTTTTTTTTTTAGGGTTATTCACTTTGAAAATCAGAGTTACACAGACAGAGGCGAGGCAGAGAGAGAGAGAGTTCTTCCATACATTTGTTCACACCCCAGATGGCCGCAATGGCTGGAGCTGTGCCAGCCAATATGAAGCCAGGAGCTGGGAGTTTCCTCTGGGTCGCCCATGTGAGTTCAGGGGCCTGTAGTCTTGGGACTTCTTCTACTGCTTTTCCAGGCCATAGCAGAGAGCTGGATTGGAAGTAGAGCATCTGGGACCCGAACCGGCACCTATATGGAATGCTGACACTGCAGGCGGTGGCTTTACCCACTATGCCACAGAACTGGCCCCTGGAGATATGTTTTGCAAATACTTTTTCATATTTCATGATTTGCTTTTTTGTTTTTTATAACTATAGTTTTCATAAATAATTGGAATTTTAATAGTTTATTTTATTAATTTGTTCTTTTTAAAAATTGATACAATTGGGTGCTATTTAAAAACCCATTGCTTACCATACATCAATTTGATTTTCTTGGTGTGGGTTTTTGGCCAAGGGGTTAAGGCACCACTTGGAAACCTACCTCCTATATCAGTGTCTGAGTTCACGTTTCATTTCTTCCAATTTGAGCTTCCTACTAATGCATACCCTGGGAGGCACCAGGTGATGCATCTAATAATTGGGTCCTGCCTCCCATGTAGGAGACTGAGTTCCACATTCCTAGCTGGATCCTGGCATAGCCCCTGATATTTTAGGCATTTGTGGAGTGAACTAGGAGATGGAAATCTCTGCTGGTCTCTGTCTGCTTCTGTCAGCTTTTCAAACAAAATGGAAATCAAATACATAAATAAATGGGCAAACTCAAAATAGAGAAACAGATAATTTTAAAACAGAGTTATTTATTTGAAAAACAGAGTTACAGAGGGAGGAAGATATTGTCTATCAACTGGTTCACTCCCCAAATGCTCACAATAGCTGGGGCTGACAGGCTGAAGGCAGGAGTCTGGAACTCCACATGAGTCTCACATGGGCCATCTTCCTCTGTTTTCCCAGGTGCATTCCAAGGTGGTTGGATTGGAAGTGGAGCAGCCAGGATTTGAGCTGGTGCCCTATAGGAAGCTGACATTGCAGGAGGTGGCTTAACCTGCTGCACCACAATGCTGGCCCTGATACAATTTTTATACTTTATACCTATAGTTTATTTTTGGACTCTGTTCCATTGGCTCTGTTGGTCTACTATTATTTCAAGATCATACAGTTTTGATTATTATATTTTTAAGTAATTCTCAAAGTTAGGGTAAGTGCTCAAAATCTGGTATTATTTTCCAATTATTTTTGGTAATTTATGCTGTTTTGCATTTCTGTATAAATTTTAAAGTAAACTAATTAATGTCTTCATAAAATCTAATAGGGGTTTGATAGTGATTGCATTGAACCTCCAGTGCAATTTGGAGAGTATTCATGTGTTAACATTACTGAATTTTCCATTCTTGAGTATAATGTATTTCTTTATGTCTTTAGGTCTTTTTATAGTTCTTGAACATTTACACTTTTATGCTTTTGTATATTTCTATCAAATTCATCCTTGACTATTTCACATTTTTGAATGTTATTGTAAATAGTGCTTTTTTTAAATTTTTTTAAAATCATCTTTGCTCTTATATAGAAATGCAAGTAATTTTGTACTTTGAGCTTGTGTTCAATAAGTATAAAGTTCATTTATTTATTGTAGTAATATTTTTGCGCATTCTTTAGAGTTTTTCCACACATACAATTATATCATCTGTAAATAAGGAAAGTTTTATAGTCACATTACAATTATTATGGCCTTTATTCCCTCTAGTTTCTTCAATATAGTAAGTTGCTATTTAGTAAAATTTTAAGTAAGGGGTGGGTGTGTGTTGTTGTGGTTTAGCGTTTAGCGGCTACTTTGGACAACCACATCCATATCAGAGTGCCTGTTTTGAATCTTGTCTAATCAATTCCTATTTAGCTCTTTGTTACTGCACATCTTGGGAGGGAGCAGGCCGTGACTCAAGTATTCCGGTCCCTGCCTTGCAAGTGGAAGAACTGGATGGAGTTCTGGGTTTTGGCTTCTGCCTGGCCCAGCCTGGGCTGTTTGCATTTGGAGAGTGAATCAGGGATCAGAAAATCCCTGTCTCTCTTTCTTTCTCTCTTTCAAAGAAAATGAAAATAGGTAAATAATAATTTCTTTTTTTTGAAACTTTTATTTAATGAATATAAATTTCCAAAGTACAGCTTATGGATTACAATGCTTCCCTCCCCATAACTTCCCTCCCACCCGCAACCCTCCCCTTTCCTGCTCCTTCTCCCCTTCCATTCACATCAAGATTCATTTTCAATTCTCTTTATATACAGAAGATCAGTTTAGCATATATTAAGATTTCAACAGTTTGCCCTCACATAGCAACACAAAGTGAAAAAAATACTGTTGGAGTACTAGTTATAGCATTAAATAACAGTGTACAGCGCATTAAGGACAGAGATCCTACATGATTTTTTTTAAGAATTGATTAATTTTCTATGCAATTTCCAATTTAACACCAAGTTTTTTTTTCATTTTCAATTATCTTTATATACAGGAGATCGATTCAGTATATACTAAGTAAAGATTTCATCAGTTTGCACCCACACAGAAACACAGAGTGTAAAAATACTGTTTCAGTACTAGTTATAGCATTAATTCACATTGGACAACCCATTAAGGACAGATCCCACATGAGACATAAGTACACAGTGACTCCTGTTGTTGACTTAACAATTTGACACTCTTGTTTATGGCGTCAGTAATCTCCCTAGGCTCTAGTCATGAATTGCCAAGGCTATGGAAGCCTTTAGGGTTTGCCGACTTCGATCTTATTCTGACAGGGTCATAGTCCAAGTGGAAGTTCTCTCCTCCCTTCAGAGAAAGGTACCTCCTACTTTGATGGCCCCATTCTTTCCACTGGGATCTCACTTGCAGAGATCTTTCATTTAGGTCTTCCTTTTTTTTTCCCAGAGTGTCTTGGCTTTTCATGCCTAAAATACTCTCATGGGCTCTTGAGATAAATAATAATTTCTAAAAATTTAAATAAACTGACAAGAATAGATATTCTTAATTAGTTTTGATCTTATATATGAGTTGCTAAACTGTTCAGCATTAAGGATCATCTTATCTATTGATCTTTCAGGTGCTCTTAATCAGGGAAAAATTTTACTTTTTTCCCAGTTTGTTGAAAATTGTTACTGAAAAGCATTGAAGTCTTTTCAAATGCTTTTCTTGCATCCACTGAAGTGATCATATAGTTTTATCATTTATGTTATTATTATGGTGAATTAAATTGATTTTTTTCTGGTAATAAACAAAACTTGAAGTCCCTGTAAAACCTTTTACTGTCACAATGGATTATTGTTTTAAAATTTTGATGGATTTTATTTGTAAATATGTTCCTTAAAGTTTTATATCTATAAGCATGAGGAATATTAATTTTTGGTTTTCTTTCTTGGTTATGTATTTATTTTGGGAATCAGTATAATGTTGGCTTCACAAAATGGATTGAGCACTCTCTCTGCTATCTTCTGAAAGTACAGTATTGGAATTACTTCTTCCTTAAATGTTTGAAAAAAATCACCACTGAAGTGAGTTACTTGAGACATGAGGTGTCTTTAGGATTGATTTGGGGGAGGGTCTATTAGGAATTTAATTCCTTTAATTTATGTAAATTAGTATACATTTTCTGGTTTTCTTTGATTAGTTTCAGTGCTTTGCATCCTTCAAGTGATGTGTACATCTCATATAGATTGTATAATCTGCTGCCATCAAGTAGTTAATATTCTTTATTTCTTCTTTTATAGGCTGAAAGCATTGAAATGACGTCACCTCTTTCATTACTGTTATTAGTTATTTGTGCCTTATCTTCTCTCCTTCCTACTCATCCATCCTTCCTCATTTGCTTGCTTCCTTTCTTCCTCACTTTCTGTGACTAAATATTTATCCATGATTTCTGTCCAAAATAATCTTTTAATCTCATTGATTTTCTTTTATTTGATTTTCTATTTCACCGATTTCTGCTCTTATCTTCTTTTCTCAACTTCTGTATTCTTTGACTTTATTTGCTTTTTTTAGATGCTTACTCATTGATTTCAGCCTCTCCCTTTTTCTAGCATAGGCCTTTATCATTCCACATTTCCTACTAAGCATTGCTCTAGCTACACCCCACAAATTTTGATGCATTATGTTTTGCTATCACTGATAGTGTAATTTCTTTTTAACAATATTTATTTAGAAATACATTGTGAAATTTTCAATATATTATATTGATAATCTATTCCGTGGTTATGAATTAATTTAATTTCATCTGGACTCAAAAATATATTCTGCCTGATTTAAAACTTTGATTTTTAAATTTTTAAAAAATTTTTATAACACATAGATTTGAATAGGAAATATATTCTGCTATTTTACATATAGTATTTTATGAATAGCATTCAAGTCAATATTCCTGAAAGTGGCTTTTCAGAGTAGTGTTTTTCAGATATCCCAAGTCTACTGATTTGTATCTAGTTATTTAATAAATTTCTTAAAATGTGCTAAAATCTTTACATGAGCTTATCCTTTCTTCTATCAATTTTTGTTTCATGTATTTTAAACTTCTGTTGTTGAGTACTTACATGTTTATGAATACAAATGTTTTCCTGATAAACTGAAACTTTTATTGTATGAAATATCCCTCTGTTTAAATATCTATTTTCACTAGTAATTGATATGTAGCCATTCTAGTTTTTGCACTTGGTGTTCATGAGGTAT
This sequence comes from Lepus europaeus, assembly GCF_033115175.1. Classification (NCBI taxonomy): domain Eukaryota; kingdom Metazoa; phylum Chordata; class Mammalia; order Lagomorpha; family Leporidae; genus Lepus; species Lepus europaeus. The sequence goes on along the minus strand of NC_084828.1, from coordinate 66,523,761 downwards.
CTCTTTTTCATTCATTAACTCCCAGTCAATCTTTAGTAAAGTGCTTCTGCTACTATAACGCTTTTTTTTTTAAATATCTTATCAATTTCTATTTTGATTTTAATTTTTTTCTCTCTGACAAGCAGAGAAAGAGAGAAAAGAGCAAAAGAAAGAGGCAGAGAGAGGAAGGCCCATCTAATTCCCAGATACCTGTAATGGCCCAACACTGAGCTGGGATCAAAGCTGGTGGCCAGGAATAGAACTCAGGTGTCCCAGGTGGATAGCAAGATTCAATTATTTGAACCATTACTTCTGCCTCCCAGGGTTTGCCTTGGCAGAAAGCTGGAGTCAAGAGTTAGAGCTGGGAATTGAACCCAAGCATTCCAATGTGGGATGGGAATTTCTTAATGACTCCAACCTCTACATTTTATTTGACTTGTTTGGTTAATTAAATTTAATGGATCAGTTGATACATTTTTATTTTATTTTACTATTTCATATTTTGTTTTTTGTTCCTTTATTTACCATTTCCTACTTTTTTTTATTTGAAAATTTTTAGAATTCAATTTAAATTTTCTATAGACTTTTTGTTAGATTTCACTTTTTTTTTTTTTTTTTTGAGAGGTAGGTGTGTGAGAGGATAATCTCTTTTGGTGTTGTCACATTTTCCAGGATTTTAATGAGGACTTCAGTTCTCATTTGCAATTGTAAAATAGGCAAAATTGCTTGACAATTGGAAGTGAATCTCTTGTTTAGAATCTTGATAATAATTATTGCATTTTATACTTATTGTGAATAGAGAAAAAAGCAATGTTATATTTAGTATTTTTTCTCAAAGATTGATTTATTTATTTGAAAGTCAGAGTTTTACACACACAGAGAGAGAGAGAGAGAGAGAGAGAGAGAGAGGGCTCTTCCATCAGTTGGTTCACTCTCCAGATGGCTGCCATGCCTAAGACTGGACCAGGCCAAAGCCAGGAACATGGAACTTCCTCCTGATCTCCCACATGGGTAGCAGGGGCCCAAGCACTGGAGCTATCTGTTGATGCTTTTACTAAGCAATTAGCAGAGAGCTGGATCGGAAGTGGAGGAGCGGGTCTCAAAACTGGCATGCGACAGTTTGGAAGCTGGCATAGAAGGAGGCATCTTCACCCACTACACCAGAATGCCAGACTCATATTTTGATATTTCATTGAAGGTTTTCCTTTTGTTAATGCTGATTTCTGCTGGAATGTAATTATTCAGTATTGGATTAAACAATGATTTTCTTGGTCTGGTGTAGAGATGTTGTGCGTTACTCTGGCACTTGGGATCCCTGGAACCTATACTGGTGGACTGGTTAGAGGCTTGACCACTTCACCTCTTATTCAGTTTCCTGCTGCTGAATCTGGGAAGACAGAGGATAATTGCTCAAATGCTTGATTTCCTGCCTCTTATTTGGAAAATGCAGATGGAATTCTGGGCTTCTGGCTTCAACCATTGGGGAGTGAACCAGCAGATGGAAGATGTCTCTCTCTCTCTCTCTCTCTTGCTTTCAAATAAATAAAATAAGTAAATATTTTTATAAAATGAAAGTTTATTTTCCATTTTAATTAAATAATGATGACCTTTCCTATGATCTTTGAGGAAAAATTACCATTAAATCTACACTTTAGAAGAAAATTCATCATAGCAGTATCAAGTCAAGGAGGATTAAATATTAAAGAAAGAAAATATAAACATATGCATTATTCCAAAATAGCGATAAACTTCTTTGCCTCTCAATAAATAAATGTAAAATCTTCTTTATAAATATTTGTTTTTGCAAATATAATTTTTAAAGATTTATTTTATTTATTTGAAAGACAGAGTTATAGATAGAGGCAGACCCAGAGAGAGAGAGAGAGGGAGGTCTTCCATCCACTGGTTCACTCCCCAAATGACTGCAATGGCCAGAGCTGAGCTGATCCGAAGCCAGGAGCCAGGAGCTTCTTCTAGGTCTCCCATGTGGGAGCAGGGGCCCAAGGACAGGAGCCATCCTCTGCTGCTTTCCCAGGGCATAGCAGAGAGCTAGATCAGAAGTGGAGCAGCCATGACTCAAACTGGTGCCCATATGGAATGCCGGCACTGCAGACCAGGGCTTTAACCTGCTGCACCAGAGAGCCAGCCCCAGCATAACATATAAAATGTTATGTCTTCAGTTGGTTGAACAATAACTTCATGATTCTGTAGTAAAATTTTAGAAATAAATTTTATCAATTGATTTGATAAAAATATAATGTACTTCAAAATTATGTCACTAGATTCTTTGGTAGCTAATTTACTTAATGCTTGACAGTCCTGCTATACAAAGAGAAGATGAGATTAATTAATCAGATAATATATGTTCATTGACCCTCCTCCTTGTCTAAAGCCCAGTTATGAATTTGTATTGGAGTCTCCAAGGATGTAAAATAGTGGAAAATAATAATATTTCTTTTCAATCTCATTTAGGTTAAAATAAAACAAACTATGAGACAGAAGATATAATTATGCTCAACATGTATTTCATCAAACTCTGAATTGATATAATTTAAGATTTCAACTTAGAAGTTCTGAATACCCACTTTAATTAGTAATTGTATAAATGAATACTTTTATACAGATAAACGATAATAAATTCACTTTAGTAAATTTGTAAACTCATAAGTGAATCCAAAGGTGTCTTGTTTTTGGATATCATGGGGAAGTACATGAAAGACCTTCCTTTTTACTGAAATAGCAAAAGAGTTGAAAGATAAAACAGAATATCACACACATTCAAAAATTTCACTGAAGAACTATATGTAACTGTAAAATATCTAAACTCCATACTGACATGTCTTTCCGGATGAAAATGCAGCAGGCTTTTTTTTTTTTTTTTTTTTTTTTTGTATTTTTGACGGGCAGAGTGGACAGTGAGAGAGAGAGACAGAGAGAAAGGTCTTCCTTTTGCCACTGGTTCACCCTCCAATGGCCACCATGGCTGGCGTGCTGCGGCCAGCGCACCGCACTGATCTGAAGGCAGGAGCCAGGTGCTTCTCCTGGCCTCCCATGGGGTGCAGGGCCCAAGCACTTGGGCCATCCTCCACTACACTCCCTGGCCATAGCAGAGAGCTGGCCTGGAAGAGGGGCAACTGGGACAGAATCCGGCGCCCCGACCAGGACTAGAACCCGGTGTGCAGGAGCCGCAAGGTGGAGGATTAGCCTGTTGAGCCACAGCGCCGGCTACAGGCTATTTTTGTGTTTGAATCAAGTTGTTGATGTTGAAGACTAGATCCTGTGGAAGAATTGTCTTTGCCCCAAGAAAGAGAAATGACAAACAATTTTTGTAACCTGTGTACTGGCATGTTGAATTTGAGTCTTCAGTATTGCCACTCATCAAAATAATCCTCTCCTTCAAATACTGTCTTATATCAGAACGTGGCTGAGCAGGTAGAACTTGTAAGCAACATTAGAAATTGTGAAGAGATCTCATGTTCTCTTTGTTTCAAAATTGCCAAGTTTCATGGTTCTTCAGTCTCAAGGTCTTCAAACTCTATTTCATGGCATTGATACCAGCATTTTGAAGGTTTGGAGGTCTAGAAATCTACTGGTTTTTGGTTCCAGGGTTTTATTTTAGAGAGAGACTTTAACTCATCTTTAAAATGTTTGAACTCAGAAACAAACTAATCAAAGATGCAATGTATTTTAATCTCTGGTAAGATCAAATATATTTTGTGACTCTGTAGAAAGTTAGAAGCCTGATAGAAAAGCAGGGATACTACTTAAATCTCCTGATGCATGAATTCTTAGGCTCTTCCATAGAGATTAATGTCCAAGCCACTCTCTAAACTCATTCTTATTGAAACAAAAGTGATTGTATGTTTCCTGTAGCTTCCTCACAGAGACCCTACACGAGTTATCCATTGTTGCCCAACAATTTGGAATCCATACACACTTCAATGATCTCATGGATTCTGTGGCTTAGCTTTCCCATTTTTACATTCTCTCACAAGTTTTTAATCAAGGTGTTGGTCCAAGGTCTTGCTATCTCTTCTGAAGGGAAATCTGGGAAAGGATCATTTTCAAGCTTATTCACTGCTTGTTGGCAAAATTCACTTCCTTGTGGGTTGTTTGACTGAAGGACATAGTTCTTCTCTGGCTGTTGGGAAAAACCACACTCACTTCCCTGTCACAGGGGTCTTTCCAACTTTTTGGTTTGTGTCATCAAAATATCCAAGACAAGAAGGCAACAGGGAAGTTAGCTGTCAAGGTAGAAGTCACATTTGTTTGTCACCTATTCATGGAAATACTATACTATCACTGTTACCTATCCTGTTTGTTACAAGTAAGTCCCACATCTAAGGGAAGACTATTATACAAAGGCAGGGATGTCTACAATTAGAGATAATTGGGGATCATTTTAAAAGTTCTGCCTACCAAAACCTCTATTACTCTTTTAGACATACTGCTCAGCATGCAATTAAAAAAGAATAAACCTACAAAAATCAGGAGAATGTTGGAAATAGAATGACAGTTAACTGAGATATTGGAAATATCAGTGAAGGGATTCACAATGTTATAAGTTTGTTAAATAAACTACAGGGAAAGAATCATGTAATGAACAAAGTGCATTCAGGGGGATATTTAGAAAAGAAAATCAAATATAATCAATGTTATTGAAAACAGATTGAACAGAACAGCTAAAAGAATCAATAAACTTGAAGACAGGATAACAATCATTCTAATTGGTAAGAATGTAGAGAGATAATTATTTAATAGTCCCTTAACATGCTTAGACATAGGCATGCTGGAAATTAGAGCTCACAAAAGCCTAAATTCAGTGCCTGCCAGCCTATTGAAGCTCCCTAATGGGGAAGTATAGAGGTCTGGAGGGGTTCTTGCTTAAAAGTAGATTCTTAGTGGGTCAATCATCATGACATTTGTGATGACAAGTGCTTCTCTTTGTGAATCTTCTTTTTCTTGACCTTTGCCAAAAGAGAAACAAATGAACATGTGTCTAAATCTCTGGTAATTATGATAGCAAAGAGCTGGAGTATCAAACGCACAAATGTGAAGTTTCTGGGTTATCTCAGTGGGAATCTTTACAGGCATATTCTCCTATTCTCCTTGCCCACTGTCTTGTACTGTGGTCAACATTCCTAGCGCCTGAATTTTTTTTAATCAAATTTTTGTGTCTCTGCCTGGTTCATTTGGGATTACTCTGCAATTGGATGGCACATCCCTCTTTCCTATGTTATGTTGGGTCATCCATGTCTTTCATTCCATATCCTGGCTAATCCTTGGCTCCTACTTACCTAAAACCAAAGAATAATTATTGATACTGTTTTTGGCATGTAGTTATTTGATGAATGAGAAAAAAATCCTATTCTAGTTCAGGTTAATTCTGAACAAGTTATAAAAATAAGCCATGGAAATTTTTCCTGAGCTATGTAGAATTCAAATAAGAATTTTAAGTACATATTCTATGTAGCCTACTTCTTCTAGATGATTTTGGTTTGTTTTTGTTGGAGAATGATGATGTTGGATTTTGGATATGATCTTTCAATAACTTATTTTATCTAATGTTTGTTTTCACTTTCTGTGCAAAAGTATCTTTATATTTGAAAAGATAGAGGGATGATAACAATTTGGACTTACCCGTAGCAGGACCTGGGAAGTGAAGAGAAAGATTCCTGGGCATAGTTTGAACACAGAACCCACCAAGATTTTCTGAGAGGATGGATTTCGGATTTGAGAGGAAAGAAAGAGCCAAGGCTGAGTCCAGTGGTCCTTTTTGGGCAATTGGACAGATGGCACCACACTTACGAGACAGAGAAGATTGTAGGAGAAACAGGTTGGTGTTGGAATACAAAACAGCAGTTGAAGACATGTGGCATTTCAGCTACCTTTTTGATAATTAAGTGAAAGTCTTGCAAAGGCAGCTGGAAACATAAGAATTTAGTTTAAGAAAATGTGGACTGAAGCCTAAAGAGGCTCTACGCTTGCTTGTGCCATGGAGAAGACCCAGAACAACAAAGTAGGCCCTGCATTTCTAGGAGAACCACTGAGGGAAAACTTCAGTAATGAAATGACTGGGAGCTATAACCAGCACAGAGATTCTGAAAACCAGTAGAGAGAGAGGAAGAAGCACAGCGCAGCTTCTACCTTGGCTTCCCCGCTAGGGTGACACCATTTTACCAGCTAAGTGGAAAACCATTTGACTCCTCTCTGCACTGCAGATTGGAAGCCCTAACTACAAGAGGATTTCAAAGTCCTCACTGGCTTTTTAAAAATATTTTTATTTATTTATTTGAGAAGTTGAGTTACAGAGAGAGGGAGAGGCAGAAAGAAAGGTTTCCTATCTGCTGGTTCACTCCCAAATGGCCGCAATGGCTGGAGCTGCACCGATCCAAAGCCAGGAGCCAGGAGCTTCTTCCTGGTCTCCCACATGGGTGAAGGGGCCCAAGTGCTTGGGCCATCTTCTACTGCTTTCCCAAGCCATAGCAAAGAGCTGGATTGGAAGAGGAGCATCCAGGACTAGAACTGGTGCCCATATGGGATGCCTGCACTGCAGGCAGAGAATTAACCTACTATGCTACAGAGCAGGCCCCCCCTCACTGATTTTAAATCCAGTCTGAAAAGTTAATTGAGGTCTGAGTGACTGCTTCTCTCCAACAAAGGAACCCACATTGCCTCTTTCTGCCTCTATGGCCCCAGACCAAAGCTGCTGTGGTATAACTGCTGCTAATCTCCATTCTGTTTTAGGGCATAGTCAGCAGCCCCATTGCAATGGTAAGCACCAAGAGCCAGAACCAGAGAGCTTCAAAGGGCCAAGAGCAGACCACAGTGGAATTGCTGGGCACCAGTTTCACAGTCACACTCACTTGCTCTTTGTGATCTAGGGAAATTCCCCTTTACTTCTGGAGGTCTTGGCAACAGCAATAGCTGATACCCAAGCCCACAGGTCTAGCCCTTCTCTGAAGAATTCTCCTTCTGTATCTCTTAGCACAGGGTGACACATGCTTAAACATCATCCTTGTATGCATGGTGGGATGTGAAGGCAGCTTCCTTGTGTCCTGCAGCTCCAAGACTATGGCTGTAGGTACTCCAACCTATGGTGCAATTTCTAGGGTATTCTGGAAGATCCTATATGAGTTTCTTTGCCTCAGACTAGCAGTTGCCCACCCACAATCCCCAGGATAAGTGGCATTCAACCTTTGATACCTGGGTAAGAACTCCATACTGCATCTTTGTGACTATGACTGTTGGTTCTATAAGTTCCAGGGACACCTGTTCTCCACTGTGGGGCATGGGGAAGGCCTTGTCTGTCTTTGTCTGCTCTAGGCCTGCATCTCCTAGTGTGCAATCCCCTGTATAACAGGTTATCACCTTGCAGTAACTGGATAAGAAAGCCTCATAATTATGCACAGTGCTGGGACTGTGACTTTTAGAGTTACATTCCACATCATCTCCTAAGTTCACCCTAAGGGACCTTGGTATGTACCCCAGTGCATCCAGCATTTCTGGATCTGTGACTGTTTCTTCTACAAGTCCCAAGGATACCTGTTATTGTCTGTAGGGCTGTAGGAAGGCTCTATCTGCATCCCACTGAACATGGCTTTCACCAAGTAATGCACAATCCCTGGTATAAACTGGGATCCATCTGTGGAGTGTGGGTAATGTACCCTCTGAGTCTTGCATGTCTAGGAGAAGGACTATTGAAGCTTTATCTCTCAGAGTTACCTGAGCTCTCCCTGTGAGACCTGAGGGGGACCCTATTTGCATTTTACTACCCCATACCCATGCCAATGCACAATCCACAGCATTACCTGCATGTGAAACACATGGGTAAAGTCTCCACTGTGTTCAGCAGTTCTGGGCCCGTGTCTTTTGGACTTTTAAGTTGTCTGAAACTCTCTGCTTGCCCTGAGGGACATGGGGAAGGCTCTCGCTCAATTCTACTGCTTAATGCTCACGATTTTCAGTGCATACACCTGAGAATAATTCTTGTGAGACCTGGACAAGGTATCTTTCCTGTCCTGGAGCTTTGGCACAATGATTATTAATATGATATTCCTCAGAATCACCAGAATCTACCCAGCAGAGAGCATAGGGAAGATCCTTAGGCTCTAATTGCAAATCTGCCATTGTAAAATTCCCAATGTCACCTGTGTTTACCCCATAGAACTAGGGAAAATTCTCTATCACTTGTCCACGTACTGAGACAAAGTTTATTGGTGGCATAACTGTAGAATCATCCATACCCAAGCAGCAGGACCCAGCAAAATTCCCATCAGGATCATCACACAGTTCCAGGGAGATAGCTTTGGTGTCACAAACTCCATAATCACTCAGGCTTGCCTGGAAGGACAAAGTGACAATTCTTTCTATGTCTCACAGCACTAGGAATGAGATTGCTACCATTATAATCCTAGTGTGATCAACAGCCAACTATGTGGAGCCTGAAGACACACACCTTTAGCAGCCCAGGTTGATGTCAAAGTCATAGTACCACCTTCATGAATTTTGGCAGACTACACAACTGTAGCACTCATGGACACTGCTAACATTGATGACAGCTGAAGAAGTCTCTTAGAAGTTACTCTTATCAGTTCACATAGAACCAAAGCCAAAGCAAATACCCAACTGTGTGGAATACCCAATATTCTATGCAAACAAACAAACAAAAATCTTTGAATGAAAGCTACTCCATTAAAAAGGAGGAACTGTTATATCAATAAGAAACAAGAGGGCCGGCGCCGTGGCTCACTTGGCTAATCCTCTCCTGTGGTGCCGGCACCCCGGGTTCTAGTCCCGGTTGCTTCTCTTTCAGTCCAGCTCTCTGCTGTGGCTTAGGAGGGCAGTGGAGGATGGCCCAAGTGTGCTTGGTCCCTGCACCCGCATGGGAAACCAGAAGGAAGTACCCGGCTCCTGACTTCGGATCGGCGCAGCGCCAGCCGTAGTGGCCATTTGGGGAGTGAACCAACGGAAGGAAGACATTTCTCTCTGTCTCTCACTGTCTATAACTCTACCTATCAAAAAAAAAAAAAAAAAAAAAAAAAAGCCGGCGCCGCGACTCAATAAGTTAATCCTCCGCGTTGCGGCGCTGGCACACCGGGTTCTAGTCCCGGTCGGGGCACCAATCCTGTCCCGGTTGCCCCTCTTCCAGGCCAGCTCTCTGCTATGGCCCGGGAGTGAAGTGGAGGATGGCCCAAGTGCTTGGGCCCTGCACCCCATGGGAGACCAGGAGAAACACCTGGCTCCTGCCATCGGAACAGCGCGGTGCGCCGGCCGTAGCGCGCCTACCGCAGTGGCCATTGGAGGGTGAACCAACAGCAAAAAGGAAGACCTTTCTCTCTGTCTGTCTCTCTACTGTCCACTCTACCTGTCAAAAAAAAAAAAAAAAAAAAGAAAGAAAGAAAGAAAGAAAGAAACAAGAAACATGAAGATGGGAAGACTGAAAGCTTCAAAAGAATATGATAGTTCTGAAGAAATAGATCATGATTTGAAGGAAATATATGAAATGCCTGGGCCGGCGCCGCAGCTCAACAGGCTAATCCTCTGCCTTGCAGCGCCGGCACACCGGGTTCTAGTCCCGGTCGGGGCACCGGATTCTGTCCCTGTTGCCCCTCTTCCAGTCCAGCTCTCTGCTATGGCCTGGGAGTGCAGCCAAGGATGGCCCAAGTGCTTGGGCCCTGCACCCCATGGGAGACCAGGAGAAGCACCTGGCTCCTGCCTTCGGATCAGCATGGTGCACTGGCCGCAGTGGCCATTGGAGGGTGAACCAATGGCAAAGGAAGACCTTTCTCTCTGTCTCTCTCTCTCACTGTCCACTCTGCCTGTCAAAAAAAAAAAAAAAGAAATGCCTGAAAAAACATCTAATGCAATGACCCTAATGGAAACTCAGTGAGGTGCAAGAGAATGTAGTTAGGCAATTCAAATAAATGAGAAAACATGCCTGGTATAAATGAGAAGTTCAAGAAAGAGATATAAATGGTTAAAAAATAAGCAGAAATTTTGAATATGAAAATTTCAATTAATGAAATAAAAATATAATTGAGATCTTCAATGACAGAATTGATCAAGCAGAAGAAATTATTTCTGATTTCAAGAACAAGACTTTTGAAGTAACACAGCCAAAAAATAAAGAAAAAAGAATGAAATAGAATGAAGAAAGTATACAAGACATATGAGATATCATTAAGTGAACAAATATTCCTGTTATGGAAGAAGGAGAGAAGAGAAGGAAATTGAGGGTCTAATGAACTAAGTAATAGTTGCAAATTTCTCAAATTACAAAAGAGATATGGATATTCAGATTCCAGGAAGCTTAAAGAAACCTAACTAGACTCAATGAAAATGCACTTTTTTCTAGGACATTTTATAGTAAAATTCTTAAAGTTAAAGTTAATGACATGGAGAAAAATCTTAAAGACAGAAAAGATCAAGTTCCACATAAAAGAAAACCACTTAGGCAAACAGCATACCAATAATGATCTTTCTGAAAGAGAAATCAAGAAATAAACTTCATTTACAATAGCTACTAAAATATAATACTTAGGAATAAGTTGAAAAACTGTGAGTGACCACTACCACGAAAATTTTAAGCACTGATTAAATAAATCATCAAGGACACACAAAAAATGGAAAGATATTTTATAATTCATGGATTGGCAAAATTAATATTAAAATGTGCATCCTAAGTAAAGCAGTATACAGATTCAATAAAATAACTATCAAAATAGCAATGTAAATATTTGCACACAATACAGAAGCACAAAAGACCCCAATAGCCAAAGTGATCCTGATTAAAAAAAAAAAAGGAGAAGAATTAAATGAAGATAGAGACGCCACAATACTGATTTCAAACATACTGCAAAGCTATAGTGATTTTTTTAAACTTTTATTTAATAAATATAAATTTCAAAAGTACAACTTTTGGATTACAGTGGCTTTCCCCTCCCATAACCTCCCTCCCACCCAAAACCATCCCATCTCCCACTCCCTTTTCCATCCCCTTCTTCATCGAGATTCACTTTCAATTATCTTTATATACAGAAGATCAACTTGGTGTATACTAAGTAAAGATTTCAATAGTTTGCACCCACACAGATACACAGAGTATAAAGTACTGTTTGAGTAGTGCTTTTACCATTAATTCGCATAGTACAACACATTAAGGACAGAGATCCTACATGGGGAGCACATGCACAGTGACTCCCGTTGTTGATTTAACAATTGACACTCTTATTTATGACGTCAGTAATCACCTGAGGCTCTTGTTATGTGCTGCCAAGGCTATGGAATCCTCTTGAGTTCACAAACTCTGATCATATTTAGACAAGGCCATAATGAAAGTGAAAGTTCTCTTCTCCCTTCAGAAAAAGGTACCTCCTTCTTTGATGGCCCATCCATTTGCAAAGCTATAGTAATTAAAACCATAGTATATGGGCATAAAAGCTGACATGTATACCAATGGAACAGAATAGAGAGCTCAGAAATTAATCCAGATACCTACAACCACTGATTTTTGACAAAGTAGGCAAAACATACATGAGAAAAGGATTTTTTTCCATAAATGATACTTGCAAAACTACATGGGTATATGTAGATTTAAATTATATCTCTATATCTAAACATACATAAAAATCAACTCAAGATGAATTGAAGACTTAAATATAGGACTTAAAATATAAAATTTCTAAAAGAAACCACAGGTAAACACTTCAAAACATTGATTAGGGTTAGATAATGATTATTTGGATAAGATCCCTAAGCAGAAGCCATAAAAGCAACACTAGACACATAAGAGTCATCAAATTCAGAAGTTCTGCACAGAGCAGAAAATAACCAATACAATGAATAATCTGACATAATAAAATATTTTAAACTACTTATCTGACAAAGGTTTAATAAGCAGAACATATCAGGAACCACTCCCCCAATAGAAGAAAAATCTCAGCATCAAAAGCCAACCAATCCAATTAAGAAATGGACAAAGGACTTACATAAATGCTTTTAATAGGCAAAATACAGATGGGCAGCTTATGAAAAATGCTCAATATCACTAGCTGTCAGGGAAATGCAAATCACAACTCCAATGAGATGTCACCTCCTGTCAGAAAGGGCTATTATCAAAACGTAATCCATGGATGTGGAGGAAGAGGATGTGGAGAAAGAGGGACTCATACACTTTATGTTGAGAATATAAGCTGACACAGCCACTATGGAAGATATTATGTTGACTTCTTTTTCAAAAATATTTATTTATTTGCAAGGCAAAGTTGCAGATAGAGAGAGGGAGAGACAGAGAGAGAGGTCTTCCATCCGCTGGTAACACTTCTCAATTGGCCTCAACAGCTGGATCTGGGTCAAGCCAAAGCCAGGAGCCAGGAGGTCCTTCCAGGTCTCCCATGTGGGTTCAGGAGCCCAAACACTTGGGCCATCTCCCATTGCTTGCCCAGGCCTTCTGCAGGGAGCCGGATTGGAGTGGAGCAGCCAGGATTCGAACATGAGTCTACATGGAATGCCAGTGCTGCAGGTGGGAGCTTAACATACTTACTATACCACACTGCTGGCCTGTGTTTGGAGATTTTTTAATAAACTACAAATAGAACAGCAATCCTACAATTGTGTGTGTATCAAAAAGACACTAAATCATTTTATCAAAGAGATAATTGCCCCACCATCTTTACTGCAGCACTATTCACAAAGCCAAGATGTGGAATCAACTAGGGTGTCCATCATCAGAAGAATGGATAAAGAAAATGTGATGTACACATTGGATTCAGTCACAAAAAGAATGAAATCCTGTCATTTGCAGCAGTATGGATGGAACTGGGGGCATCTAGTTAAGTGAAATAAGCCAGACACAGAAAACTAAAACCATGTTCTCCTACATAAATGGAAAAAAAACAAAAACAAAAACAAACCTCAATCTGAACACAGAATTGTGATTACCACAGGCCAGGGGTAAGGGTGGAGGAGTATGGGAAGGTTTGGGGGAGTTTAAATGATGGGGACCAACTCAGAGTCAGATTTAAGCAATAAGTTCCTAGAGTTACACAGAGGGAAAACTATAGCTCACAACACCCTAGTATATAATATATGAACAAATAGAAGTTCCAAGCCTCTAATCTTATAAAATAATGTCAAAGAAAGGGATATGTGATTGACCTGTTTTGATCAGTAGAGTTCTATACATGTATTTAAGTATTACACTGAAGCCTATAAATATGTACAATTGTTATTCATGTAAATTATTTATTTATTTGAAAGTCAGAATTATATAGAGAGAAGGAGAAACAGATGCACAGATCTGCCATCTGATGTTTCACTCCCCAGATGGCCACAATGGCTAGGGGTGGGCCAGGCTGAAGCCAGGAGCCTGGAAGTCCACCAGGCTCACCCACATGGATGGCAGGAACCCAAGCAGTTGGGCCACCATCCACTGTTCTTCCCAGGCCATTAGAAGGGCCTGAATTGAAAGTGAAGTAGGGAGAAAAATAGGTTGCTCATATGGGATGCCAGTGTTCCGGGTAGCTGCTTTTGGACCCTTAATAAAAAATAAATAAAAAATGTGTTTACTAAACTGAGCAAGATCACCAAGAGAAAGAGTGTAGACAAGGCAAAGTTCAGAGGACTCTCCTATGGGCATCACTGATGTTGACATATCAGAGGGAAACGGGAAGCCAGAGAAAAAGAGAAGGGCAAAGAGCTTTCAGTGACACGGAAGGAAAATGATAAGTGTGGTGTCCTGGAAGCCAAGACAGAATAATTTTAATGAGTAGGGAGTGATTAATTGTGTCAAATGTTGCTGATAGGTCAAGTAAGATGCATTAGCTAGAGCACATTGCCTAAATCACTAGAAATATGTTTGAGTAAATGTCAGGAGGATAAATTAAATACCAGTTCCCTTTTGCCATGTGAAATGTCACAGAAAAAAAATTTGGGTAAATTCTCAGTGGATCTAAAATTTATTGGTCAAAGTCTCTTCCCAAATAAATACTCAAATATACACAGATAATCATGTATATGTACTTTCATTTTATATCATGATTACTGTAGGTTCATAATCAGAATTCTTATTTTCCCAAAGTACAATATAAGGTGATGTCGCTGTGGATGGTCTTGAGGTATTTCAGAAAATCCATCATAGGGGAGGGAGATGGGGTGATGCAAAGATTAGTTGTATTGTATTCACACAAAACTGTTACCAGCCAATTTTCACATTATATTGCTTGCATTGCTAGAACATATTGTACCATACTGAGTCTTACTGTAGAATCATATGACATTTTATTGTTTGGTACATTGCAGATTTCATGTTCCCCAAAAGTATATTTTGTAATTTTTAGAATGTCTTATATGGAAATTCCTAAATAAAATTATTTTATTTTATTTTATTTTGTTTTATTATGATTTATTCAGTTATTTGAAGGGCAGAGTCACAAAGAAGGAGAGGGAGAGACGGAGGTCTTCCATTAACTCGTTTGTTTCTGAAATGGATGCTATGACCAAGGCTGGGCCAGACTGAATCAAGGAGCAAGGAACTCCATCCAGGTTTCCCACATGGGTGACAGAGGCCCTAGTACTTGGGCTCTCCTTAGTCACATTCTGAGGTGCCACTGGAACTAGGGACCACATGGGATGCCAGTGTTACAAATGGTGGCTTAACCTGCTGTGCCTTAATGCTGTCCTATAAAAATCTCAATTTAAAAATATCCTTGGATGAGAAGTGCTGTTGAAGTTCCTTCTTGATTAGCTTCATGTACTGATAAACTCTTGTAATTACATTTCCCCAACTCTGAAAGACTGTATTAAGTGTAATTACTCTAACAATCTATTAGCATATAATAAATTTTCTCAATTCACAATTCCTAACCTATTTTTATAATAGTTACTAAATTCACCATCAGTGATCACCATCTATTTGTAGCTAATATGCATTATTTACTATGAACTTTTGTACAATCAAAAATACATGTTGTACCTATCTAAAATCTATGATAAAAACCTAAATTCTGTCATTTTGTTACTTTCAAAAGACGTCAAATGACTATTTTTTTTTCATTTCTTGATGATTTTGAGTATATCTTTTCTGACTTGCCTGTTATCAATATTTTTATAGTTTTTACTATTCCACAAATAGAGAAAATCTTCCTTTTTTATAGGAATTCTCTCTTCTAAGTACATTTTATTAAGTATCTTTACTGCATCTGTTCATATTTTTAGTTATTTTACTGTATCTGCCATGTGCCTCCAACTAGGTGTTTAGCTTTTGAGAATCAGGGTCACACAATATAATATTAAAGCAAGAGAAATAAGACACAATTTTTCAAATATCCAAAGAATATCATACCTCACAAAAAGTTGGCACCTTTGGAATGTTTTACATTTATTTCCATAATACTCTTTCTTTTACAAAAAAAGTATTTTCAGCTAATCTTGGAATTGTTTGTTGAATTATTTTGAATAAAATTAGTAAACAAATCTTATATTTAAGCCACACCCCTAAAACAATATTATCTGGGTGAACTAACCATTTTTCTTATCACACTTGCTTCTGAAAGATATGTGGCTGTCTCTTTAACCTAAGTATTTCCTCAAATAATATTCTTGCTAAAGTTGAACTTAAATTTGTTAAAGCCTGCAGAACTAGCTGTCAGTTTTCAGGAAATGAAGGGGACAGAGAAACACGTTATATGTTGTCATGGGGATGTAATGTACAAAATCTAGAATGAAAAACATCTCTTTGCAAAATATCTGGATTCTTCAAAAAATTATTTGCATGGAAAAATAAAAAGTAATAGTAGTAGAACCTATAAAACAAAAAATTTAGGGAGTATACCAATTAATTACAAAATATAATTTTTTAGTAATTTCAATTGAATAAACAAAATATTCAAAAAGTGAGACAGCTTAGGAAATTTGAAAACTGATCAGATATTTTATGATATTTAGGAATTAATGTAATGACTTCAGCTTTGAAAATGGTCATTTTTTAAAAGGAGTCCATATATTTTAATGACTAAAAAATCATAAAAATTCAAAATGAAACGTTATGATATCAAGGATGAAATTAAAAATAATCTCAGGTTGACAGAATGGTCAAGATTTTATATGAAGTAAGATTGGCCATGACTCTCTGGTTGTCACAGCTGGCTGAAGGATATATGTAGATTTCATTATGCTATTCTATCCTCTTTTGTGTATGTTTGAAATTTTCCATTAAAAGTATAAGTAATAAATGTATCACTTTATTTTTTTTTTGACAGGCAGAGTTAGTCAGTGAGAGAGAGAGACAGAGAGAAAGGTCTTCCTTCCGTTGATTCACCCCCTAAATGGTCTCTACAGCCGGCACACTGTGCCGATCCGAAGCCAGGAGCCAGGTGCTTCCTCCCGGTCTCCCATGCGGGTGCAGGGCCCAAGAACTTGGGCCATCCTCCACTGCCTTCCCAGGCCACAGCAGAGAGCTGGACTGGAAGAGGAGCAACCAGGACAGAACTGGTGCCCCAACGGGGACTAGAACCCAGAGTGCCGGCGCCGCAGGCAGAGGATTAGCCTAGTGAGCTGCAGCACTGGCCTCACTTTATTTTTATTTTTTTTTTAACTTTTATTTAATGAATATAAATTCCCAAAGTACAGCTTATGGATTACAATGGCTTCCCCCCCCCCCATAACTTCCCTCCAACCCGCAACCCTCCCCTTTCCCGCTCTCTCTCCCCTTCCA